>NC_080086.1:153180855-153480855 GCF_950005125.1 Chionomys nivalis | reverse complement strand
TGCAAATAAATCAGGGAAAGCAGGTTTATAAGTCAGATGAATTGAGTAAGGTGGAACAAAGCCCTTATAATTCTGTCCAGAAGGCAGAATTATATGCCATTCTTATGGTGCTAAGGGATTTTAAAGGACCTCTTAATATAGTTACAGATTCACAATATGCAGAAAGAGTTATCTTGCATATTGAAACTGCTGAATTTATACCAGATGACACAGAGTTGACTTCATTGTTTATCCAGGTATAAGACATAATCAGGAACAGGCTTTGTCTGATGTACATAACACACATCCGGTCCCATACAGGTCTGCCTGGTCCTCTAGCACAAGGCAACGCTGAGATTGATCAATTATTGATTGGAAGCGTGTTGCAGGCCTCAGAATTTCATAAGAAGCATCATGTCAATAGTAAAGGCCTAAAGAAAGAATTTTCCATTACATGGCAACAAGCTAAGGACATTATAAAGAGATGTCCTACTTGTTCTTTCTATAATCAAACACCGTTGCCTGTAGGTAGTAACCCAAAGGGTACTAAAAGAAATGAAATCTGGCAGATGGATGTGTTTCACTTTATGGAATTTGGTAAATTAAAATATGTATACCACACCATAGACACGTATTCAGGTTTTCAATGGGCTACTGCCCTGAGCTCAGAAAAGGCTGATTCAGTAATCACACATTTATTGGAAGTTATGGCCATCATGGGTATACCTGCACAAATAAAGACAGATAATGGTCCAGCATATGTATCTAAGAAAATGAAATGCTTTTTTGATTATTATAATATAAAACATATTACAGGTATACCAAATAATCTTACAGGTCAGGCAGTTATAGAAAGATCAAATCGTACTATAAAAGGACGTGCTGAACAAACAGAAAGGGACCGAAAATAACCCCAGAAATAGATTATATAATGCTTTATTAACCTTGAATTTTCTTAATGCTAATGAGAAAGGAACGACAGCAGCAGAAAGACATTGGATAATGGAAAAGTCTGCTGAACTAAATCAACCGATTTATTTCAAAGATGTTCTGACCTCTCAATGGAAGCTAGGAGATGTGCTACGTTGGGGAAGGGGTTTTGCTCTTGTTTCTATAGGAGAAGAAAAATTGTGGATACCATCAAAATTAATAAAGGTTCAATTTGAAGAAGAGAAACCTCTTGGAAAGGAGAAATGACAACTCATCCACGATGATGATATTCATACAGGTGGTAAGAAAAACATATAGAATGGGGGCAGGGTTCTGTTCTTATCTCCACAGGAAAACACTCATCTTTGAAAAATTCAAGGGACCCTGGATGTTTGGATACTGACAGATGGAAAAATATCTGCCCAATAGGAACTATCAAGAAAACTGAATAGGTTATGTAAGTAAAATATACTAAACCATATTTCTAAATTTATAGAGCTGGTTTTGAAGTTGGACTCTGGCTCAGTCCCTCTCCAATTCCAAGCCTGTTGGTAAGAGAAAAACCCAGAGTTTCTGGAGTTTCTGTCTCATGTCAAGAGCCATGATAGGGGACAGAAAGAAATATGAGTTTAGAAAACATCTTTGCTTTTCTTCATATCTATCATACTTTTCATTGAATATATCTATCATGCCTTTCATTGAATATATATATATATGTCTATTTATGTCTATATGATTAATGTTTAAGTTTTTCACAATGAACAATGAGTTTTTCCTGAAGTGACATTTAAAGTTTCCAGGAAGAAGATGGGGCCTCACAACAACTCCACCTGGTTGATATGACGTCATGATACTGATAGCGCTACTACAAGACCTGTTTTGGGTACCAGCTGCACAAGACAGTTCCAACTTGGTTAGCTGAAACGGTGCACATCTTATACAACATTCTGGCCAGACCTGCACAAAATACTCAGAGACTATTTGCAATTTTAAAAGACATTGATCTTGAAATTTAATCATCATTTTACTTTCACAGGATCCCCCAGAAAGAACGTCTCCCCCATGACAGCTGGAAGTAACTCTAGAGGACAACGTCCCCTCTCCCAGTAAAGTTTGCCCTTGGGTTTAGGGACATCATTTAGGGGTTGATTATAATTGGTATACGGTTGAGGGTTGGGGGAGGAATTTTATAAGCTCAGGGATCATTTGAAAAAAAAAAGAGGGATAATGGGATGATGGGATAATAGATTGGTACTTGTGTGTTATTGTTTTGAGACAAATATATTGGTATCGATTCTTATATATTGATACAAAGTGAAATTATATTGACTATTGTATGCATGCATGTTTCTACCTCTGTTTAAAACATTTTTTATGTATTGACATATATTGTATTGATATATATATTGTATATATTTACCATATTGCAGTGTACATTTCTACCCCTGATTAAGATACTTATATATTGTTTGTGTATTGATATATATTTACCATACTGCAATGTATATTTGTACATTGTTTATTTGGAGGTCATTGTCCTCATTTGTTTCACAGCCGTTTATTGTCTTAGTCTTTAAGTTAGATAGGTATTGAGAATTATATAGATCAATAGTATTCTAAGTTTGTCATTTATAATTAGACTAATCAGGTTCTTTAGATACATAGAGATTATACTCAGTATAGATAGATAATCTTCAACCTCTTCAAAGAGCTGTAGAAAATGGCCTTTAATCTAACTCAGAGTTTTGTGGTAGTGAGACACAATTGCTCCTGGCAACACCGCTCTATTCCCGAGAGAATGTTGAGCACCAAAGACACGCCACCTGGAGTTTTTCTTTTTGGCTGAACTGGCCTTTGGGCAAAGAAATGCCCATACCTCAACCACTGACAGAGATACAGAATATCCGTGAATAGAAGAAACAGGACTGTCATGTCCTGCCAAGACAGGGTAAGATAGTTTTGACAAGTTTCTTGCCTTTGAAAACGGTATGTCAGTTATGTTAGGTCTTAGCCAAAGTTGGTTGCTTCAACGCTGCAAACATGACCTTGGGTGATTGCCCAGGTAGCTAGTTGTCTCTGTGATTTGTTGCATGTTTTGGAAGTTGTTTGATTGCACTTCCTAATTACTCAGGTAACATTATTTCCCTTCTCAGATCTTCGATGGGATTGAAGACTATATAAATGTAGTTACTTTCCACTCATAACTTGGCCAAGCTATTTATTAAAGAAGACCTAAGCTAGTTAGAATAGGATATTTGTACTTATTGTATATAATTTTGTAGTAGGTTTAGAACTCTCTTACTTAAACAAAAAGGGGAGGTGTTGCGAGAGGTCCTTCCACTCCACCAGCCAATACCTGCTGAGATACCAGCCCATTGGGGCATGGTCTCTCTCCCTTTAAAAAAGCGGCCACTTCCTTCCTCGCTCTCTCTTACTTCCTGCTCCACTTCCGGTGACTAGACTTCCTTCCTGATTGCATAGAGGGCTGTTGTATGGGACAGTGATCTGTAAGTTTTTTCCCCTTTAAATAAATAACCATTATATTAATCATAATTCCAAATTAGTTTGGGATTGTTTGTGACTTATGCTTTCACCTTCAGAAGAGGACACCAGAAAATGGAAGGATCTCCCAATCCAAGAGCACTTGGATTAGGAGGATCAACATAGTAAAAATGGCAATTCTACCAAAAGCATTCTATAGATTCAATGCAATCCCCATCAAAATCCCATCAAAATTCTTTACAGACCTTGAGAAGACAATAATCAACTTTATATGGAAAAACAAAAAACCCAGGATAGCCAAAATAATCTTATACAATAAAGGAACATCTGGAGGCATTACCATCCCTGACTTCAAACTCTATTACAGAGCTACAGTATTGAAAACAGCTTGGTATTGGCATAAAAACAGAGAAGTTGACCAATGGAATCGAATAGAAGACCCGGACTTGAACCCACAAATGTATGAACACCTGATTTTCGATAAAGGAGCTAAAAGTATACAGTGGAAAAAAGAGAGCATCTTCAACAAAGTATGCTGGCAGAACTGGATGTCAGCCTGTAGAAGAATGAAAATAGTTCCATGTCTGTCACCGTGTACAAAACTCAAGTCCAAATGGATTAAAGACCTCAATATCAGTCCGAACACACTGAACCTGATAGAAGAGAAAGTGGGAAGTACTCTACAACACATGGGCACAGGAGACCACTTCCTACGTACAACCCCAGTAGCACAGACATTAAGGACAACATTGAATAAATGGGACCTCCTGAAACTGAGAAGCTTCTGTAAAGCAAAGGACACTGTCACTAAGACAAAAAGGCAACCCACTGACTGGGAGAAGATCTTCACCAACCCCGCAACAGACAAAGGTCTGATCTCCAAAATATATAAAGTACTCAAGAAACTAGACGTTAAAATGCTAATTAACCTAATTAAAAAATGGGGCACTGAACTGAACAGAGAATTCACAACAGAAGAAATTCAAATGGCCAAAAGACACTTAAGGTCATGCTCAACCTCCTTAGCGATAAGGGAAATGCAAATTAAAACAACTTTGAGATACCATCTTACACCTGTCAGAATGGCTAAAATCAAAAACACCAATGATAGCCTTTGCTGGAGATGATGTGGAGTAAGGGGTACACTCATCCATTACTGGTGGGAATGTAAACTTGTGCATCCACTATGGAAAGCAGTGTGGCGGTTTCTCAGGAAATTTGGGATCAACCTACCCCTGGACCCAGCAATACCACTCTTGGGAATATACCCAAGAGATGCCCTATCATACAACAAAAGTATATGCTCAACTATATTCATAGCAGCATTGTTTGTAATAGCCAGAACCTGGAAACAACCTAGATGCCCTTCAATGGAAGAATGGATGAAGAAAGTATGGAATATATACATATTAGAGTACTACTCAGCAGTAAAATCAATGACTTCTTGAATTTTGCATGCAAATGGACGGAAATAGAAAATACTATCCTGAGTGAGGTAAGCCAGACCCCAAAAGAGGAATATGGGATGTACTCACTCATATTTGGTTTCTAGACATAAATAAAGGTCATTGAGCCTATAACTCGTGATCCTAGAGAAGCTAAATAAGAAGGTGAACCCAAAGAAAAATATATAAGCATCCTCCTGGATATCAACCTTCATCAGGCGATGAAAGGAGACAGAGACAGAGACCCACATTGGAGCACCAGACTGAAATCCCAAGGCCCAAATGAGGAGCAGAAGGAGAGAGAGCAGGAGCAAGGAACTCAGGACTGCGAGGGGTGCACCCACATACTGAGACAATGGGGATGCTCTTTCGGGAACTCACCGAGGCCAGATGGACTAGGTCTAAAAAAGCATGGGATAAACCAGACTCGCTGAACATAGCGGACAATGAGGACTGCTGAGAAGTCAAGAACAATGGCACTGGGTTTTGATCCTACTGCACATACTGGCTTTGTTGGAGCCTAGGCTGTTTGGATGCTCACCTTACTATACCTGGAAGGAGGTGGGAGGTCCTTGGACTTCCCACAAGGCAGGGAACCCTGACTGCTCTTCGGGCTGCTGAGGGAGGGGGAGTTGACTGGGGGAGGGGAAAGGAAATGGGAGGCGGTGGCGGCGAGGAGGCAGAAATCTTTAATTAATAAAATAAAGTAAAAGAAAAAAAGATAGTCATCAGTCTGACTACGGGACACGGCAAGTTCAGGCACCCTTTCCTCTGCCCAGGGTCCTAGCTGGGATCATCCCCATGGACTCCTGGAGCCTCTCCAGAGCTAAGTCTCTTGCCAACCCCCAAATGGCTTCCTCAATTAAGATATCTCCTTCCCTTCTCCCATATCTGTCCTTCTTCTATCTCAATCATCCCACTCCCCCAAGCTCTCCCCAACCCTGCCATTCTCCCCTCTCTCTCCCTCTCTTCCCTTCACCCCTCCATGCTCCCAACTTTTGCCTGGCAATCTTGTCTGCTTCCAATTTCCAGGAGGATCTATATATGTTTTTCTTTGGGTTCGCCGTATTACTTAGCTTCTCTAGGATCATGAACTATAGGCTCAATATCCTTTGTTTATAGCTAGAATCCACTAATGAGTTAGTATCATATTTGTATTTTTGGGTCTGGGTTATCTCACTCAGGATAGTGTTTTCTATTTCTATCCATTTGGATGCAAAATTCAAGATGTCATTGTTTTTTACCACTGAGTAGTACTCTAATGTGTAGATATGCCACACTTTCTTTATCCATTCTTCCATTGAGGGGTGTTGCGGGAGCTCCTTCTGCTCCTTCAGCCAATAGCTGCTGAGATACCAGCACACTGGGGCGTGATCTCTCCCCTCTTAAAGCTGCTCCTTCTACAGAGGGTTATCTAGGTTGTTTCCAGGTTCTAGCTATTACAATTAATGCTGCTATGAACATAGCTGAACAAATGCTCTTGTAGTATGATTGGGTATATTCCCAAGAGTAGTATTGCTGGATCCTGAGGTAAGTTTACTCCCAATTTTCTGAGAAACTGCCACACTGATTTCCAAAGTGGTTGCACAAGTTTGCATTTCCACCAGCAATGGATGAGTGTTCTTCTTACTCAACATCCTCTCCAGCATAGGTTATCATTGGTGTTTTTGATTTTAGCCATTCTGACAGGTATAAGATGGTAGCTCAAAGTTATTTTGGTTTGCATTTCCCTGACAGCTAAGGAAATTGAATATGTCCTTAAGTATCTTTTGGCCATTTGAAATCCTTCTGTTGAGAATTCTCTGTTAAGTTCATTTGTCTTTCTCAGTCTGGATTACCTCATTCAACAATATATTTTCTAGTTCCATTCATTTACCTAAAATTTAATTTTCCTTTATAGTTGAATAGTATTCCATAGTGTATATTGCTGTGGAATAATCCTCTTTTACACTATAAATATTTGTCACTCAAATTGATTTAATAAAATACTGATTGGCCAGTATTCAGTCAGAAAGTATAGGTGGGGCAAACAAATTAAGGATGTGGGAAAGAGAAAGGTGAGGTCAGGAGATGCCAACCAGCTCCCAAGCAAGCAGGACATATAAAAAATGAGGTAACAAGCCAAGAGGCACTTGGCAAAGCATAAATTGAAATATAGGTTAATTTAAGTGTAAGATTTAGCTAGTAACAAGCCTGAGCTATTGACTGAACATTTATAAATAATATTAAGCCTCTGTGTGGTAGTTTGGAAGCAGCTACTAGAACTGAGAGTGGGTGGTCAGGACAGGAAAATTGTGCTCTGTAGTATCTGTATCACATTTCCATTATTCATTCATTGGTTGAAGGGCATTTAGGTTATTCAATTTCCTAGCTATGGTGAATAGAGCATGAATGATATACCTGGGCCATTTCGTAGATTTATTTTAGCTTTTGAGAATTCTCCACACTGATTTCCAGAGTGGCAGCATCAGTTTCAATTCTACCAATAGTGATAAGGGTTGTATGTGGACATTTTGATTTTTAAAATGTGTGTGGAGGTCAGAAGACAACTTTTAGGAGTCAGTTCTCTTCCTTCTACTATGTGGGTCTGAGGAATCAAGCTCAAGTCAAAGTACCTTGATAATGTGGCATTTAGGTTTTTAAATTTGATTTCACTTGTGCAGGGAAACCAGATACATAAAATGAACATGTGACTTTTCCTGGGCCTCTTTATGCTTTTGCATCTTGGTGTGTCTCTTCAATCTGTCAGATCCAGGACTCTCTATGGGTGAAGGCTAGACATCTCTGACCATGAAAGGTCTTACTTGCTTGTTACCTAAGTTCAGTTCTTGGGAGGATCTGCCAAGGTTTTTTGTGCCAATGTTGGCTGCAGGTTTCTTAAAACTGTCTCTTCTCATTTGTGTTCATTTCATTCATGAGGCCCCTCTCCCTGATCTGTCACCCATTTGGCCTTTGCCTGAGTCCATTTAAAAAGATTCCAGGCCTCCTTCATGCATTTTTGTAGCACTGAACTTCTCTTTAGGATTTTATCCTCTTGTTTCATCTGCCCTTTCTAGTGTCCTTGGAGGGCCTGCCTTGTTTGGACCTTTAATCTGCGCTCTGTAGGGCCTGGTGTAAAAATCTCATTATCCTGTCTCTTCTAAGTGATTGTTGTTTTTGTGGGAACCTGTGTTTCCTATGGGTTTTATTCTGAAAAAAAAAATATCTTTTTTTATTTTCCAGTTTCAGGTTTCTTGTCCTCTGCCAGGATTCTGGGAACATCCATCCATCCATCCATCCATCCATCCATCTATATCTGTCTGTCTTTCTGTCTATCTATCTATCTATCTATCTATCTATCTATCTATCTATCTATCTATCATCACTTAGACTTAGTTTTCTGGAAAAATTTCTAATTTACCATGACTCAAGCTTACCTATTTATTTCTCTCTATTTTAGACCCTAATTTTTGTCAGTTGTTCAACTTTAGTAAATATTATCCAACCTTTTGCTAAAAGAAGACACTGAGAAAACAGGGTTGCAGTGATCAGACAGAAATGTAGTAAAAATTGAACATGAAGTGTAGGAGAAGGATATGTAACTTTAGGATCTTCTAGAAAATTCCGAGAAAGGATCATAGAGGATTTTGTGACTTTATCAAAGGCTAACTATATATAGTGTTAAAGCTTGCCCCAAAATTAAGTTCAGTAATATTAGATTATTACTGAGTTAGCAACTTGGACAATGTTGAGACAGGGGTGCAGAGCGAGAGGTGCAAATAAAAGAGAAATAGCACACTCTTAGTGTTTGCATTTCACAAACACAACAGGACCCAGCACAATACCAGGCTTAGTGGCTGCCTCCAGGTATTTGTTGGTTGAGTGAGAGAATAACTTAATAACTTTTAAATGCCTAGTATATGTTCAACAAAAAGAATAGTGAAAAATAAACCTAGATGTAGGACTTTCTCACAAGGGGTTAACCTTTGCATTGAATCAATCAGAAGCATCAAAATAAAAGAGTATAAAAGAAAAATGCTAAAATCATTGTATAAAAATATGTTTATCTGAAAAAAAATATGTTTATCTGTAATTCTGAATATATGAAAAGTTGGACAACATTTAAGAAAAGTTGTTGAAAATGTATCATCATGGTGAAAAACCATTTTGTGGAAAAGATAATAGTTGAAGTTGGAGAGACAGCTCAGGGGTTAAAGCACTACTCTGTCAGAAGACCTGAGTTCACTTCCTAGTATTCATATTAGGCAGCATACAACCTTCTGTAACTTCAGTTCTAGGGGGATCTGTTGGGGAAGGCTGCTCATTCGTCCCCAACTGCTTAGACCAAAAATAATTACTCAGAAACTATATTATTTGCAATACTGTTTGGCTAATAGCTTAAGCATATTTCTAGCTTGCTCTTATATCCTAAACTAACCAATCTTCATTAATCTATGTGTTGTCATGTGGCTGTGGCTTACCAGGTAAAGTTATGTCCGGTGCCCGTCTCTCGTAGGGGCTACATGGCTTCTCTCTGACTCCACCTTCTTTCTCCTAGCATTATTTAGTTTTCCCTTCCTAGCTCTATTCTGTCCTATCACAGGCCAAAGCAGCTTCTTTATTCGTTAACCAATAAAAGCAATACATATACAGAAGGACTTCCCACACCAGGGATCTGATGTCTTTGTCTTTTGAGAGTACTTGTACTAATGTGCAGGTGTACACACATGTACATACACAATTAAAAGTAATAAAAATAAATCAAAAACAGAAAGTTTAAGAGTTGATGAGAACTGGAAAAGTGGACTGTGGATATAGCTCAGTTGTAAAGCACTTGCTAGCATGCGTAAGGCTTGTGGTTTTAACTGCCAGCACCATAAAACAAGGCCAAAACAAAAGACTGAAGTAAATACAAAGAAAATATGATAACAACCAACTCTAGTAAAGCCACAAATGCTTCAGCTTTCATCTGAAATAAAGAGGACGTTTTAATTTCATTTTTAAAATGTATTTTAAATTATATTTTATTATCTGTAACATTTTTAAATTTAAGTATATTTTGATAATATTCTTCCCCTCCCCAATGTCCTTTCAGAACTTCTCTCAATCCCTACCCATCCAGCTAAGTTTTTTTTCTGTAAAAACAAACAAAAATGGAACACAAACCCTCCAACCAAGAAAAAAGGAAAAACTCACCAAACTATAGCCAAATAATAGTACACTAAAATCTCTGGAGTCCATTTTATATTGGTCAACTACTCTTGAAAATGAGGCCTGTGTTGGAATGGTTGATACCAGTGTCACTCTATTGGGGAAAACATTTTTTCTCTCCCAAGAGGTATAAGTGACAGACAGTTCAATAGTTAACCTTTATCTGAGTGGTTAGGTATTCCTTCAGTCAGGCCCTGGGTATCTGCTTCATATGAGTTCATATGAGCTTTACTTATGTTGATTTAAAGAGGACTTTTTTTTTTTTTTAATGGTAGCTTTTAGTGTGCCTAAGGTCACAAAGCAGTATCTTTAGGGGGTTGAGTTTGTTCCTTATATGTATGTGGAATTGACATTGCAGTGTCAAATGTCCCAAAGAAGAAAAGAAAGAATGCAAAACAGTGGGTACGATCAGCTTTGCATGGTGTAGCTCCTGGGGGTCTCAGCTCTGAGATAACTCATAGGTGCTCCTGCCAACTGCCAAATGGAGGTTGGTCTTTCTTCTCACCTTTGGTTGACTGAATTCCTTGGAGCACAAAGAGAAACTACAGGAAAGTGACACAAATTTTTGAGAATAGCAGGGCCTTTCTCACCTTGACCTAGGGCCCGAGACACTGGACAGTCAATAGTCACCAAAAGTCAGCTGGAGGCAGTGGGCCTTTGAGTTTGTTGTCTCCCACTGATAATGGTTAAGGATGTAGACATATAAGGAGAAAGCAAAGAGAAACAAACTTTGGAAAAGTGAGAGAAATTTCTAAGAACAGGAGTGGATTTCCAAGAGAGAGAAAGAAAACTTGCTGAGCTCTAGTTTTTTTGTTTGTTTGTTTTTTGTTTTGTTTTGGTAGACTTACACCTTACAGCAGAGACTGGACAAAATGAGGGTAATTCTCTAATCTAAGTATACTGGGGGCCCAGGCATGGTGTGAATGCATTCTTAGCACTGTCCTTGGAACCAACCAGGGACACAGTCACATGCTATTCTTGTGTTACTTTGCAGTTGACCCTACCCTTGATTCGCCTTTGCTTTCTGCTTTGTTATTCACAGACTGTGGCTCCTCTGCCTGCCACCACAACCTTGGGTGGTGTTATCAGGTCTCCAATTTTGCAGATGTTGCTGCTACTCTCCACTCCTGGCTGATGATGTCTTGCTGATTAAGTAGTTGATCAACGATTCTCTCTCTAGTCTTATGGTTAGGTGGCATCTTCTAGTTGAAGCACAGGCCCTTTCCCATTGGGAGGAGTTTCCCTCAGTTGTGCTGGACTGGCTTAGAGGGATAAGGAGTAGATGCCACTGTCTTAGCTCCCTCCTGTGGCCTTACCTCACCTTCTCTGCCTGCTTGTTTGTCCTCAATCTCTGTCTCTTTTCTTCTTTCTTCTGAACAAACACTACTTTATTCTTGTTTACTCAACACTGGTTGACATAATATTGAGTCTTTCATATGGGCTGTGATGTCTTTGAAGTAACAGTAGACACAGTAAAGGAACGCTCTCAGATGTATGACAAATAGACAATTCATTGGAGTTCAAAATTAATGAAAACATGTATATAGAATATTCATAGAGTTAGAGGAATAAGAGCAAAAGTACTTGGGAAAAATGACGGAAAACAAGCACAGCCACATGCTATATGGAGAAGCATCACTCTGCATGAATCCATTGGCTTTAATTTCTTTTGTATTTCTAATGAGCATGAGTACCAGCAATTGTTTCTATGTCATTTTTTTATTTATTTTATTCATTTTTTAATTAAAATTTCTGCCTCCTCCCCGTTTCCCATTTCCCTCCCCCTCCTCCCACACATTGCCCCCTCTCCCCTCCCCTCCCCCTCTCCCCACTCCATTCCCCCTCCCTCTCCATACTGAAGAGCAGTCCAAATTCCCTGCCCTGTGGGAAGTCCAAGGTCCTCCCACTTCTGTCTAGATCCAGGAAGGTGAGCATCCAAACAGGCTAGGTTCCCACAAAGCCAGTTCATGTATTAGGATCGAAACCTAGTGCCATTGTCCTTGGCTTCTCATCAGCCTTCATTGTTCGCCATGTTCAGAGAGTCCGGTTTTATCCCATGCTTATTCAGTCCCAGTCCAGCTGGCCTTGGTGAGCTCCCAATAGATCAGTTCCACTGTCACAGTGGGTGGGTGCACCCCTCGTGGTCCTGACTTCCTTGCTCATGTTCTTCCTCCTTCTGCTCCTTATTTGGACCTTAAGAGCTCAGTCTGTTGCTCCAAATTGCGTCTCTGTCTCTATCTCGATCCATCACCAGATGAAGGTTCTAAGGTGATATGCAAGATATTCATCAGTATAGGATAGGGTCATTTCAGGTTCCCTCTCCTCAGTTGCCCAAGGTACTAGCTGGGGACCTCTCCCTGGACACCTGTGAGCCCCTCTAGAGTCAAGTCTCTTGCCAACCCTAAGATGGCTCCCTTAATTAGGATATATATTTCTCTGCTCCCGTATCCACCCTTCCTATATCCCAACCATCCCATTCCCGCAAGCTCCCCCCATCCTCCCCTTCTCACGTTTCTCACTCCATTTCCCCTTAGCCCCATGCCACCTCACCCGAGTTCCCAGTTTTTGCCCAGCAATCTTGTCTACTTCCCCTATCTAGGCAGATGACTATACGTTTTTCTTTGGGTTCACCTTCTTATTTAGCTTCTCTAGGATCACAAATTATATGCTCAATGTCTTTATTTATGGCTAGAAACCAATTATGAGTGAGTACATCCCATGTTCCTCTTTTTGGGTCTGGGATACCTCACTCAGGATAGTGTTTTCTATTTCCCTCCATTTGCATGCAAAATTCACGATGTTGTTGTTTTTTACCACTGAGTAGTACTCTAATATGTATATATTCCACATTTTCTTCATCCATTCTTCCATTGAAGGGCATCTAGGTTGTTTCCAGGTTCTGGCTATTACAAACAATGCTGCTATGAACATAGTTGAACAAATGCTTTTGTCATATGATAGAGCATCTCTTGAGTATATTCCCAAGAGTGGTATTACTGGATCTTAGGGTAGGTTGATCCCAAATTTCCTGAGAAATCGCCACACTGATTTCCAAAGTGGTTGCACAAGTTTGCATTCCCACCAGCAATGGATGAGTGTGCCCCTTACTCCACAACCTCTCCAGCAAAGGCTATCATTGGTGTTTTTGATTTTAGCCATTCTGACAGGTGTAAGATGGTATCTCAAAGTTGTTTTAATTTGCATTTCCCTTATCGCTAAGGAGGTTGAGCATGACCTTAAGTGTCTTTTGGTCATTTGAATTTCTTCTGTTGAGAATTCTCTGTTCAGTTTAGTGCCCCATTTTTTAATTGGGTTAATTAGCATTTTAAAGTCTAGTTTCTTGAGTTCTTTATATATTTTGGAGATCAGACCTTTGTCTGTTGCAGGGTTGGTGAAGATCTTCTCCCAGTCAGTGGGTTGCCTTTTTGTCTTAGTGACAGTGTCCTTTGCTTTACAGAAGCTTCTCAGTTTCAGGAGGTCCCATTTATTCAATGTTGTCCTTAATGTCTGTGCTGCTGGGGATATATATAGGAAGTGGTCTCCTGTGCCCATATGTTGTAGAGTACTTCCCACTTTCTCTTCTATCAGGTTCAGTGTGTTCGGACTGATATTGATGTCTTTAATCCATTTGGACTTGAGTTTTGTGCATGGCGATAGATATGGAACTATTTTCATTCTTCTACAGGATGACAACCAGTTCTGCCAGCACCATTTGTTGAAGATGCTTTCTTTCTTCCATTGAATACTTTTAGCTCCTTTATCAAAAATCAGGTGTTCATAGGTTTGTGGGTTAAAATCAGGGTCTTCCACTCGATTCCATTGATCGACTTCTCTGTTTTTATGCCAATACCAAGCTGTTTTCAATACTGAAGCTCTGTAAAAGAGTTTGAAATCAGGGATGGTAATACCTCCAGAAGTTCCTTTATTGTATAAGATTATTTTGTCTATCCTGGGTTTTTGTTTTTCCATATAAAGTTGATTAATGTCCTCTCAAGATCTGTGAAGAATTTTGATGGGATTTTAATGGGGATTGCATTGAATCTATAAATTGCCCTTGGTGGAATTGCCATTTTTACTATGTTGATCCTCCCAATCCAAGAGCAAGGGAGATCCTTCCATTTTCTGGTATCCTCCTCAATTTCTTTCTTCAAAGACTTAAAGTTCTTGTCAAATAGATCCTTCACTTCCTTGGTCAGAGTTACCCCAAGATATTTTATGCTATTTGTGGCTATCGTGAAAGGTGATACTTCTCTGATTTCCCTCTCTGCTTCCTTATCCTTTGTGTATAGGAGGGCAACTGATTTTTTTTTGGAATTGATCTTGTATCCTGCCACGCTACTAAAGGTGTTTATCAGCTGTAGAAGTTCTTTGCTGGAGTTTTGGGGTCGCTTATGTACACTATCATATCATCTGCAAATAAAGCAAGTTTAACTTCTTCCTTTCCAGTACGAATCCTCTTGATCCCCTTATGTTGTCTTATTGCTATTTCTAGAACTTCAAGCACTATATTGAAGAGGTATGGAGAGAGTGGACAGCCTTGTCATGTTCCTGATTTTAGTGGGATGGCTTTGAGTTTTTCTCCGTTTAATTTGATGTTAGCTGTCGGCTTGCTATAAATAGCTTTTATTATAGTTAGGTACGACCCTTGTATCCCTAATCTCTCCAAGACCTTTATCATAAAGGGATGTTGAATTTTGTCAAATGCTTTTTCAGCATCTAATGAAATAATCATATGGTTTTTTTCTTTCCGTTTATTTATATGATGGATTACATTGATAGATTTTTGTATGTTGAACCAGCCCTGCATCCTTGGGATGAAGCCTACTTGATCATAATGGATAATTTTTCTAATTTGTTCTTGGATTCGGTTTGCCAGTATTTTATTGAGGATTTTTGCATCGATGTTCATGAGTGTGATTGGCCTGTAGTTCTCTTTCTTGGTTGGGTCTTTATGTGGTTTTGGTATCAGGGTGACTGTAGCTTCATAAAAGGAATTTGGCAATGATTTCTTTGTTTCTATATTGTGAAATACATTAAGGAGTATAGGTATTAGGTCTTATTGGAAGTTCTGGTAGAACACTGCATTGAAGCCTTCTGGACTTGGGATTTTTTTGGTAGGGAGGTTTTTTATAACAACTTCTAATTCTTCACGACTAACAGGCCTATTTAGATTGTTCACCTGGTCCTGATTTAACTTTGGTATATGGTACTTATCTAAAAAAGTGTCCATTTCTTTTACATTTTCTAATTTTGTGGCATACAGGCTTTTGTAGTAAGATCTAATGATTCTCTGAATTTCCTCTGTGTCTGTGGTTATGTCTCCCTTTTTGTTTCTGATCTTATTAATTTGCGTATTCTCTCTCCGCCGTTTGATTAGTTTGGATAGAGGTTTATCAATCTTGTTGATTTTCTCCAAGAACCAACTTTTTGTTTCATTGATCCTTTGGATTGTTTTCTGTGTTTCTATTTTGTTGATTTCAGCCCTCAGTTTGATTATTTCCAGTCCTCTACTCCTCCTAGGTGAATCTGCTTCTTTTTTTTTCTAGAGCTTTCAGATGGGCTGTTAAGTCTCCAATGTGTGCTTTCTCCATATACTTTAAGTGGCACTTAGTGCTATGAACTTTTCTCTTAGCACTGCTTTCATAGTGTCCCATAGGTTTGAGTATGTTGAGTCTTTGTTTTCATTGAATTCAAGAAAGACTTTAATTTCTTTCTTTATTTCTTCCTTGATCCAGGTGTGGTTCAGAAGTTGACTGTTCAGTTTCCATGAGTTCGTAGGCTTTCTGGGGGTAGCATTGTTGTTGAATTCTAACTTTAATCCATGGTGATCTGATAAGACACAGGTGGTTACTAATATTTTTTGTAACTGTAAGTTTGCTTTGTTACCGAGTATGTGGTCAATTTTTGAGAAGGTTCCATGAGCTGCAGAGAAGGTATATTCTTTCCTATTTGGGTGGAATGTTCTATAGATGTCTGTTAAGTCCATTTGATTCATTACCCCCCTTAATCCTCTTATTTCTCTGTTAGGTTTCTGTCTGATTTGTTGGTGTAGTGGCATAAATGAATGTAGACAGATTGTAAAAATATATACAGCTTTAATGGGGAAAATAGACTTACAGAACCAGAGGTTCCCGCGGAGAACAGGAAAACATAAGGGGTGGCTGGGAGCATGCCCGCAATCTTTATAAGTAAAAAATATCCTCGGGGGACCCCACCCCCTGCTAGCAAGGTGTTTGGCTGGATCTCCCCTACCTTGATTGACCTGTCCATTGGTGAGAGAGAAGTGTTGAAATCTCCTACTATTAGTGAATGTGGTTTGATGACTGCCTTGAGTTTTAGTAATGCTTCTTTTACATAAGTGGGTGCTTTTATATTAGGGGCATAGATATTCAGGATTGAGACTTTGTCCTGATGAATTGTTCCTGTTATGAGTAAAAAATGTCCCTCTCCATCTCTTCTGATTGATTTAAGTTTGAAGTCTATTTTGTTAGAAATTAGTATGGCCACACCTGCTTGTTTCTTAGGTCTGTTTGCTTGATAAACCTTTTCCAGCCCTTTACTCTGAGTAGATGTCTGTCTTTGTGGTTGAGGTGTGTTTTTTGTAAACAGCAGAATGTTGGATCCTGTTTTCGTATCCAATCTCTTAGCCTGTGCCTCTTTATAGGTGAGTTGAGTCCATTGATATTAAGTGATATTAATGACCAGTGGTTGTTAACTCTGGTCGTCTTTCTTTCTTTCTTTCTTTCTTTCTTTCTTTCTTTCTTTCTTTCTTTCTTTCTTTCTTTCTTTTGTAGTAGAGTTTGTGTGTTTCCCTTCTTCGAGTTGTGCTGGTGAAGCGTCATTAGATATCTGAGTTATTGTCGGCATTGTTGGACTCCTTGGGTTGTGATTTTCCTTCAATTACTTTCTGTAAGGCTGGATTTGTGGCTATGTATTGTTTAAATTTATTTATATCGTGGAAAATTTTGTTTTCTCCATTTATAGTGAATGAAAGCTTGACTGGGTATAGTAGTCTAGGCTTGCAACCATGGTCTCTTAGTTTCTGAAGTACATCTATCCAGGACCTTCTGGCTTTCATGGTTTCCATAGAGAAGTCAGGTGTAAGTCTGATAGGTTTACCTTTATAAGTAACTTGACCTTTTTCCTTTGCAGCTCTTAATATTCTTTCTTTATTCTGTATGTTTTGTGTTTGATTATTATATGGTGAGGAGATTTTTTTTTGATCCAGTCTATTCGGTGTTCTGTATGCTTCTTGTTCCTTCAAAGGAATATCTTTCTTTAGGTTGGGAAAGTTTTCTTCTATAATTTTATTAAATATATTTTCTGGACCATTGAGCTGTACTTCTTCTTCTTCTTCTATCCCTATTATTCTTAGGTTTGGTCTTTTTATTGTGTCCCATATTTCCTGAATGTTTTGTGATGAGAATTTGTTGGTTTTGCTGTTTTCTTTGATCAGTGTGTTTATTTTCTCTATGGTATCTTCAGTGTCTGAGATTCTTTTTTCTATCTCTTGTAATCTGTTGGTAGTACTTGTCTCTGTAGTCTCTATTCGTTTACCCAGATTTTCCATCTCCATCCTTCCCTCGCTTTGTGTTTTCTTCATTACTTCCATTTCATTCTTCAAGTCTTGAACCATTTCCCTTACGTGTTTGATTGCTTTTTATTGTTTCTCTTGGTTTTCTTGGGTATCTTTGAGAGATTTATTCATTTCCTCTACCTTTTTGTTTGTAATCTCTAAGAGATTATGGCAGTTTTTCACCTCCTGTTTAAGATCCTCTATTATTTTCATATAATTCACTTTTGAGTCGAATTCTTCTAATTCTTCTGGAATAGGGTGTACAATTCTTCTTATTTCGGGATTCCTGGATTCTGGTGATGTCATGTTGCCTTTCAGGTTGTTGGAGGAATTCTTGCATTGGCGCCTGCCCATATTTTCCTTCAAATGGAGCCAGGAGAGGCCTGGCCTTGGTCCAGTCTTTGCTGTGACTGACTCCCTGGGTGTATCTCCTCAGTGTAGGAGCAGGAACCGTTCCCTTCCAGATGGACTCCTCAGCACCAAAATATGGATGCCTGGTAGTCCAATGACCCGCGGACAAAAGGGCAATTGTGGGGGGTAGGGCGGGGTCGAGTAGAACACAGGAGACCCTGCAGCACAAGCTGAAGGTGCCTGTGCTCCCTTTCGGGGGTCCTTGAGGCCTGCCTGGTAGGCAGGCCCTTACCACTAAGAGTGGGTAGCCTTAGTGTAGGAGCAGGAAGCTGTTCCTCAGCAAAGGACCTTGCAGACAAGGCAGGCTTGGGGGGGAGGTCGTGTGTTGCAAAGAAAGCCCTGCAGCAGGAGCTGGGGGAGGGGGGTTTGTGCTCTCTTCCGGGACGGCCACCCCTGGATAGCACACACTCACCTGTCCAGATGGAACTCCTCAGCACCTAAACAGGGACGCCTGGTAGCCCAAAGAGCCAGGGACAAAAGGAAGAATGTGGCAGGCAGGGTGGGGTCCAGAAGAGCAGAGCAGACCCTGCAGCCCAAGTTGAAGGTGCCCAGGCTCCCTTGCGGGGGACCTTGAGGCCTGCCTGGTAGGCAGGCACTCACCGCTCTGGGTGGGTAGCCTTAGTGTAGGAGCAGGAAAATTGTTCTTGAGCAGAGGACCTAGCAGACAGCAGGGCAGGCTTGGGGCGGGGAGCTAGGGGGCTGGGTCATGTGTAAGAAAAGGGGCCCTGCAGTAGGAGCTGGGGGAGGGGGGTTTGTGCTCTCTTCCTGGACAGCCACCCCTGGATAGCACACACTCACCCGTCCAGATGGAACTCCTCAGCACCTAAACAGGGACACCTGGTCCAGATTTCTCTTCTAATTCCTCCCTCTTTTCCCCTTTTCCCTTTCCTCTTCCCTTCATGTCCCTCTTCATTCCTTTCTATATTTGTTTTTTTTTTTTCTTTGTCAGGATCTCATACAAATCGGGAGGCATTTGTATCTGTTTTTCTTCATTTCTTTAGTTCTCTTCTATCTTTTTCTCTCAGATTTCTGAAGTACTTTTGTCTGAGAGCTGATAAAAATATTTATGATCCTATTTGATAAATGCAAAACTCAACAATCAAACAGACTCCTAAAAGCCTTTTGTTTTCTCAACATCATGTTATTTTAAAATTGCTTCTTTTATAATACACAAGTAGCCATGCAAAATCTCTGGCAATAACAAGGCTGATCATTATAACCGCATTCAGCAGCGATTTCATATTCTGATAGATTACTTAATAATAATTACATCTACCCTGCCGTGTAATTAGATGTTTATTTGCAATGTAACTTTTATATTTCATCAAAATGATGTGATTTATACAGTAAAGATAATTATCCCATGATTACAAGCTGTGACCTTGAACTATACTTTAATAATTAGTTACAGTTTCTGCGGTAATTAAATTGTTGAGGCAGATCTTGCTGGGTGAGTAGGGAACTAACTACATGCAAATGAGTGCTCCAATACATAGGTGCAGTGGTAAAGAATCGTGGATGACCTCACTAATTCACAGCTATTAGTGTTACCTTCCACATCACAGGGCCCTGCTCCTAGGGCTTTGTGTGTGTAGTTCAGGTGTTTGTGTCCCCTCCACTGAGGACCAGCACTTGGCAGGTTTTACTGCCCTGAAAGCAATTCCAGAGGTCTTTACACTGAGAGAGATTCAGGAATGGAGTGGGATTCTACTCTGCCAAGGGAGATGTAGAAGGAAACCTTCCCCAGTTGTAAAGCAAGCCAAGTAAAACTTCCTTACAGCGTGAAAAAGACACATGGATGCTACCATCAGAGCACAAGAATGGCCATAGGATGAGTCCAGGACATTCACAGTCAGGGAGACCAACAGGTCTATAATGTAGATCTGTAGGATTACTTATGGAGACAGATGCCCTGATCTGTGAGACTGCCTTGTCACCTGAGCCACTGTGGTTCAGTCTGCCTGCCTTAAAGCAAAGTTGACTGGCTAGGCAAAGGGACATGCAGTTTGGTTCTTGCTAGCCTTCCATAGGCTGAACTTTTGTCCTTTAGCCTTCTGTTTATGCCATTGGTTTCTGAGATTTCTGCCCAGACTTGTTTCAGAATGGAACATGGTTGGAAAGGGGCTTGACATCATTGGCACTATCAAGTCAAGCTGTTGTACTAAATGGGCTTCTGAAGGACACTTCAAAAGAGGCTGCAGGTCCCCTTAGCATGTGACACAGAACAGACCAGGTAGGAAGGTATAGAAGTTTGTAAAATTAAGCATGCTAGTTTCCATTGTTAAATAGAGCTTGTTTTTCTCATTATTCACCAAACTTTTAAATTATTATTTTCTCTCTCTTTTTATTGAAATTTTTTAATCCAATATATTTTATCACAGTTCCCTTCCCCTGACTCTTCTCAGATTCTTCCCACCTCCTGACCTACCCAACTACATGCCCTTTCTTTCTCGCTCTTTAGAAATCAAGCAGAAGTCAAGCTAGAAAAAATCTACAAGAAATACACACACATAAGCATAACCCATAAAACACAAATTAGAAACCATAATGTACAACCAAAAGAAAAAAATGCCTAATCAAAGCAACATAAAACAAAAATTAAAAAAAAAATACCATTGAATTTGTTTTGTGTTGGTCATCTACTGCTGGGTGTTGAGAGAAGGCTGTTGGTTTGTTGTCCAGACCAGAAATAATCACTCAGAAACTATATTAATTAAATTACTGCTTGGCCAATCACTTAAGCATATAATTAGCTAGCTATAATATCTTAAATTAACCCATTCTTATTATTTTATATTTTCCATGAAGCTTGTGGCATACTGGCAAGGTTCTGGCTGGCTGTTCATATCTTTTTTTTTCCTGGTTTTGGCATTCTTTTTAATATTGTAATGGGAGTTTTTGTGAGAGTAGTTAGACAAGAAAAATTGGTAAGAAATATGAACCTTAGAAAAGCAAAAGTAAAGCGGTCTCTTTGAAAGTGATGAAAAGCTTTCATAAATAATAATAGAAATCAGGGAGGTCCAGGAATACAATATAAATGCATAATCATTTGAACTTGTATAAGTTAGCGACAAACTATCTATTCCTACAACTATCAATAAAATATAGCTGTAATTTCATTTTGAAAGTATAAATTAACTTAAATTATATAATACATATATGCACAATTTAAATAGAATTAAGATACATTTTGTGATAATCCTCCCCTCCTCCGTGATTTATGCAATCTCTAACAAAAATTCCAATGGCAATAAGGGAAGCCTCATTTTATTTTATTTTATTTGTTGAAAAAATTTCAAGATTGCCGGGCAAAAACTGGGAACTTGGGGGTGGGGTGGGAGGGGGTAAGGGGAAATGGGGTGAGAAAAGTGAGAAGGGGAGGATGGGGGGAGCTTGGGGGAATGGGATGGTTGAGATAAAGGAAGGGTGGATATGGGGGCAGGGAAGTATATATCCTAATTAAGGGAGCCATCTTAGGGTTGGCAAGAGACTTGACTTTAGAGGGACTCGCAGGTGTCCAGGGAGAGGTCCCCAGCTAGTACCTTGGGCAACTGAGGAGAGGGAACCTGAAATGACCCTATCCTATAGCCATACTGATGAATATCTTGCATATCACCTTAGAACCTTCATCTGGCGATGGATGGAGATAGAGACAGAGACCCACATTGGAGCACCAGACTGAGCTCCCAAGGTCCAAATGAGGAGCAGAAGGAGGGAGAACATGAGCAAGGAAGTCAGGACCGCGAGGGGTGCACCCACCCACTGTGACAGTGGGGCTGATCTATTGGGAGCTCACCAAGGCCAGCTGGACTGGGACTGAATAAGCATGGGATAAAACCAGACTCTTTGAACATGGCGGACAATGAGGGCTGATGAGAAGCCAAGGACAATGGCACTAGTTTTCGATCCTACTGCATGAACTGGCTTTGTGGGAGCCTAGCCTGTTTGGTGGCTGTTCATATCTTTCTTCTCTGGCAGCTACATGGCTTCTCTTTGACTCTGCCTTTTTTCTCTCAGCATTCAGTTTAGTTTTTCTGACTAGCTCTACTCTGTCCTATCACAGGCCAAAGTGGCTTCTTTTTTCATTAACCAATAAAAGCAAGACATATACAGAAGGACTTCCCACACCATTTTCCCTTTTCTGTTTAAATAAAAAGGAAAGTTTTAACTTTAATATAGTAAAATTACATATGACGAGACAGGCATCAAACAAGAATTATAGTTACAATATTTATATCTACTTTATGTTTTATCATAACTAAGAAAAATTATAACTATAACTATCTATTCTTCAACTCCATTAAAGACTCCAGAAGGATATAATATCACCTAAGTTAATAGGAAGTGCATTGTAAGCAACTTCCAAGACTCTAGAATTGACAGAGATATTTCACTGCCTGGACAGTCACCCAAAGTTTTCCTATATTGTTGGAACACCCATCGTTAGCCTACAGGCCCATAGTATCTAGCAGACTTTTCCATGAAGCAGGAAATTTCAAAGACAGTTCTACTTATATTGGCAGTTTGTCATTACTTTCTTCTGTGTCTTGCAGAATGTTTCATGAAGCATGAACCCTGAAGGACTGTTTCACCTTCTTTAGGCAGCTTCAGCAGTCTTCTTTCTGTAGGTCCTATAAGTCCAGTCCATACAGCAGAACATCAAACAGTCCAGGGAAGAGCAGTTTCTTGCCCAAATGGCTAACAAACCCTATAAGGAGCCTCTTCGATGCCCATTTTCCTCTTGAAGTCATTGATGCTGCCAGGAACAGATGTGTCTCATTGTCAAGAAAAGACCTAATTCTTAAAACATTTTAAATGACATATTCTGAAGTCTTTGAAAGATCTGAAATACCTATTCATCTGAAATATATCCTAACTAACATGACTACAAGCTTGACTATTATAAATGATTATCTATTAACCTGTATTTATTAATTATACATTACATTTTAAGATGAGCTGTGCAAACACGATACCGTAATCAAGAACATATGTATACATATATCAAGAAATATATGTATGCATATATATGACAAATTGATCTTACATTTATATCAGTAGACCATAATTCATACCAATGCAAATATCTATAGCATATCCTACTTTAAATGTAAACAAACATTTATAAACAATCATTTAGGGAATTTGGGCGTAACTCTGTCCAAACTGCTTCCTGCTTTTTGTTGGGTGAAGTATTTTCATTTGGGGGGGGGGGGTTCATGGAGACCTTTCAGGGGGTCTTTGTCCATCAAACCACTTTAGTCTAAAAGAAATCCACAGGTTCTCATCCTCTGTGGAAACAAAAGTAGAATCTCTTTTCCAAAGCAACATATTCTTAAACCCAATTTTTGAAGTCAAGGTATTTTTAAAATATATATGTTCATTTAGCTTATCAGCCCATACAATGAAATGTCTCTCTGTACTTAGTCCCTCCACAGTCAAAAAGTTCAAAGAAAACACAATAATACATAACCCAGACTCTCTGAGTATTTTCCTTCTTTACATGGCTCATTTTTCTTTACTCCTTTTTATCTATGACTGTTTGTACTCTGTCTCTTTAAAGACAGAGTCTTTTGTTTTATTTTTATAGTCATTTACTTCCTTTTATAATTGTCTATATTATTTTACTTCGCTCTCCCAAGCCTACATACATTTATCTAACTTTGTGACCCATTTAGAGGTCTTTTCCATCTGGATTTGTCTTTATTGTGTATCTGTAATCCTTTTCTGACTAGGATTGCTTCTTCAAATGCTAAGCAGCATGGCTAGGACTAAGGCTGCTTTGCCTTTTGGCTCCACCTAGTCCAACATGCAAAGGTCTGTTCACCACCTCTGTGAGCTGTGCATACTGCCCCAGTTCTAGGTATACAGTGGGTCTGTGTCGTACCATTAAGCAGTTTATAACATGCTCCTCACAAATCTCTTTTAAATGCTCCATAGCAGGACTTCCTAGAAGAGTCAGAGACATTTGTGGTGGCAAACCAGGATGCCGGCTCCCAAAGAAGGCATGCAGCCTTCCTTATCAAGGCTGAATCAGGAAGACCTGTCTTAAAGAAGCCCATTCAAAAAAAATTCTGGCTACTAAGAAGCCATGCTTAAATCTGTTCTTTTGTATCTAGAATTTTTTCCAAGCTTTTTCAGGTTTTACATGGATATGGCCATTCCTGTGTTGGTGCACCAATTGTTGACTGAAGGCTGTTTGTTCATATCCCGGCTGCCCAGACCAAAAATATTCACTCAGAAGCTATATTAATTAAATCACTGCTTGGCCAATCACTTAAGTGTATTGTTAGCTAGCTCTTATATCTTAAATTAATCCATTCTTATTATTTTATATTTTACCATAAGGCTCATGGCATACTGGCAAGGTTCTGGCTGGCAGCTCATGTCTTTCTCTTCTGTTGTCTACATGGCTTCTCTCTAACTCTGCTTTTTTCTCCCAGCATTCAGTTTAGTTTTCCCGCCTAGCTCTACTCTGCCCTATCACAGGTCAAAGTACCTTCTTTTTTCATTAACCAATAAAAGCAACACATATATAGAAGGTCTTCCTACATCAGCCAGGTGTAGGGCCTATCCTTAAGTGTGGTTAATATACCCAGTGAGACTCCACTGGAGAAAACTAGTTTTTCTTTTGCAAACAGGTGCCATTTACAGACAACTTCTTGTTTAGGGTGGGAGCCTGTCCTCACTTCCCCCTCTCAGTGCTGGGACTCCATCTGGCTTGAACCTGTGCAGGCCCTGTGTATGCTTCCATGGTCCCTGTGAGTTCATATATGCATCAGTTCTGTACTGTTTGGAAGACAGTTTCCTTGGAGTCATCCATCCTCTTTGGCACTTAAAGTCTTTCCACCTCCTCTTCTGCTAGTTCTCTGACCCTTGAGGGGGTGTTTGATGGAGACATCCCATTTGGGACTGAGGGTTCCAAATCTCTCACTCTTTACAGACTTGTCCAATTGTGGGTCTCTGTGGTAGTTCCCATCTAATTTCTGTTGTTGGCTGAGTGAGGCACTGAACCATGGGTATAGCAGAATGTTGTCAGAGTCATGTTATTGGTGTGTCCCCTTAGTGAAACAATAGTATTTGGTTTTCCCATAGGCCCATGGCCTATTTAGTCTGAGGTTCATGGTTACCAGAGCAGTGTTAGGCATGAGTCCCATCTCCTGGAGTGGATCTTACTTAAATCCAATCAGAGAGTTTTTGATTACTTCCATAATGTTTGTGATACCAGCATATCTTGCAAGCAGTTCAGCATTATAAATTGCAGTCACTAGACCCTTTTGATTAAAAAGGAAGATCTAAATTCTCATTCATCATCAAGAATCTATCACATTTCTATATAAAGTATGATTTTTCAGTTTGTTATTGTGGGAAGAAAATCTGAACTACTTCAACTATCTCTGTTTTTTATATAGCATAATTTCTTTATTGATTCTTTGGGAATTTTACATCATGCACACCAGTTCCACTCATTTCCAAGTTTCTCCATATCTTTCCTTCACTCTTGCAGTGTCCCCATCCTCAAAGAAAATAAAAAAATCAAAACCAAACCGAAACCAATGAACAAAAAAAAATCAAAAACAAAACAAAAAGGAACCTCTTTGTTCCTGTCTTTCCCACCTCTCAAACATCTCTTCTTTTCATCTTTGTAGCATTGGGAACCTCAGTGTCACACAGTCTCCCCTTTGGTTTAATCAGCTTCATTTGCAAATGTTCATTGCCTTGAGTCACTGGTCTGGTTCAAGGCCTCTGGTTTCTGGCACAACATCAGCACTGGACCGTCTCAAATATCCCGCAGCTGCCAAAGTCATGGAGATCCTGTCTATATCATTCTGCAGGATCAGTCTCTTCATGTGCCCAAGCAGGACATAGATGGAGTAGGTGTTATGGTGGGCCAACCCAAGAACTTGGATGTGGACCTTGGGTAGTTGAGTTGGTCAGTTTCGGGACACTCAGGCCGAGGTGAAGGGCGGAACCAGCTTTTCTACACCGATGGCATCAGGGCCTGTTCTTCCATGCCCGTGGTGAGAGCTAAGTGTGGGGGTGGGGGTGAAGGTGGGGGAACAATTCTTCAGTGCCTGGCACATTGCGGCCTGGTCTCCCTTGAGGGTCTTGGGCCAGCTCTCTTCAATGAGGTGCAGGGCCAGGAAAGGGCTCGGCCAGCCCAGCATGGCCCTCTGATTTCATCCCTAATGGTTCCTATGATCTATGGTAATGTGGGCTACAGACAATCATACAGAATCTATCTCTATTTTAAACCTTGATCAAACTAGTGATTTATCTTATTTATATTATATGGTCTTTCTAATCATTGACATGCAAAAGAAATAGACTATCCACCAGAATTTACTTGTTTGTAATTACTTACAGCTACTTTATGTTTCTAGATTTATGGCACATTTATTGGGTCTCATATGTTTGATTAGGTATATTCTTGTGATTATAATATTGCTTCAAATATTAATTTACTAAACATATAATTTGATGCTTTTAATTAATAACATGGCACACTGTAAAACTCAGTGACATAACCTAATGGTCAGGACCTACAATTTATGAACTATTAATTACCCATTAACTCATCCACTCACATGACCTGAAGATTCATCAGCTTGATTGAGAATAAAGACCTAAATGATCCTAAAGGTATTTTATGTAAATCTCAAAAAAAATCCAGGAAAAGCTGATCTTTGAATTAAAATGTAGGAAGAAAAAAATAGCTGATTTTTAGGATATGTTTCTACCTTCTACTCCCAAGCAGGCAGATATCCCTCTGAGCAGTACTGTATGTTTCGCAATTATCTCCCTAATGACATTGCTTACATGACACAACTCTTTTTTTATCCTTAATAAAAGTGTATGTATGTGTGTGTGTGTGTGCATGTACGCATGCGTAGGTAGGCAAGCAGTAGAAACAAAGATGTGTTCTGCAGCCTTGGAGCTCATAGTATCAGACATAGATGTAACTGGGCTTCATTTACTAAGTGTGCATTACCTCATCCTTTGGTTCTAACTATGGATTTTCCATAAATCTCCATGTGGCTAACCATGATAAACTGCCTAACACATCACAGAACAAGGCAGCGCTTATTAGCACTTGAGAAGTTATTGATTCTTGTTCTGATTAATCTTTTATGGGTCTCTGTTGTATTAATTCCAGAGGAAAGACTTGGTTCTACTGCAGAGAGCTTGTTCATGGCTTCCACCTCAGTGACAAGATTTTTAATGTTATCACTATTAGTCTAATGATGACTTTTCTGGCATTGATTTTTTTTTGTCTATTTATCAACAATGAGCACTTTTAAATTGAATTTATTTTAAGATGTGTCAATAAAATGTGGCTCCAAATATGTTTTATACATAAAGGTAAAAGGAATTTTTATTTATGATTTAAAATTTAGTTTATTTTTCTCTTATGTAAATTAAAATATGCATATCTTCTAGTGAGAGGGCTTTGTAATATGTGAAATTAGTTTTATTATGGTTCTGATCACCTTCTGATCAGAACTCTGATACTGAGTTCTACTGTTGGGTCTATGCTAACAGTGTGTTAGCTTCAGTTACCAGGAGGAAAGGCTTACTTTGGCCCTGGTTTCAGTCCGTGGTCATTCTTTTGCTCTTTGTTCTGTGGTGAAGTACCACACTATGTTGGCCGCGTGGAGAAGGAAGCTTTTCACTTCCTGAGAGTTAGAAATCAAAAGAAGAAATGAAGAAAGAGCTACAGTCCCAACATCCCTCTCAGGGTTGCACCCTCAATTGAAGCACTTCCTTTCACAGGCCCCACCCGCTAAAGATTCTACTTCCTCCCAATAGTGCCACTGACTGGGGACTGAGGCTTCAGGATATGAGCCTTGGGGGACATTTAAGATCAGATTCTAGCAAGAAGTATATCATGTCGTGCAACTATAATGTAGGAAAAATTTAGTATCTTTTCAAATGACTTAGGTGCGTGGTATATTTTATGGTATAGAGGGAATTAGGGTGTATGGAACTAAGGTTCCTTTAATGTGTGTGAAGGGACCCTGGTAGAAGTTTAGGGGTATCTGGATTCCCATATTTTTATGGTTGCTGCCATAGGACCGAGTCCTTAACCTCAAGCAGGTTCTGGAAACTGCTGTTCCTTCAGAATAAAGCATTTCTCTGTCCGTTTCCTGATAACATGTCTATTTCTTTGGGAGTGGGGTCAAACTATAAATTACTGTAAATGAGTTAACACTGAGTCTGCCTATCTACAGCCCTCAACATGTGTTTAATCCAATCAAACCAGTAGACTTGGTTAATGAGTTATCACCTTTGACAGAGATAAATTTGGGTGGGGGTTGATAAAGAATGGCAGAGACCTAAGGGGCACGTGGGGAAAGGCAGAGCAGGCTGACAGGGTTTTTGCTGTGCTAGGATTGTCTGCGTGGGCTCTAATTACAGTCTTGCACTTCAGATGTTCAGAGTGATAGGAGTTAATAGCCAACAGCTCTGTACTAGATGTTCAATGTTAGTGTCAGAATGCTGTTTGTGACTATCCTCTCCAGCTTCCACTAAACCACCTGTGCTGGAGAAGGACCAGTTTTGCAAAGAAATTTATTTGTAGGCAATAGTGTATGTGTGTGTGTTTGCAAAGAAATTTATTCGTAGGTAATAGTGTATGTGTGTGTGTTTGCAAAGAAATTTATTTGTAGGCAATAGTGTGTGTGTATTTACTGATATATCCATATTGTGAATGTGCTATCATTTTATCCCTCAGGCTAGATGAAAAATATACATTTTCTTGCTGTTAGCAGTAAGTGGACAGATCAACGTTGACCTCAGGGAGGAGAGGCTAGTCCCTGTGTGTCACATTTTTAGTTCTGTAAAGCTTGTTGGTTTACTTGAGGTCATAGTTTTGGAGCCTGGGGAATTGTGTTTAAATGGATGTTCTGATTAATTGAGAGTTAACCAGTAAAGAGTATTCTTTTAAAACCTTAACTTTTATCTGAAATCAAAAAGATCTGGATTTGAAAACTAGTTCCATCATTTACCAGCGTTTTGAACTTGGGCAAATTACTTAATCGTTTTTATTCATCGCTCCAATCTTTGCCTCTCAGGGAAAGTGTGTCCTAACAGAGGAGCTGTGAAAAAAATGGTAACCATTATTATTTAATGACCTAAGTTTTAGGGAAAGCTTTGGTATGAGGTAATAAAAATAATTGAATCCTTCAATAATGACTGATGTTTAATTAATTAGTGAATATCTATGTGCGGGAATTGGAACAATAAAGATGAAAAAGTTCCCACACCCCAAGAGGTCAAATCTGCAGGTGGCTCTTTCCTTGAGTGGAGACTTCTAGACTATTTGCTTTCTGTTAAACTGTGGGGTACCAAGCAGAGGGCTGGCTCTACTGGCCTGAAGACATAGAGGCCATCTTCATATTTCTTCTCTCACTAAAATAATGTATGTCTTTCTGGTAAAGGCAGTGTACACCAGAAATACTTGTGTGAGCTCAGGATTTTGAGTTTTGTTTGTTAATATGAACACTAAGATGAGTAATGTGAAAAACACCATCAACTGACTTTCAAGAGAAAGAAGAGTTTCCACAACAGTGAATATAGTAGAGAATTCGTGAGTACCTGCCCAAGGAAGTCAAGTACAGGATGTGTTTCTAAGCTCTGGGAGCTAGCAGCATGTGTAGGGAAGGTGGCAGGGAGGTGTTAGATCACAGGTTCAGGTAGAAGAGTGACCAGGTAACTGGTACAGAAAGGAGAAGCCACTGTCTGCAAGAGATACAGTGAGGCCTGCAAGACTGGAGGGTTATCTGGCTCCGGCAAGATGTAGTGGATAGAAGAGGTTTGGGGTGCGGGGGAGGGCACTACATAGGAAGCCATTGGGCATGGAATTTCAGGACGTGTTTATATAAAATAGAAAATTAAGAACTAAATTCAACTGAGTTATTGGCTAAGGTGATTGGTTGGGAAAATAAGTGAAAAGAGAAAGGCATTAAGGCATTTAGTTTCATTAATGATGCAATTAAAATGTCACCCAAAAGCAATCAAACCAGATGGCTAGAACCTCATACAACATAGGAAGTCCTGCATCTTCCTTCTTAGCCTTCCTCCTTCACTCTCTCTCTCCTTCCCTCTCTTTCCATAAACACATATCAGATCCTTACTACAGGGTAGGTAACACTATCAGATTCTCCAATAACTTAACACTGGTGGAAATAAGAACCCCCGCAAAAACAAACAAAAACAAAAAACAAAACAAAAAAAAGCAAACCCTAAACTCTAGAGCAAGCAACACATGATCTGTGCTGTAAAGAACCACAGTGCTACTGCGGGGGGGCGGGGGGGGCAGGCAGAGCTTTCTGTTGAGATTTCAGCTGACTCAGGAATGAAAGGATCCCCTGTCCCAGGAGGAAGGGTTATTCTGTTTCCCTAAAGCAGGTTTTATTTTCTTCCACTGAGCACATCTCATTTCTGCCCATAGTGTAGTTTCTGTCTTCCCTGAGGATTCTCCTCCCCACACGTCCTCTTTCTTTTATTCCCCACATGTTTCCTAATTATACCTTGTCTGGGGCACATGAGCTGTAGGATTAATTCTAAAATCAGCATCTTTAAAGGTTAGGTATATCCTAGCTTCCCCTGGGAGCCATTTATGCCTGGGATATTATCATTTTATCCCATCAGTCTTAAATCCACTATTGCTGTTTCCATTACCCCTAAGGGAATGAGTTTAATCAATGAATTGCCTCTGAGGTTTTGGAATTCACAGATAGCAGTTGGTGTGGGCCTGTGAGGTTTATGCTACTGAGGGAGGAGGGAGAAAGGAAAGACTAAAGGTAAAGGCTGTGCTAAGAGTTTCCACCATCACTAGAATCCAGTGTTTTGACCCTCCTCACTTGTTTCTACCTTTTAGTTCTGGTCACTGAAGACTCACTGGATTACTAGCTTCATGATGGATTTCCCATTGTTAAGATGAGGCAAAGAGGAAGAAGAATCATTGCTGCTAATTGTTTTTCTATTGAATGTAGACAGTCATATGGACTGCACAGAAGATAGTCAGGAGGGGCCCTGACTCACTGCTCTCTGTGCTGACATAGGATAGTTAAAGATTCTAAATGCTCACAGGCACAAAAATAAATTTCTCCATCTTGTAATGGACATTAGCGTAAATCATTAGTGCACTTTTTCCGGAATGCTTTAGGGAAAATTACTGAAATAGATACATTTTGGAGCATTTACTTAACCCTTGAACCAGTTGCTTTCTCTGAGCCTCGACCTGTCCAAGTGGCTTGGGTAATAGACATGACTGTGGTCTGGGCACCCATGACTGCAGTTGGGCAGTCCTGGGTGAGTGCTGATTAGAGCTGAGCCAGTCAGACTCTTTAAAATGAGCCCCAAGGCTAGGGAGGTGGTTCAGTTGGTAAAGTGTTTGTTTGCTTTGTAGCATAAGAACCTGGGTTCAATTCCCAGAACCCATAAAAAATAGCTGGGTGTAATTCCAGTGTTGTGAGGCAGCGATAGATGGATGGATCCTCAGGGCTCACCAACCAGCAAACCCAGCTTAATTGGTGACCCCCAGGTCCTAGTGAGAGATGCTTCTGAGGAATGACAACCAAGGTTGATGTATAGTCGTAGCACAAGTACACACACACACACACACGTGTGTGTGTGTGTGTGTGCTAGTCTTCCTAAAGTTGGGCTCTTGTTTGCTTTTATTTAGAAATGCAAGATCTCCTGAGCAGCAGAAAGGTTGAGAGATGTAAGGGGGGGAATGGAGGAATGGCTGGGAGGAACTGATCAAAAAGCTGGGAAGTCCAACTTTGGGCTGTAGCATTGTAAGATTCTGGCTCCTCCCTTTGAAGATATGGTGAATAATCTGCCATTTGAATGTGGAGTGAACAGGTAAGAAGGGATGCAGAATACCATTGCCTGTGGAAGAATTAAGTTAGTCCTTACCTGAACATTGATTGTAATTCCCATGAGCTCTGGTTGGGTTTAATGTTTTCCTTCTTCTAATGGACAGTAATTGAAGTAGATTTATTATCTAAATTATTCCCTAGTTCAGGATATCACTTAGAAAGATGGGGTTATAAATTTATATAATCACAATCCAAAAGCCACAGTAGCCCATGGGTGCTCCTGCAAATTTCTTCTAGCCATGACCCTCCCTGCATGGTGGAGAGTAGTTTTTTGAGTTTGGTACTTATATCATAAACTTGGTATAATTTCTTTACCCAAATTTGACAAATTGTCAGTTTTCACAGGTAGTTCCTGGAGTTGTTTTACAAATGAATGGATGCTTCTGACAGAGATCCTGAATGATTGTCTAAAGATTCCATTCTCTGGAGGCTCAAACTCACAGTTTCCTTCCTTTCCACAATTCTTATGGCTGGTTGACAGTCCCATCCCAATCCATTTTCACACCTCCTCCCCTCATACTGCTGCTCCAGAGGAGACTGACTCTTAGATACATCTCATCCTGATAGTTTACGAAATCTGCAAGGCATGTACTCAATAGGTTGTAGTCCCAGGATCTGAAGTCAAGTTATAGAATGGCTTGTCTCTGGACTCACATTATAGGGAAGGCGGATAAACTACATGCTAAATAAAGTAACTGTAGAGTATAGACAAGCAGTGGGACCTGAGAGGGGAATCTTAGTTGTGTTGGGGCACAGGGTTGGATAGCACAAAAGAAAAGCGTTACCCAGACCTGGAAGCATAGGGAGCTTGAAGGGTGGAGACATGGTATAGCTGCAGCACAGGGGCACACTTGTAGAAGTATCTGTGTATGTGCCTTCACATGCATGCATCATATGGGCCAGTGGGCAGGATACTAGCTGAGAATTGTCGAAAAGTAGAGAGCAATGAGGATAATGCTTGGGACTGAGGAGCTGGGCTGGGCCAGATACAAAGACTTTTCATGTTACATGAAGAAGTGTATATGTATGTGTGTGTGTGTGTGTGTGTGTGTGTGTGTGTGTGTATGTATATATATATATATATATATATATATATATATATATATATATACCCTGAAGAGAAAATTAAAATGTTCACAGGCAATTGAAAGAATATGAGATTACAAGGAAGCTGAGTTGACTACTCTGGAGATTGTGGGTGGGTGCATGGTGATGTTCAAGGAGCCAGAGTCTAATTGTAAAGTCCTATTTTTTATTCCATTGACATATTTATCTAGATAAACTTGTAAGACAATGCATTAAGCCAGAATTTTGCCTTATTAGTTTATAATATAATAGCAGTAAAGGTCTGGGGCTATGGTAGGTTATATGTAAAGAACATGCGTCACAGTCAGAGGGATGGTGAGCAAGACTCCAAGGCACATCTTGGAAGAATGATCTTACCAGTTCACTGTGACCCCAATTTATGTTAGGATACTTTTATTTTTGCGGGGCAGTACTACATTGTTAGGGTCAAATTTTTATATCAACTTTGTCTTTTTCATTGGTTTCAAAGTTAACTGGTCTTGTAGATCCCCACATGGTTCCTATAGATACACCAGTATTTCTATTTTAGTCTGTTTTCTGATGCTGTAACAGAATGACACAGACTGGGTTATTTGTAAATAATAAATGTTTATTTGGCTCCATGGAGTCTGGGAAGACCAAGAATATGGTGCTGATATCTGGGGAGGCTTTTGAGCTGTGTTCTTGCATGATGGCAGAGTAAACAAGCATGTGGGTAATTATATTAGACCAAATGAATTCTTTCTTAGATAATCTGATGTTCTGTGAAGTAATAAACATGACAAGCTTGGGAGGTCTTTGCTTTTTGAGGCAACTTTACTTGTATTACCTGCTTGAGAAAGTGTACGGGATGGAAAGGGTAGGAGCTGTCAATTACCTGTCACCCTTTTTAGAAATTACAGATATGAACTAGGGGCCTATCATACTGCTGCTGGGTCTTCATTTACATTTGGTTATAGTTCCTAATGGTGAAGATTGGACTGTGGGTGGTGGAATTCCTACATTGGAGTAGTCCCAGCTGCTAGCTTCTTTCCTAGATGACACACACTTTTCTCACATAGTCTCTTACCCATCCATTAGAAGGTGCGTATACTAACTATTCATCTGCTCCAGGTTTCAGGCACCAGAGAACAGACATAAGGATTGAATGTTTACTGACTCATTTATTCCCTAAGACAAAATCAAACATTGAAGTGTGTTTGACAGCTGCTTTATTGCATTTAAATATCCAAATTTAAAAGTGCCAAATAATTCAGAACATACTAGCTTCTTGTATGTTGCTTCTTGATTATTTTTCCTCTAAGATATATAGAACTTTATTGTTGTATGAGTTTGTTTTTTGTCAACTTGACGCAAGCTAGAGTCATCTGGAAAGACGGGACCTCAGTTGAGAAAATGGTTCTATCAGATTGCCTGTAGGTAAGTCTGTGGGAGGGCCCAGCCCACTGTAGGTGGTACCACCTCTGGGCATGTGGTCCTAAGCAAGCTTAGCAAGTGGAACAAGCCAATTAGCAGTATTCCTCGTTGGTCTCTGATTCAGTTCCTGCTTCCAGGTTCTTACCTTGCTTGAATTCTTGCCCTGACTTCCTTCAATGATGAACTGTGATATAAAAGTGTAAGCCAAATAAACCCTTTCTTCTCAAAGTTAGTTTTGGTCATGGTGTTTATCATAGCTGTAGAAAGCAAACTAAAATGATTATCAACTGAAGAGTTGATGTTCCATGTCCTGAGGAATCACAGAATGCTTTTATTAAAACTCATGTCATCTGACCAAAACATTTTTTCCTGTAGTCACACAATTTCCCCTTTCCTTGCATTGCTTTAGCGTCAATGGACTATCCCTACTTAAGCATGCAACCTCATACACTATGATGTCACAACTCATCCGTCAGGCAGCTGGCCAGGCGATGAGATAAGAGTGTGGATGATGCCAACACTCCGGGGTCTGATTCACCAAGTGTTTCCATTGGAGTAGGCACAGAAGTACAGCAAGGTAGAAAGGGGACTTCTGCTCAGTGCCATTTGTTTCACAGTGCCGACTTCGTGAGAGGTTGATATGGAAATCTAAAATTTAATATAGGGTGCTGGGGAGATGGCACAGTGGTAAAGTGCTGCTATGGTAAACATGAAGACCTGAGTTTGGCTCCCAGCATCCACATCACAAAAGCTGGATGTGGTAGTATGTATTTGTAATCCCAAAGCTGGGGCAACAGAGCAAAGCTGGTCCCTGGGGCTCACTGACCACCTAGGGCTTGCCTACTTGGGGAGCGCCAGGCTAGTGAGAGACATTTTTTTCTTTTTAAAAATTTTCATTTAATGTATTTTGATCATATTCTTTCTCCTCCCACAGCTTCTCCTAGAGCCCTACCCCCATCCAACTTCATGATCTTTTTCTCTTTTGAAACAAACAAAAATTAAAAACAATAACAAAATCTCAGGGTCTCCAATTTGTATTGATCAATTACTCCTGAGCAAGGGGTCTACTCTGGAGTGTGGTTGATAGGCCCAGTGTCACACCATTGAAGAAAAGTGATTTCTCTTCCTAGAAGCTTTTAACAGCTAAAAGCTTCTTGGCTAGGGGTAGGATTTTATGCCTATTTCCTCTTATGTGCTGGGAGTTTGTCTGGATAGAACCTGTGCAGGCCTTCTGTAAGCTGCCAAAGTCTCTGTGGTTTCCTTGGAGTCATCACCATCTCTGATTTTATAATCTTGCTGCCTTCTCATCCATATAGATCCCTATCTTGGGGTTACTATTGCTTTGATGAAACACCATGGCAAAAGTCCTTGATAAGGAAAGGGTTTATTTGGCTTATAGTTCCATATCATAGTCCATCATTGAAGGAATTCAGGATGAAAACTCAAAACAGTGCCAGTACCTGGAGGCAGGCGCTGATGCAGAGGCCATGGAGGGGTGCTGCTTATTGGCTTGCTCCCTATGGCTTGCTCAGCCTGCTTTCTTATAGAACCCAGGACCACTAATCCAGGAATGGCTCTACCCATAATGGGCTGGGCTCTCCTTCATCAGTCACTTATTAAGAAAATGCCTACAGTCCCATCTTTGGAGGCGTTTTTCTTAATTAAGGTTTCCCCTCTCAGACAACTTCAGCCTTGTCAAGTTACCTTAAACTATGCAGCCCGTCTGTAAGCCTTAAGGGAGGGATGAAATAAAGACATTTAATTCAGGGCTGAGTGCTCCAAGGAAAGAGCTGTCTTAAAATTCAAGGTGGAGGAGATCGGGCGCTTTCAGGGTGGTACAGGCCCTTTGGATATCAGTATGGTGATTTCTTAGAAAATTAGGAAACAACTTCCTCAAAACCTAGCAATACCACTTTTGGTTATATATCCAAAGAATGCTTAATTGTACCATAGGGACATGTGCTCAATTGTGTTCAAAGCAGCATTGTTTGTCATAGCCAGAACCTGGAAACAACCTAAATGCCCCTTGAGTGAAGAATGGATAAGGAAAATGTGGTACATTTACACAATGGAGTACTACACAGCAGAAAAAAATGACATCTTGAAATTTGCAGGCAAATGGGTGGAACTAGAAAACATCATTTTGAGTGAGGCAACCCAGACCCAGAAAGACAATTATTACATGTACTCACTCATAAGTGATTTTAAAACATAAAGCAAGGAAAACCAGCCTACAAAATCACAGTCCCAGAGAACCTAGACCACAATGAGGACCCTAAGAGAGACATACATAGATCTAATCTACATGGGAAGAAGAAAAAGACAAGATCTCCTGAGTAAATTGGAAGCATGGGGATCTTGGGGGAGGGTTGAAGGGGAGGGGAGAGGCAGGGAGGGGAGCAGAGAAAAATGTATAGCTCAATAAAATAAAAAAAAGAAAAAGAAAAAAATTCAAGGTGGATAACACTGGAGGAATAACACTACCAGAAGTTGTACTCTGACCCCTACCTGCACATAACACATTCATGTGCACCCTCTCCCTAAACAGGCACATATATACAGAAATTAACATGGGATCATTAGAAAGATTTAGGTATATGGAATAGCTTTAAAATAAAAAACCAGTCTGGGTGCACAACTATAATATGAGCACTAGGGAGGCAGAGACAGGAGCATTTTTTAAAGAATTCAAGGCCAGCTTGGGCTGCATAGTGAATTTGTAGATGGCCTGGGCTATGTAATTACCTGTCTCAAAAAAAAACAAAAACCAAAAAACAACAATAAAACCTCCTTCTAATTCAGTACATACAGAGTTATTTCATCAGTATTGTCATTCCTCAGTATCTTGTTGTGAATGTAAAGGATGTATTCTAATTTAACTCTGTCATTTTAACACCAGTCAAGAAAAAATATATCATTTAATGGTTAATATATTTCTAGTTTTTGTAGTTACTCATATGAAAAACCTCACATAGACACTCCCCAGTTTTCACGCTGGCCTTTTACTGGGCTGATTATGAGAAGTGTGGTAGATTATGCAGTTTTAAAAGTTGATATTCTTTGTTAAATTTCTATCCAAAAGTTTGTAGCAATATGCACTCTTGTTGACAACATTTAAGAATACTGTCTCATTAAATTCTATACATTAGAGGTTACCACTTAGACCACTGCCAATCTGTTATACTAGAACTTTTGCTTAGTTTTGATTTATATTCTTTATTGACAGTGTTGTTAGGGACAGCTTCTCTGTGCTCTAGTCTATCTTTGAATTTGCATCTTCCTGCTTCAGTCTCTCCAAGTTCCTGCTGTATTTCTTATTATTAATTTTGGACATTATTTCATATGCATGGGAACTGTTGTATTTATTTTTTTTTGCAAACTGCCAATTCTTATCTTTTTTACTTTAAAATCATTTACTTACAGTCTTTTGTCTAATTAGAACTTCCAATATTAAATTCAGAATGCCTCTAAGTATGAGTATTTTGTTGAATTGTAACATCACAATAGTTTTGAGCTAATAGTTGCCAACATTGTTGACAGTAAATAGTGAGCTAGTTGAATCTGAGGAAAAAAACTAAATAAAATTCAATTATGAAGTAACTACAATATTAAATTGAACTATTATTACTCTGGCATATTAAGTTGATTATAAACTGGAAATTAATAATATGTCTCTTAGTTTCTTTTCTATTTGCTGTGGTAAAATGCCCCAACAAATCTTTAGGAAAGAAAGATTAATTTTAGTCCACAACACCAGATCATATCCTTCCATAACAGGGAAATCACAATGGTAGGAACTTGAGGGAGCTGGTCATTTCATATCCATAGTCAGGAACAGAAGACAATGAGTGCATCAGCTTGCTTTCTCCACTATTGCATAGCTCAGCATTCCCTGCCTAGGGAATAGTGCTACCCACAGTGAGTGGTCTTCCCACCTCAGGTTTTACACATAATCAAAGCAATCTCCCATAGACTTGCCCATAAACCACTATGTTACAGAAAGCTCTACACTAAGACCCTCCCTACCATGATTCCAGATTATGCCCAGTTGATAATTAAAACTAACCATCACAATATGAAAGTATTGTTTTGAAAGAGAAAAGTTATACAGACAGAATTATTTTGCATCTAAGTTCAAGTGTATGATTGCCTATTGTACCCATTGTCATTTTGGTTCCTTCTTTTTTCCCCCAGACCCTTTTATTAGACATATATTATTTTCTCATTCAGTATAATCTGAATACAGTTTCCTCTCCCTCTACTCTTTCCAGTTCTTCATACCTCCTCTTCTACCTGGATTCACTCACTCCCTTTCTGTCTCTCATTAGAAAAGAATAGAGGTCAAAGATCAACCTCAGGTGTCCTTTCTCTACTGCTCTCCAACTTATATTCTGAGACAGTCTCCCACTTAATTTGGGCTCAACATTTTGGCTAGTCTGGCTGACCAGTGAGCTTTAAGGACTACTTATGTCACTTACAGACATGTGCTGTTACATCTGGCCTTTATGTAGGTACTGGGGATCTGAACTGTGGTCCTCATGCTTACATACCAGATAGTTTACCCACCAAGCATCTCTCTAGCTTCTCTTATGTTTTATTGAGCTATTCTTATGTCATTACCAGAGTGATCCCTTTATTATAGTATTATACTAAATCTTGAAATAAGGTGGTAGAATTATTTTGTTACAAAAGGGGCCCTTTTATGTTTCCTTATATTTTAGAGTTTACTTCATGGTTAAGAAGTTGAGATTTTCAGAAATGAAAAGGGGGACATAACAACAGACACTGAAGAAATACAGAGAATCATCAGGTCATATTGTGAAAACCTGTACTCCACAAAATTGGAAAACTTAAAGAAAATGGACAACTTTCTGGATAAATATCACTTACCAAAATTAAATCAAGACTAGATAACCAAATTAAACAGACCTATAACTGCTAAAGAAATAGAAACAGTAATCAAAAGTCTCCCCCCCCCAAAAAAACCCAACCAGGACCAGCTCAGAATTTTCAGCTTAGAGGTTTCAGCTCAGAATTCTACAAGATTTTCAAAGAAGAACTAATACCAATACCAATACTCCTCAAATTATTCCACACAAGAGAAACAGACGGATCATTGCCAAACTCTTTTTATGGGGCCACAATTACCCTGATACCAAAACCACATAAAGACATTAAGAAAGAGAATCACAGACCAATCTCACTCATGAACATTGATGCAAAAATACTAAATGAAATACTGGCAAATTGAATCCAAGAACACATCAGAACCATCATCCACCATGATCAAGTCAGCTTCATTCTAGAGATGTAGAGATGGTTCAACATTCAAAAATCTGTCAATGTTGATTCCTTGATTTCTTTCTCATCCCATTTATCATTTATATATAGGATGGCTACTGATTTTTTTTCTGATTTTTTTTTGAGTTAATCTTGTATCCAGCCACTTGACTAAAGGTATTTATCAGCTGTAGGAGTTTTCGGAGTCACTTATGTATACATTTCATCAGCAAACAATGATGCATTGACTTCTTTTCCAATTTTCTCTCCTTGATTTCCTTCAGTTGTTTTACTGCTCAAGCTAGAACCTCAAGAACTATATTGAATAAATATAATGACATCTGATGCCTTCTTCTGGTCTGCAGGCATACATGCAGACAGAACACTCTATACATAATAAATAAATAAATCTTTAGAAAAAACTTTTTGGAGAAAGGGAAAACTGTAATCAGAATATATTGTGTGAAAAATATATTTTCAATAAAAGAAAAATAGAAAAAACGCCAAAAACAAAATCTGTCAATGTAATCCACCATATAAACAAACTGAAAAATAAAAACCACATGATCATCTCATTAGATGCTGAAAAAACATTCAACAAAATACAACATCCCTTCATGATAAAGGTCTTGGAGAGAACAGGGATACAAGGAACATACCTAAACATAATAAAGGCAATATACAGCAAGTCAACAGCCAACATCAAACTAAGTGGAGAGAAACTCCTAGCGATCCCATTGAAATCAGAAACAAGACAATTCAATAACATAAAATGTCTCAGAATAACTCTAACCAACAACTGAAAGACTTGTATGACAAAAACTTTAAATCTGTAAAGAAAGAAATTGAAGAAGACACCAGAAAGTGGAAAGATCTCCCATGTTCTTGGGTAGGTAGAATTAACATAGTAAAAATGGCAATCTTACCAAAAGCAACCTACAAATTCATTGCAATGCCCATCAAAATCCCAGCAAAATTCTTCACAGATCTTGAAAGAATGGTACTCAACTTCATATGGAAAAACAAAAACCCAGAATAGCCAAAACAATCCTGGGCAATAAAAGAACTTCTGGAGCATCACAATACCTAATTTCAAACTCTACTACAGAGCTACAGTACTGAAAACAACCTGGTATTGGCATAAAAACAGACAGGAAGACCAATGGAACCAAATCAAAGACCCGGATATTAACCCACATACTTTTGAACACCTGATTTTTGACAAAGAAGCAAAAAATATCAAATGGAAAAAGAAAAGCATATTAACAAATGGTGCTGGCATAACTGGATATCAACATGTAGAAGAATGAAAATAGATCCATATCTATCACCATGCTCAAAACTCAATGGATCTAAGGCCTCAACATAAAGCCAGCCACACTGAACCTCATAGAAGAGAAAGTGGGAAGTACACTTGAACGCCTTGGCACAGGAGATCACTTCCTAAATATAACCCCAGGAGCACAGACATTGAGAGAAAATGAAAAGCTTCTGTAAAGCAAAGGACAGGGTCAACAAGACAAAACGACAGCTACAGAATGGGAAAAGATGTTTACCAACCCCACATCAGACAGAGGTCTGATCTCCAAAATATACAAAGAACTCAAGAAATTGGTCATTGAAAGAACAAGCAATCCAATAAAAAAATGAAGTATAGGGACTGGAGAGATGGCTCAGTGGTTAAGAGCATTGCCTGCTCTTCCAAAGGTCCTGAGTTCAATTCCCGGCAAACACATGGTGGCTCACAACAATCTGTAATGAGGTCTGGTGCCTTCTTCTGGCCTGCAGACATACACACACAGAATATTGTATACATAATAAATAAATAAATTTAAAAAATGAAGTATAGACATAAACAGAGAACTCTCAACAGAGGAATCTAAAATGGCTGAAAGACACTTAAGGAAATGTTCAACATCCTTAGCCATCAGAGAAATGCAAATCAAAACATCTCTGAGATTCCATCTTACACCTGTAAGAATGACCAAGATCAAAAACACTGATGACAACTTATGCTGGAGAGGATGTGGGGTAAAGAGAACACTCTGCATTGCTGATGGGAGTGCAAGCTGGTACAGTGTTTTTGGATGCCAGTGGTGATTTCTCAGAAAATTAGGAAACAACCTTTCTCAAGACCCAGTAATACCACTTTTGAGTATATACCCAAAAAATGATCAATTGTGCCACTAGGACATGTGCTCAACTATGTTCACAGCAGCTTTGTTTGTCATAGCCAGAACCTGGAAACAACCTAAACACCCCTCGACCCAGGAATGGATAAAGAAAATGTGGTACATTTACACAATGAAGTACTACACAATAGAAAAAAATAATGACATCCTGAAATTTGCAGGCAAATGGATGGAGCTAGAAAACATCATTTTGAGTGAGGTAACCCAGACCCAGAAAGACAATTATATGTACTCATTCATAAATGAATTTTTAACATAAAGCAAAGAAAACCAGCCTACAATTCACAATCCCAGCGAACCTGGACCACAATGGAGGACCCTAAGAGAGACATACATTGAATCTAATCTAATGCGAAGTAGTGAAAGACAAGATCTTCTGAGTAAATTGGAAGCATGGGGACCTTGGGAGAGCATTGAAGGAGAGGCAGGGAGGGGAGCAGAGAAAAATGTAGAGCTCAATGAAAATCAATAAAAAAATAAAAGTAAAGGTTGAGATTTTGTTTGGCATTACATTGGATCCATACATAAATTTGGGTTCAGTTGCCAGCTTAGAATCAGCCTTTCAACTGCTGGACACAGGAAAGTGTTCTACTTACTTTACTCTTTCCTATTTCTTTCTAGTCATGCCTTCAAACTTTTAAAGAATTGAACTTACAATTCTTAGTCTGTAAGTATGTTAGAATTTATAAGGTGCTCTTATAAATGATATTTAAAAATTTCTAGTGTTTCACTTGTTTGTTTTAGATAGAGATGCAAGTGATTTTTAAGTGTAAAATTATTGTAATTATTAGTGTGTGTGTGTGTGCGTGTGTGTGCATGAGTGTGAGTACATGGGTGCATACATGCCACAGTACACATGTTCACTAGAGGATGGCTTTCTGGAGTCAGTTCTATCTTTCCAATATGGGTCCTGAGGCTCAAACCCAGGTTTTGAGTCTTGACTGGAAATTATATTTATCCAAATGAGCTGTCTCATTGGCCTGATTATTGTATTTTGATCTTGAATTCTGAAGCTTTGCTAAACTTGCTGGTTTGACTTTTTTCTTGTGTTTTCTCAGGATTGCTTTAGTATGCAATAATATCCTCAAACACAGATAACCATATTTTATTCTGTTTTCTATTTGCTGTCTTTCTCCAGTAGGATGCTGTTTAGCGGAGGAGTGGTTTTCTTGCCTGTTCCCCGGTCCCAAGGAGGCGTTCACTGTTTCACTGTTAAATGTCATGCTATAGGCTTTATCCAGACATTCTGTCAGGTTGAGGAAGAATCCTTTATCTCTGGTCTGCTAAGAGTTTTGCCAAAAATATTATTGATGTTGGGAAATCATGTACTTGATACCAATAAGTATCTGTTTTATATAATTTTGTGCATTGCATATTGGTTTTGCTAATATTTAAACATTTTTTTTCTCTAGGGTGATTGTCTGAGTTCATCATTTAGTTCTGTCTTGTTTTTACCAGACTCAGTGGTATGAGCCGTACTTTGTAGATCCAGATATATTTTCAGTTTCTGAGGGTGGGTATAGATTGCTAGTATCAATATTCCTAGCTTTGGGGGATGGAAATAGAAATATGAATATATCATTTTTATATGTTGCTAGATTTTTTGAGAATAATAATAAATAAAAATAATAAATGTTTCTCTATAGGGGAGGGGGAGTTAGAGTGCCCCCTTCTTCTCTCCAATATAATAAATTCCCCCAGATCTGACCATGGTGGCAGCTGCAGTTTCTGGGTATAACAAACCAGTCTGCACAATGCTTTTCACTTTCCTGCTGTGGTCAATGAAGACTTTATGTTGTTACCCAACAGAACCTCTCTCACTTTTAACACTGTGGTATCACAATTGCATTTGAATCAATAAACAGCATTTTCTTTTCAGCATAGACACCCAACATGCTCATATTAACCAGTATTTATGGCTTCTTCTTTGATGTCAATCTTATTCCTTTCCACTTATAGATTGCAGCAATAACCACATAATTATTTCTATTATCTTTTTGGTCTTATCTCCTTGCCTTCAACTTTAATCAACTTCTAATTTATTTTAAGGTAAGATATGAGATAAGGATCAGGTATAATTTTTTTCAAATGTCAATATAGTTGTCCTAAGTATTGTTCTCTCTCTCTTTTGCCTCCCTCCCTGTTCCTCCTTCCTTCTCCCTTTCCTCCCCCACCCCACTTTCCCTCTACTCTTCCTCAGTTTTCTCTCTCCTTTTGGCTGTACTGCGAATGCAGGACAAGTTCCCCTCCTCCCCTCTCAGCAGCATTGCTGGCCTTTATGTGCTTGTTATTGCACAAGGCTCTGTACTATGATGATTGTAGATGCCTCCTTTATTGTAGATGAAATTCCTATGTATTTGGGGGTTGTTTTTTTACACTGATGCATAGAATTTTTTTTATTGATTTTTATTGAGCTCTACATTTTTCTCTGATCCCTCCCTGCCTCTCCTCTCTCCTTCAACCCTTTCCCAAGGTGCATAGAATTTTTTATCCTCCCATCTGGACTGTTGTAACTATTCTTTGTATATTTTGTTTTCTGGCTGCACTAGTCTACCTAATTCTATTTTGTGTGTCCATATAAGACTCCAGGTGAACTATACATTTTTTATTTAGAGATTTCTAAAATAATGTTAATATTTGGATGAAAATTATTTTATTTATTGAGGATCAACATTTTATAATATTAAAAATTTCTAAAAATATATATACTATCTTGTTTAAGTTTTTCTTTATGACCTTGGGTGGCATATATGGCATAATGGAATGTTTCATTGTTGTGGGTGGGGCGTGGAAGAGTGAGTGTCAAAGTTTAAGAGTCTTTGTGCATGTATGCATACACCTGCAGAAATTGCTAGTGGCTTTTCACATGATCACTATAGAGTGAACCCATTTTCCTTTATAAATAGATGTTTCAATTTTTACCCCTATATCGGTTACATTAGATACTAGCATGTTAGTATGATACATTAAATAGTTCTTGCCTTGGGTTGTGGAATTTGGGGTGAATGTATACTCTAAAGGGGGTATCTAGTGCCTTCTTGGGAGATTAATACCTCAAGTCTCTCTCCCTCAACTTGGAACGGGGACTTGATGGCTGGGTCTACTGGTGCTGAAGTGGTGAAAGGCCAGAGGGCTAAGTCCCTTCAGTGACTTTTCCCTGGTGATAGAGGATAAGAGCCAGTGATGGCTTTGGAAGAGAGGAGAGGAACAGGGGCTCTGAGAGCAGAATCTAAACCCTGCACGGCCAAACCTCTGGTTGGTAGCCTAGCCCTCAGGATGGGTAACTGCAGGATAAAGAAATGCGGTGGGTGGAAATTGGGCCTAGGTAGGCCTTTCTTCACATCTGTTTTTTTTCTTCCTTTTGAGAGGTGGGAAAGTTTAATCTGTTTTTCTAAGACATACAGGTAACATACGTCTTTGTGCCTGACCATGTAAATAGTAAGTAAAGAAGTATCTTCTCTGGACACTCCCAGTGCCTTCTACAGGCCAGAAAACACAGGCAGCGGCAGTCTCTGACCTATGCCAACCTGGACCCTTGACTAGTGCTATGTGTGGGGTATCTCAGGGTTGTAAACTGTGAGTGGAAAATTTTTTCTATTTTATTTATTTCCACAATACTTAGGGCAGGGGTTAGTTAGTAAAGAGAAGTTTGAACCTACAGATGAGATCTATTAAAACAAAACTCTGGGTTATGCGCACTGACCAAATGTTTGGGAGAGTGCGAAAGAATGGTGTGGTCTGTAGAGACAGTGACCTTGTATGCAATGGGATGGAATCTGGAGAAGCTATTCTCCAGTCACAGAGACCTAAAAGCCAACTGTTGGCTTTCAGATCTTGAAGCTCTGTTAGGGTTAGGGACAATCTCAGAAGGAGGAAGAATTTCCATGAGCTCTGATGTTCTTTTGCAGGTTTGGGGGTGGAGGAGCTCAGAAGAGGCCTGTCTGTGGAGCAAATGGGCATGGGAGGATTGGGAGCCACTACTCAGATCTGCCCTGGATCAGCCCAAGGCCTCTTGGACTTGGATATGTAAGTAGTTTGCTCATCTTCTTTGATCTTCAGTTTAAAAATATGTGGTTTTTAATCTTTTGTTGGTTTTATGGATTGCACAACTCTCAGGCTGTGTCTTACTCGTCTCTGCAGTCCTTCGCTCTGCTTTAAAGTCTTACATCACAAGCAAGATGATGGCTCTGCAGATGCAGAGATCCAAGTCCAGTCATAGAGAGGGAGGAGGGATTATGTGAGCAAAGGGGTCAAGACCATGATGGGGAAACCCACAGAGACAGCTGACCCAAGCTTGTGGGAGCTCACTGACTCTGAACTGACAGCTGGGGAACCTGAAGGGGATCAAACTAGACCCTCTGAATGTGGATGATAGTTGTGTGGCTTGGGCAGTCTGTGGGGCCACTGGCAGTGGGACCAGGATTTATTCTCAGTGTGTGAACTGGCTTTTTGGATCCCTTTTCCTATTGTGAGATACTTGTTTAGCTGCAATACAGGGGCAAGGGCCTTGGTCTTGGCTCATCTTGATATGCCAGACTTTGTAGACACCTCATGGGAGGCCTTACCTTTCTGAGGAGTGGATGGGGGATTGGGTGGGAGAAAGGTAGGGACAGTGGGAAGAGGGAGGTGTAACTGTGGTTGGTATGTAAAATGAAAAAGAAAAACCTTTTAATTTAAAAAAATGAAAATAAAGATATCAAAATGTGGGAAAAAAAGATGATGGCTCTGATGTTCTTTGCTCCCTATTTATCCTGCTTCAGGTTTGCAGAGGTTGTATGTTCATGACTGGATGATGCTGTTAGCTTTACAAAATCGATTTTTTATTTAATCTACAACTTTAAAATTTTTTATTTATTTTTTTACATCATGACCACAGTTTACCTTTCTTTCTCTCATCCCAGTTTCTCCCCCCACCTTCCTTCCACCCATCCACTTCTCCTCCATTTCTTTTCAGAAAATGCAGGCCTCCCATGGATACCAACTGGCCATCGCATATCAAGTTGCAGTAAGACTAGGCATCTCCTCTCCTATTAAGACTGTATAAGGTAACCCAGTAGGAAGAAAGGGTCTCAAAAGCGGGCAACATTTAGAGATAGCCCCTGATCTCACTGTTAGGAGTCCCACAAGAAGACCAAGCTACACACTGTAACATATATACAGAAAACTTAGGACAGACTCATGCAGGCTCCCTGGTTCAGTCTTTGTGAGCCCCTATGAGGCCAAGTTAGTTGATTCTGTGGATTTTCTTGTAATGACCTTGACCCCTCTGGCTCCTTGTCTTAGTTAGGCTTTTTTTTTTATTTCTGTAAAGAGACAGCATGACCATGACAACTCTTCTAAAAAAAAAATCATTTAATTGAGATGATGGCTTACAGTTTCAGAGGTTCAGTCCATTATCATCATGACAGGGAACATGGCAGTGCGCAGGAAGATGTAGTGCTGGCTGTGTCTTCACCAGAAGGCAGCAAGAAGTCAACTGACTATCATATTAAGTAAAGCTTGAGAAAGACCTCAAAGCCTGCCCCCACTGTGACACACTTCCTCCAACAAAAACACACCTTCTAATATTGCCACTCCCTTTGGGGGTCATTTTCTTTCAAACCAACACACTCATACGATTCCCACCTCTTCCATAGATTTCCCAGAGCTTTGCCTAATGTTTGGATGTTGATCTCTCCATCTGTTTCCATCTGTTGCTGGGTAAAGCCTCTCTGATGACAGCTGGGATAGGCACCAATCTATGAGCATAGGAGAATATCATTAAGGAATCATTTTATTGACTTTTCTTTTTGAAACTCCCAGGAATCTATGAGGGTGACCCTAGCTAAAAATTTTAGCAAAGGAGGATATGGAGAGCCTGAACTGACCATTTCCTGTAACCAGACAAGACTTCCAGTGGAGGGGTTGGGACACCAACCCAGCCACAAACCCCTATACTTATAATTTGTCCTGCTTACAAGATTTACTGGAGTAAAGGTGGTGCAGAAATTGTTGGAGTGGCCCACAGTGACTGGTCCAGCTTGAGACCCATACCATGAGAGAGAGCTCACCCTGGGACACTGCCTCAAGGGCCAGGACAGAGATGCTGGCTGGCCCAAGGAACTAAGATAGAAACAAATACACTTGGAGAAAATTATTTTGGGGGAGGGGGTCTTACTATGCTGCCCAGACTGGTCTTAAATTACCAGGCATGGTATCCATCTGACGCCTGAGTAATTTGGACTACAGGTACATTCCACTGTGCCTGGTTGAGTTTTAATCTTTATTCTTCACACAGTGATCTCCCTATGCAAATGGCAAGTGTGGGAAGGCCTTTTCCCATGCCTCAGGGCTTTCTCACGCTCTTCCCTGCATCTTTCATATCCTGGTTCCAGCTCACAGCCTTTCTTTTGCTGAGTCACAGACTGCGAAACCCATCTGTCAACTTCTTAATTTCAATCATTGTGTTTTCCAGTTCTAAAGCCTACTTGGCTCTTTCTAAGGCTGATTTTCTGGTGAGATTGTCCCAGTTCTCCCTTTCTTCCATCAGTCTCTGGACTGTATTCATAAGTGCTTAAAATTCCTTATCTGATCATTTCAGTAGGTACATCAAAGATGGGCCTCTTTCTTCTAGTTTGTTTGTTCTTGGTTGTTTGGTTAAATTGTCCTGTCTCCTCACACACATGGGATTCCCCACCCCCCAAATGCTAGGCATCTTGTATGAATAACTGTCAGTCTTGTGTGTCACCTCTCAGAGGGCTGTGCACCACCTGACTAGGTTTAGGCAAGGCCACACATCTGTCTCTCCTAAAAACTTCTTTCCTAGCAGGTGCTAACCTCAAGTCCCAGATTTTTTGGCAACACTCCTGTGGCTTAGTAGCTCTTTGCCCTTGAACTTTATAATCCACATATGATATGTCTGGAATAAAACAAAAACTGGCATCCCATTGGAACTGTTCATCCCCACCCCAAAATATGTCTATATATTTGTGTTGTATAGAATTCTTTGGCTGGGATTGGTCAATCTATGGAGCATTTCAGTATTTTAATTAATTAGTCTATTTTTCTGTTTGTGTGGATGTGCATGTGTGGGTGCAGATATGTGTGTGTGTGTGTGTGTGTGTGTACATGTGCATATAGAGGTCAGAAGATGGCTTCAGGTGTTGTCTTTCAAGGGCCTTCCATTTCTTTGCCTGTCACTCTACATAGTAGGCAAATCTAGCTGGTCCCAGAGCTTTCAGGGGTCCACTGTTTCTGGCTCTCACTTACTATTGCTGGGATTATGAGTTCAGGTCATCTGTGGTGGGGTCTGAGTTGGAACTCAGCTCTTTATGCTTTCGAGGCAAGTGCTTTACTGGTTAAGCGATCTCTGCAGCTCTCACTTCAGTGTGTTAAAACTATTTCAGTTGCTGTTTGTTCTGGTTGATCACATCTGATCCATTATTCTGATGTTAACTAAGAAGCACAGGTCTCAATTAATGTATATGTTCCAAGGCACAAGATGTCACTGTTGTGCTTACTGAGGTAACATTCTTGTTGAAATTGTAATGCCTTTAATGGTTTGCCTTTTTAGCCCAGAGTGAACTAATCAGACAGCTGTGTGGGGACATAAATCAAAGCATATTCCTGGGGAACCTCAGATGAAATAAATCAAAGACCCCCTCCATCAGCTCTTCAATCACTCTTTTTATTTTAGTCACATTCAAAATATGGTCTATGCTGTATTTACACTGTGATAGTAAGGAGATGTTGAACATCAGTGTTAGAGATTAAAAATGACAAGTTATATGATGAAGAGTGTGAAAAGGTGTTTATACTGACATGCAATATCTAGGCTGATCTACAACTCAATAATAGGTATCATAAATCTAAGAGTGGCCCTTGAGACTGAGCTCTGGGTGAGTTAATAGAGCAGGTCAGCATGTACTCCTTGATGTGGGGGCTACATACATCATGGGCTCCATTGGTCACCATGTGCTATGATGCCTTTTTGTGTTGGGTGTGGTATCACTGCTGCATTCTCTCCTCTCTGAAGCTGGTATTTCTGGGTTATGTTTTCCTACATCAGGAACCATTCACCCATTCAGTCTCTCCTTTTAAAGCACTGAAACATGTGAATGATAAGCCCAGTTAAATCAAGCTTTCATTTTTCCTCTCATCCTGAATTCCTTGTTCCCTTCCTTTCCCTCTCCTTTTACTTTGGAAGCTTACCCAAATAAAGAAATAAGCTTTCTTTATTAATTTGTTAAAATAACTTTATTAAAAGTGTAATGATTTAGTTTTAAAAATGACACCTTAGCTGGGCAGTGATGGTACATGCCTTTAATCCCAGATTTGGGAAACAGAAACAGGCTGATATGAGGTCAACCTGGTCTATAGAATGAATCCAGAACAGCCAGGACTATACAGAGAAACCCTGTCTAAAAAATTCAAATAAATAAATAATAAAATAAAATCTTTAAAAGGTTAATTTATTTTTATTTTATGGGTATAAATATTTTGCCTACATATATGTATTGTACAGTGTGCATGCCTGGCCTGCCGAATCCAGGAGAGGTCATCAGATCCCCTAGACCATGAACTTCAGACATTTGTGAGCTTCCATGTGGCTGCTACAAATTGAACCTTTGACTTCTGCAAAAACAGTAAATGCTCTTTACAGCTGGGCCACATTTCCAGCCCTAAAAATTAATATTTAATTGCAAATGAGGGTTGTGTGCATTGTGATCTGGTTGTATTTGGATTGTGGAAAGGGTTAATCAAGCTAATTCATGTATCCATCACTTCATCAACTTCTTTCTGAGGAGAACATTAAATATCTATTCTTTTGGCAAATTTGTTACCTATAATGTGTTATTTTTTATTTTATTAGTTCTTTGGGAATTTCCTACCATGCGGTTTGAATGTTCTCTCTCCCCACCCCAGATATAGCCCCCTTCCCTAAGCACCCACCTACTTTGTGCCCACCTTTTAAAATACACATTAATTCTAATTTGTGTTGCCCATATATTCTTGGATGTAAAGCCTTCTATGGGAACATGATCAACCGACCAGAGGCTACACTCTTTTAAAAAAATGGACTCTCTCCCCACCAGTAGCTATCAGTTTTCACAAGCTCCTCAGCTAGAGGTGGTACTTTATACCCACCTCCCCTCTCCGTGCTGAGATTTGGTCTGTCTTGAGCTTGCACAGGTATCATATATGTTGCCACAACTGCTTTGGGTCCTTATGTGCAACTGTTCTGCTGTGTCTAGACAGTGCTGTTTCCTTGTAGTCACCCACGGCCGCTGGTTCTTACAAACTTCCCCTTCCTCAGTGACTCCTGAGGCCTTGGGAGAAGAGTATGTGATATAGCCATTTCATTTTAAGGCTAAGCATCCCATTGCTGTGGAATAATGGTCTTTTATCCTGTCACTTGTATTATTTTAATAAAATGATGATTAGCCAGTACAGGCAGGAAGTATAGGCAGGGTGACAGTGACCAGGCAGGAAGGCGTGGCAATGAGAATTATGGGAAGAGGAAAGTTTCAGTCTGCAGTCGTCACCCAGATGCAAAGGAAGCCAGACACAGAGCAAGCAAGATGTGAATGCCTTGTTGAAAAAGGTACCAAGCCATGTGGCTAACATAGACAAGAATTATGGGCTAATGTAAGTTATAAGAGTTAATAAGAAGCCTGAGATACTAGGCCAATCAGTTTATAGTTAATATAGACCTCTGTGGATTTTTTTTTTGTTTTGTTTTGTTTTGGGGGGACTGAATGACTGTAGGACCAGGTCGGGTGGGACAGAAATCTCAATTAGCATTCCACAGTGTCTTATTTTATGCACTTTGATGACTTGTGATTTTCTTTATTAATTGTCATCTGTCACAACACGAAGCTTCTCTGATGAGGGTTGAGGGATGCATTAGTCAATGGGTATAATGGTAAGTCATCAGGAGTATGTCTAAATCTACGTCTATTGAGAAGAGCGATATAGTACTAGATTCTCCCCTAGGGCCTATTACCTGTCTAGACATGGGTTCTTGTTTCAATAATAGTGGCATGTATAGATTTTATCTTATAGAATAGTCTTTAAATCCAACCATAAAGTGCTTGGTTACTCCCGTGACATTTATGTCACTGTTGCATCTGTGGGCATTTCTGCTGGGCCTGTCACTATCACAGCTTGCAGGATTCCCAGATGGGTAAAACTGATAGCGCCTTTTCTCTTTTGGTAGTTATGTGTAGCACCTTCCAGTACTATAAAAACTAGTCAGTAGGAATGAAGCTTCTAGATCAGTACTAGATTAGTTTCTTCATGTTCTATGACTCAGATATATAGTATTTTCAACAACAGTGTCTTACTGTCAAATTCTGGAGGGTAGTCAAGAACATTGGTAGTAGCCTACAATATTTGGGCATCTGTAGTAGCTCACTGACCAAAGAGGTAAACCAGTATGGCATGGGCTTTTATTATTTTTTATTTGTTAGGCTCTGCTATCTAGTTGGGGCATTGCCACCCTATTATAGTTTATATTTAACTTCCATTTAAACTCTTTTTATATATGGTTATATGTGTATTTTAGGAAGTTTCTACAGTGATATGTTTCCATATGACTTTCCTCAAATAGCCTAATGTTATTTATCCCCCTCTCTGTTCCTTCCTCTACCCTGTCTCTCCATCCTCCCAATTTGACCCTCCCTTTCCATTATTCCCCTTTAACCCATTATACCATTGTGTTTTGTCTTCCATTCCTTGAAATCTTCCTCATGACCCCTTACTAATTTCTTGACTTCCATGGCATTCCAAATGAAACACACATATCTTTTTTTTTTTTTTGACAGGGTTTCTCTGTAGCTTTGGAGCCTATCATGGAACTAGCTCTTATAGACCAGGCTAGCCTCGAACTCAGAGAGATCCACCTGTGTCTGTCTCCCGAGTGCTGGGATTAAAGGTTAGATTCCAAGAAAGAATCTACAAATGAGAGAAAACACAGGACATTTGTCTTTCTGGGTCTGGGTTCCTTATTCAGAATGATTATTTTGAGATCCATTCATTTACCTGTGAATTTTGTAGTTTTGTTTTTCTTAGTGGCTGAATAATATTTTATTATGTAAATGTATCACATTTCCACTGTCCATTCATCAGTTGATGGATGTCTAGGCTGTTTGCATTTCCTGGCTGTTGTGAATAGAGCAGCAATGAACATGGATATCTGTAGTAGGATGGAGAGTCGTTTGGATATGTGCCCAAGAATAGTGTAGCTGGGTCATGTTGTAGATCTATTTCTAGCGTTTTGAGGAACATCCACACTGATTTTTGTAGTGGTGGCACCAGTATATACTCTCGCAGTCATGAGTAAGTGTTCCCCTCTTCCTGAACCCTGCTATCACTTGTCCTCATTATCAGCTGTGGCCTTCCTACAGTATACTAGCTCATAGCACTTACTCCTCTAACATTTTGTACCTCTGAACATCATTTATTTTTTTTCACTCCTCCTTTCCTACCTTTTGGTAGCCTCATTGATGTACCAGTATCCAGCCTGCGAGCTGGGATCTTATGCTATGTCAGAGTCACAGTGAGGACCTATAGTTACTGGGAGAACCACAAGCCTAACAGGGGACTGGGTGACCTATTAGGTAGGTGGAGGCGAAACACAAAGGATGTGGCCTGTTTCCCAGACCAGAGCCTTTATCATTCACAGTGTCCCCTCAGGAGGTCAGACACAGGACTGGAGGAAGCGTGGTCTTATAGGTCCTAGTACATGTGACCTTTGTCTTCACTATACCAGACTTTCCAGGGACGGTGGTGCCTTCCTAGGAGTGAGAACTTTTGTACAGGTAGTGTAAGAGTTCCCCTGAATCACAGACCAGATGCTAACTGGCATTCTGAACTCTAGTTCAGGGACTGCAGACATCAGTGCAGGGTATGGAGTTGATGTAGATGACCATTCGCCATGGGAGAGACAGGAGACAGGGTTACTATGACATTGAGGGGCAGTGAGTAGCTCCTCTGGAACTCTTCTGTTTCACTTTGCTTGATGGTAGCCTAAAAAACAAGGTATAGGTGGTACATACCATTGTAAGTCATACAAACTTGCTACGGTAATAACAGCATGGGGGTGTCTCTGTGGACTGTGGAGGAGAAAGAAGTTGACTGTCAGTAACTTTCTGAGTCCCCTGAGTTAATCCTATCGCCAAGTTTCACTGCCTTGAGACTTTTCGGGAAGTAAAAGAACACCTGGGCCAGCATGGAGACATGGGTCTGTGCAGCTTGGGTGCCAACCAGCTGTGGAGGGGTACACTCTATCTCCCTTCCCAGGATGCAGGCAGCAAATACCCTCCATTCTTATGCCTGGGGAAGCTGTTTGTTTTTTTAGCAGAGGCCATGTTCCAGCAGCACTCTTCAGTGAATCTGTAAAGGACCTGCTGCTGCAAATGAGGGAGATGTTTATGGGCACCTCTCTACTAAACTCCTGCCTCAGGGCAGAGACTGTCAGAACTCAAGGGCAATCTAGCCCTTTCTCCCTGGTCTCCCAGAAGTCACTAGTCTGTATGACTTCAATCCCCTCTCAATCTCCCACACTCCTAGTTTAGTTTTGACATCACCTCATTACACCAAACTTACCCAGCAGTCAGAATGACATGGAAAGGGTAATTTGGATGTCAGGATATTAGGGAATGAAATAATTGTTTGAAAATGGGCCATATCAGCATGTGAGCAAATTTTAGGAAGGTTTTGAAGGTTCCATTAAGATAAATTTTATTTGAAAAAGTAGAAATAACAAACTTTCAAAACTCCAAAGTAGAGTGAGTCTCATGACAACATAAAAACTAACTAAAGACAGAACAATATCTTACTAAGGCCTAGTCTTGTAGAAAGTATCTCAGTGTGTACTAAAAGACAGTCTGGAAGACTCTGCTGGATGAATACATCCCTGTCTGTTAGTGCAAAGACTGAGCTGATGTCATACCCATAGGTTACAGTTAAAAATGTGCCTGGCAGAACACTGCCCTTACTCTTGATATACCTGGTCAGCTGTAAATGTTCTTCCATCTTTTACTTTATCTAGTTTCTTGAGCTGTTGTTTTTTGTGTAAGTGCAGATAATTTTCTAAGGAAACTTTCACTAGGGAGAAATGATAGCCTTGGGAAAATATACTGGAAGATTCCCACAGACCTGAGAAGTGGCCCTCAGCTTCTAAGCATTAGACACACATAGGGTTTCCCATAGATTCTTGTGGAAATAGTACCGATGTTTGCTAACGTCATGAGAGTCCCTGAGGCAGAGACTGCTGGAAAGGGACGCACAGAAGCCCAAAGTTTCCCCCCTTCCCCCTCCCTGAAGCTTTAATTGCACAGTGATCTTGAATAGCAATGCGAGAGAGAACATCTAACAGCAGCTTCACTCATTCTATCTTTATGGTCCCTTGAGAAGTAAAAAGTCCTTCCTAGACGAACTTGACTTTATAATGCTTAAGAAGTGAGGGGTGATGACATATTATCTCCATTTTTAGCTGAGAGCCAAGACCCCAGGAATTCAGTGATGCAGGTATCCTGAGTCCTCTTGGCACTCCTCCACTAGGTGATGCTGTCTTGTCAGAAGCAAGCCTGGTGAGAGCAAGAATAGAGTCCAGGCATGCAGCGGGAGGCGTGCTCTGGATGGAGTAGCCTGGTTTCCTGCTAATGAGGGGAATTCCGCCAGCCCAGGAGCATCTTTCACAACCTGCATTTTTGTTTGGTCTCATGTGAAGGCTTGTGCTGCTGCCAGAGTGTTTTCTAGTGTCCTGCCAGCTCTGATGAAGTTAGCCGGCTCTCAACACTTTGAAGGTCTTCTGATGGGAACATAGTATAGGTGCTTGGAAAGTCCTCAGCCACAGGCTGGGGTAAATAGTACATGTTCTCTTATTGCTTAACCCTATTTGGAGCATCTAGATCTAGGAAATTTTGGAAAGATTTGATTAAAGTTCACAGGAGAAGCAGGAACCTGAGTGAGCCATGTAGCTTTATTTCAAAATCTCTTTTTCTACTGTAGAGAGCAGGAGAGTTTTCTCTTTAGAAGACTCTTCTAGCAAAGAGGTAGTGGTGTCTTTACTACCATGTTCTAGGGTTATTTTGTTTAAAAAAATGCTGCTGACCTGGGAGGAGAGGCTTCCTATAGGGCTGTTTTCACAAATAACCATAGAGAGCTCAGATCCTGGAAGATGGCTGCATGGGGGTCCCCTCAGCTTCATTGTGTGCTGTGTTCCATCTGCCATTTTCTAAGATGCAATGTCCTTTTGGGGATAGGGTCTTGTAGACATGTAGGCAAGAAGAGAGTCTTTGGGTGTCTGTTCCAGGAGTGGGTTATAGAGGCAGGCAAATAGCCTGGGTGGCTGAATTTGCCACCATAATGTGAGTTTTCCTGGGTGTTTTGTGGCATCAACTCACAACCATTCATGATGATGAAAGGGGGTCATACTGAAGACTGTGAGTATCTGAGCCAGGACACTGAAGGTATCACACCTATGACCAGTGTCTTCACTCTCTGAATATTTCAGATAATGAAACTTTCAGGCACTTTCCAACTCTTTAAAATATAGAAACTCTGGCTTATTTGGGACGAAGTAAAAGGCACATAGTATATTGACTGGAGTACAATTTGATGAACTTCTTCCTTATTTCACTTTATTGTCATGGTGCAGTTAGGGTTTGGGCAAAAACCGAATGCAAATGAAGATGCATCAGGTCAGGGACCATCTGTGGTGCCGGGTTAGGAACATGACTATGGTTTAGGAGGCAAACTCATGAAGCTGAGGCATCCAGAGGGCAACAATAGAGAGGACTCTCATACAGGCCCAGTAGATATGGGAGAAGTAGGGACAGGGAGGGGTCAAGTTGTCTGGTTATAGAGACAACTTAGATATTACTTGTGTCTCCCAATGAACTGAACCAAAAGGCACAGTCACAAGAGTCTGGGTAATAGAGCTCATCTTGGGTCTATCTTGACATGGAACAGTGCAGATAGAGCAAAAAAGTGTTTGATCTCACAAAACTACTGGGACACTGCAGCAGCTACCAGGATAGAAGATAGCACAGTGTACAGCTCACAAGAGTTTATGTGCATAAGCACCAACAAATTGTTTACTCTGTCTAAAGAAATGGTGTCTTCAGTTTTGAAAACTCAAGTCCTGAAACACTGCCTTAAAAACTTCTCATGCTAGGTGTAGAGTTTACATAAGCATTCACTGAAGGCAGTTCCTCTGGGGTCTGATTATCCTTCCAGAATTTCCTAAAACCACAGTAACGAAAGACTGTGAATGAAGAGTGAAGTACCACAGTGTAGGTGAAGGCAGAAGACCACCATGGAGAGATTAGTATGGGTATAATGATAAGTTATTAGGAGTTTGTTTAATAGTATGCTTATTTTACTGAGGGTTTGTAGTAGGTTCTCCCTTAGAGTATATGTCCAACTGTCTAGCCACAGGTTCATTCCCTAACAGCAATACCAGGTATGAACAGGCTTTAAAATCAACCATAAGGTGGTTGTTCTTTTGTTTTTTGTTTTATGGTTTTTTTTTTGTTTTTGTTTTTTCGAGACAGGGTTTCTCTGTTCTGGAACTAGCTCTTGTAGACCAGGCTGGCCTCGAACTCCCAGAGATCTGCCTGCCTCTGCCTCCCGAGTGCTGGGATTAAAGACATGAAAAGGGTGGAGTAGGAAATCTGAGGTGATAAATCACTTTCTGGACACCCTGCGGGGGATTCCCAGTCACCAGACAGCTTATGTACTTGTTTTCCCAGTCCTTAGAAACAGGAAGCTCTGTGGTCATTGACAGTCTGCATAAACCTATGGGTTTAACTTTCACCTCGTCTGGGGACTAATAAAGCAATTGTATACTGTTTTTCTTCTTTGATAGCTAGTATGAATTGCCAGATTGACACAACCTAGAATCACTTGGGAAGAGTGTAAGCTATGTTGGGTTGGCCTGTGGGCATGTCTGAGGAGGACTGTATTAAGTTAATTAATATAGGGAGACAGAGCCCATTGTGGTTGGCACCATTTCTTAGGCAGGGGCTTCTGGACAATACAAGAGTGGCGGAGTCAAGGTGATCATGGGCAAGCAAGTATATGAGCATCCATGCATTCATTTTTATCTGCTATTGACTATAGATACAATGTGACTGTTTGAAGTTCTGATTTGACGTTCCCACAATGACATACTCGATATAGGAGTTGTAAAATGAAATAAATGCTTCACTACAAAAAAAAAAAAATCAACCATAAAGTGATTGGTTACTCCCACAGTGTTTGTGCCACTATATGGGTCAGTGGGCATGTTTTGTTGGGGCAGTCAATATTGTATCAGGATTCACAACCAGATAAGATTGATATTGCTTTTCTTCTCTGATATCACACATAACACCTTTCTACCACATGAAAACTAGTCAATAGGGATTAAATGTTCACATTAGTATCAGCTAAATTTTTCCATGTTATGTAACTCAAATATGTGGTGTTTTCAACAATAGGATCTTAACCCTCAAGTTCTGGAGAGTAATCAAGAACATCAACAATAGCCTTCAATATTTGAGCATCTGTAGGTTTTTACTAACCAATGACTACCAAAGAAGCAATCCAACCTGACACAGGACTTCTTATTTGTCTGTGATGGCTTATAGGGATATCATCACCCAGTTATAGGATAACTCCATTTTAACTTTTTATATATGTATATATTTTATGAAGCTTCTATAGTAGCAGATTTCCATATAACTTGGAAAGACCTTTAGGTATTTATTTCTCCTTTATCATGCTTTTCATCCCTTATCCTAATTTAACCCTTCCTGTTCCATTATTCCCCTTTTACCATGCAAATCACGCCATTCTGTCTCCCATCCCTTGATAGCCCTTATTAATTTCCTAACCTCTACAGGCATTCCAGATAAAATACACAAATATTTAGATTCAAAGCTAATAACCAAAAAATGAGAGAAAATGTGGGTTATTTGTTTTTCTGGGTCTGAATCATTCTACTCAGAAAGATTATTTCCAGGTCCATCCAGGTACCTGTGAATATCATAACTTTGTTTTTCCCAATGACTGAATAATATTCCATTTTAAATATACCACATTTTTATTACCCATTCATCAGTTGACGGACACCTAGGCTGTTTCCATTTCCAGGTTGTTGTGAATAGAGCAGCAGTGAATGTGGATGAGTATCTCTATAGTAGAGTGCAGAGTCCTTTAGTTATACACCCAACTGAAATAGCTGGGTCATGTGGTAGATAGATTTTTTTTGAGGAACATCCATACTGATTTCTATAATGTCTACCAGTTTGAACTCCTACTAGAGATGAGTAAGTATTCCCCTTTCCCTACATCTATACCAGGATTTATTGCTTTTTTTTTTAAATCTTAGCCTATTCTAACTAGAGTTAAATGAAATCTCAACATTGGTTTGATTTGCATTGCCCTGGTGGCTAACAAAGTTGACCATGAAAAAAATTCTCAGCCATTTATAGTTCCTCTTTTGAGATCTTTGTTCAGTTCTAGGTCTCATTTTTTTTTCTATTAGATAGCTTTTGAGTTCTTTGTATAGAATGGATACTCACCTCTATTAGATGAATACCTGGTAAACATTTTTACCACCATTCTATAGGCTGCCTCTTCATTCAAATACTGATGCTCTTTTCTGTACAGAAACTTTTTAGTTCCATAAGGTCTCATTTTCAACTGTTGGTCTTAATGCCTACACTTACTGAGTCTCTGTTCAGAAGTCTTTTACTTTGCTACTGCGTTCACACATATTCTCTGTTTTCTCCTTGCTCAGATTCTGGCATCAAGTCTTATGTTGAGGTCCTTGATCTATTTGAAATTGTGTTCTGTACAGGGTGAGGAATAAGGATCAGTTTCATTTTCTTCATGTAGTTAACCAGTTTGACTTGCACTATATTTTTCAAGATGCTGTCATTTCTCCAGTGTGTATTATTGGGCCCTCTGTCTAATCAGGCAGGTGTATGTATGAGCGTGGGCTTATATGTGGGTCCTTAATTCTATTCATTAATATATATGTTTTATGCCAATACCATGCTGTTTTTATTACTATAGCTCTGTAGTATAACTTGAAATCTGAGATGGTGATATCTCCAGGAATTTTTGTTGTTCAGGACCATTTTTTGCTATCCTGTGTTTTTGTTTTCATACAAAATTTAATTTCGGGAAGAATTACATTGGAATTTTGATGGGGATTTTATTGAATCTTTAGATAGATTTTGGAATGTTAACTTTTAACTATCCACAAAATTAATTACCTTCAGCATGTATGTATGGAATTTTTTTTTTGTCAGATCTTTGTACGGTCCAGTTAACAAAGTTGAATTGATGCAAGCTAGGAGGAAGTAGGAAACAAATTCAAAAGATGAAGCTCAGTTTTTAAATGCCTAAGACATGCCCAGTCAGGAGCTTGGTATCAGTGTCCAGTGAGACTGTGCCATCTGAAGTTAAAAATAAAAAATATAGTTTAAATGAAGTTACATCACATGAGGTGATTATGCTCCCCCTAAGAGTCATAGATCATCTAACAAAAACCGCAGTGTCAGACAAGAGAAAACTCCCTTCAAGTTGTGTATATGTAAGACAATAATTATAGAAGAAAAGGCTATGAATCTGAGAGGGAGGGGCTGTGAGAGGAGCTGGAGTGGGAAGGGGGGGAATAACATAAATATTATACTTACGTATGAAATCCTCAAAAACAAATAAAACAAGAGAGAGGGCAAGGCTGATAGCAGTCACTCTCCTGGATGGCACTGTTTGCCTTGGCACATCTTCTGAGGTCTTTCTAAAATGTCATTCTCAAGGGCATGCCTTTGTCTGCTTTCAAGCTGGTGGTTCCTCAAGGCTTTGGCTAACACTGCTTCGAGACTAATGAGGCAAGGAGACACTGTCTAACAGGACTCAGAACTGTCTTTAATTCCTGTGTGATGAATTAAGAGTATAAGAAACTGAGATGACTGCACTTCCCTGCTTGCCACCCCAGCAAGCACAATTAGTTACAGTAGATCTCAGTTTGCTTCTGTAATTAATATTCTAGGGATCAGGATGTGTGCCAAACAGTAGTGATGGATGACTTCATTCTTCTGTTATGAAAATGTTCAAGAATGAAAAAGGGAAATGAGACAATGGATACCAATAGGTAGCTACCAATTACTTTCATTAGTCATTAACATATTACCATATTATTTTGCTGAAGCATCGGGAAGTAAAGGAGTGATGTTAAGGACGCTGGGACATATCATCCCCCTAGAGCTTCAGGACAAAGCCTTTCAGAATTAAGAAATGTCTCCATGTAAACACATTGCTGTTACTGTATCACACAAAACTGGCATTGATCCACACAAGGCCTCCCAGCATTGATAATAGTCTATGTGCCCTCAATTTGATAGGTCACTTTAGCTCAGGTCCTTGAACCTCAGTTTTGCTAATTCTTATATTGTGCTTGTTAAGTGGTGATAAGCGCATTGCTTTCTTCCTCACAGGGCTTTTATGAGAATATGAAAAGTAGAACTTGAGCCCTTTGAAAGACTCAAAGCACTATACTTTGTTGATGGAATATCTATGTGTGGAAGTGAGAGCTCTCAGAGACAGAGAAGCTTGAACCCCTCCCAGAAATACCACCCATGGGTAACTCTCAAGATAGGCAGCCCTTGCCACGTCACAGAAAGTTATTCCTTTGCTGGGTAGACATAAAAATCGAAGCCAAAAAAGCAAACTCAGTTTCCTGGATAATCACCATGGCATGGCCTATGGATAACACCCTAATCAACTCTGTCAATACTGTAAGGATTTACTTCCTCAGGTTTGATTCCTACGAGAGAAAGACTCCACACAGGACCTCCCAGCATAAACATAGCTATGTCTTACCCAGCAATGATTAACTAAAATCAAAGTCACTAGGGTAGGCTTTAATCCAGTTTGGCTGGTGTCTTCATAAGAAAAAGGGTTTGTGACACAGATGCACACAGAAGCAAGACCACTTGAGAATACAGTGAGAGGACACCATGTACCAGGATTTACTAGGCTGGCTTACATGGTAGAGAGTGGTAGTCTAACAATAGCTGTCTGTACTCTCAAAAGGCAGAGAGCCCAATGATGTTCCATGAAGCTGGGTCCTCCGTAGGCTCAATACCATGCTTAAAGGCTGGAAATTTCCTGGAGAGACACTGATAATAAACTTATATAAAAAAGCTGAAGAAGATGGAGGCAATGTAAGACACACTTGATCAGGAAACAAAGGAACTTAGGTAGTGTTCTGGATTTTACCTTCCCAGTCCATTGAATTGTGCTACTCACATTCAGAAGAGGCAAGATCTCACGTTATAAATTCTAGGGGCTCAACCACACCTGTGCAATACTCTGCCATGTTTCTGATGCTCTTCTTAAAGTTCAAATCTCATGTCACTCATTATTTGCTCTCTAATCTTTTCTGATTTCTCTGGTGCAAGGTCTTGAACCTAGGGCTTCACTTATACTAGGAAAGACCTTTACCAACTGAGTTGCATCCCAAGGTTTAGGAAACCATATTCTTTTAAGCTTTTACATGCTCTGGAAAAGTTCATGGTCAGTACCTTTGGAAAACATTGAACATTTTTCTTTCTGTCCTGGAGAGTCAGTGCCTTTAAAAACCTTGGATTACAAACAAAACAAAACCAACCAACCTGTGGTAATGTGATCAAGATGAAAAAATTTCAAAGTTGTTTGGGTATTGGGAAATTTCTTCCTAGTGTGCAACACCCTTTCACATCCTGTGACTCATGACTTGCAAACATACTCCAGGAAGTGTTGGACCAGAAGGTCCTTCAAGTCCTTTGGAAGGTCTATTTTTAGGTAAAACAGTTCCCTTATCTTTCTAATAATTCCTTTTCTGAATTTTCTTCTACATCAACATCCTTCTCAGTCTTTGCTTCTTTTTTTTATGGCCTCAGGCTTAGCTGTGTCTGGAGAAGTGAATTATTCTGACTACCCTCCAGGCTTTTTGTTCAGACAGCAAATGTGTGAGTCACACAAAACAGGTGTTCTAAGTGTCACTTCATTATAAAATAGAATTATAACACTAGTCCAATAATTGATGAATTATTAATTTTCCATGAAGGAGATGAAACTGGGGCCATAGAATTAACATCAGTAGATTTAGCTCTTGAAAATTCTACTTGTTTTCTTTTGGGGGGGGGGGTTCAAAATCTTTTTTTTATTGAGCTCTACATTTTTCTCTGCTCTCTTCCCTGCCTCTCCCCTACCCTTAAGCCCTCTCCCAAGGTCCCTATGCTCCCAATTGACTCAGGAGATCTTGTCTTTTTCTGCTTCAAGAAATTGGTCATCGAAAGAACAAATAATCCAATAAAAAAAAAGAAAAATCTGCTTGTAATGCTTGAAGCATGGTGGTTTGGAGTTACAATGTGTGGTAATTACAGTAGTACTTACTTTGTTGGGGGGGTCAGAACTTTAGGAGGGGAAAGCAGTGAAGGCAGTGTTTAATAACTTCATTGAGGCAGAGCCACAGCTAGTTCTCTTCTCCCCTTCACATCCCTTTCCCTCCTCTCCCCTATACTTTCTCTCCCCCTCTTCTTTTATTTATTTACTTTTTGGTAAAAAATGTTCCTCTATCAGATAAGATACTTCAGCACAGCTATGGTTAAAATATTAATAAACATTGTTTCCATTACTAAGTTTTTTTTTTTTTACATTCTCACCAGAGGTATCATAATCCCTGATTTCAAGCCATACTACAGAGCAGAAGTTATAAAAATCACACGATAGTCAATGGCTGTGACACAGCACTTGGGGGGTAGAGTTTGGTGGATTTCTCTGAGCTCAAGGCCAGTCTGGTCTACAGCATGAGTTCCAGGACAGCCAGGACTGTTGCACAGAGAATCCTATTGGAGACCAGCCTCAACAAAAATACTTTTTGCCAGGGAAGAGGTGTGGGGATTTAGAAATATAGCAAAGAATATGAAGACATGCATGAAAATAATAAAATGGAGAAACATATAGGATAGTATTGGGAGAAAACTACTGTGAGTATTGAAAATTCGCTTGTGTTGAATTTCCAACTGCTTAAAATAACCCTGACCTCAAAAGGTAGGAAAAGACTGTGTTAACACGAAACAAGGAAAAATGAACATATAAATTGAAGGTCACAGGCTATATTCTTAGTTAAACATTCTGTTGGTAAAACAAAACAAGTCAAGCTAACACCCTAGACTAAAAAATTCTGTAGGTAAAACACTCCCTGGGTGGAATCCAAAGTTATCTCCTTAAGGGAACTAGAACTTAGTTGGATTCTTGAGTCTTGTTTGAGGTAGAATTCCTGGAGTACAAGGTCTAGTTATTAGCCACACCTGTTGACAATAACCTTGAGACAGCAGAACTCTCTGTTCCACCGCTAGGTGGGGTCTTTGTTTGAAGTGGAAGCACAATAACCTTGAAGGAACTAGAGGTAAGTTCCAATTCTCTGATCTTTGGTCAATGTGGAAACAGGTTTACATTTCCAGGCCTTCACAGAAACCCTATCTTGAAAAACCAAAAACCAACCAACCAACCAACCAACCAACCAAAATCCCCACGTGGTATTGGCATAAAAACAGACATGTTGATCAATGGAATTGAATTGAAGACCCAGACTTAAGTCCACACATCTATGCACACCTGATTTTTGATAAAAAAGCCAGTAAAAATATCTTTAATTAAAAAAAAACATGAAAAAAGCATCTTCAACAAATGGCGCTGGTCTAACTGAATGTTGGCATGTAGAAGAATGCATATATAGACTCATATCTATCACCCTGCATAAAACTCTAGTCCAAATCGCTCAAAGGTCTCAACATAAAACCAGATACACTGAAGCTGATAGAAGAGAAAGTGGGGAATAGCCTTGAATGCAGTGTCACAGGAGACTATTTCCTGAACAGAACACCAATCTCTTAGGCACTAAGATCAATAATTAATAATGGGACATCATGAAATTGAAAAACTTCTATAATGCAAAAGACACTGTCGGTAGGACAAAAATGATAGCCCACAGAATGGGAAAAGATTTTCACCAACTCCACATCTAACAGAAAGCTTATGTCCAAAATATAAAAAGAATTCTTTCTTTCCTTTTCTTTTTATCTGAGACAATGCCTGTTTATCCTAGGCTGGTCTTCAACTTTGATTATGATTCTCTATAATCAAAGATGGACTTTGCATTTTCTGTTTTCTCTTCCTCTACCTCTGGAATACTGGGGTAATAGGCATGCATCATCATGCTCTTTCAGAGGTATATCTTTTTAAAATGTATTTCTTACATGTATACAATGTATTTTGATCATAATTGACCTCCTTACCCCTCCAACTCCTTTCTGTTACATACCCTATAAACTCTATGTCTTCTTCTTCTACCTTCTATAATTCTTGAGTACATTTAGTGCTGCCCATATGTACATGAGTGTAGGACCATCTATGAGAGCATGGGGAGACACAATTTTAATGCTGAGATTATACTAGTAAATGGAGCAACCTTTAAAAATTCATGAACTTCCAGAACTCGATAGAGAGTAAAACAATTATAATTTTTATAAAATGCAAAGAATGAAGTGGAAAATTATAAGAAAGCACAACCTTGAACTTCAATCAATAGAGCATGTATCATGAGGCATATCCCAGTTGATTCCTTCTGCAGGGAACCTGCTGTTCACAGGGTCCTGGTATTTCTCTTTCTTGGTTGTAAAATTCCATGACTATATACTTTACTGTTACTCTTGTCCCTAAAGACAAATGCCAGTAAATAACCCTCATCTTCCTATTTGAGAATTTTGTAGTTTGTCTGGGTCAGGATTATGAAAGCATATCTCATTTTGTCTGTACATTTGCCATGGAGGCTTGTAGTAGGAGCAGCGGGCCATTTCCCTGCTGCTCCAGCTCCCGGCCGCCTGGCTAGCTTATGCCCCGAAATAATTACACAGAAACTGTATTCTTTTAAACACTACCTGACCCATTATTTCCATCCTCTTATTGGCTAATTCTCACATCTCGATTAACCCATTTCTAATAATCTGTGTAGCACCACGAGATGGTGTCTTACCAGGAAGGATTCTAGCCTACACCCGTCTGGGGTCAGAGAATCATGGTGACTGCCTGACTCGGCTTTCTTTCTCCCAGCATTCTGTTCTGTTTACTCCACCTACCTAATTTTCTGTCCTATTAAAGGGCCAAGGCAGTCTCTTTATTTAACCAATGAAATCAACACAAAACAGAAGACTCTCCCCCATCAGAGGCTGACCTAAGGACATTGGGCCCATTTTGACACTGTTTCACCTTCGGCACTGTGGAATAAAACTCAGCCTCAGAGCATCACTGGCTTGAAGGGAGATGTAGAGAACAAATGTCCACCAGTGGTGCTTTTGGGCATTAGAGATGGAGTGTAGAGCTCCCACCTCAGGGAACTCAGTGAGCAATATGATGAATTCATATATTAAAGAATTAAAGATACATCGGAGTGATTGTAGAGTATTCAGGAACACCTACATCATACCCCTCCCTCACTTCCAACGAGGTTCACAGATCACCCAGGAAAAGTGGAAGAAAGAGCCAGAGGTTTGGGAGGACCTGAGCAAAACAGTGTCTTCTGGCTATGACAGGAGCGCTGCACAAGTAGTGTTGACCTGCACAGGAGCAAGCCAGTTAACCTTCCAGCATGGAGTGGAGAGGGGCTCATAAACCCACCCTTAGCTGAGGAGGTTGCTGCTTCTGGGGGAGGGAGAGTCAATGTTTTTTAAGGGTGTGGACTCTGGAAGGTCTGCCATGCTTCAGTGGGTGTGGTAGATGGCCCTTTACCCATGAGTATATTAGCACAAATTGAACTTGGTATTTTATAAGAGCAAAACAAAACTGGGGACACAAAGTTGAGAGAGGATAGTGTAATGGTCAGTCCTGTCCCTTTAAGAGACAAGCCCTACCCACGTATCCCCCACCATCAAGGCAGACAGATCTTCCTTCTGCTTCTGACCTGAGCTCTCTTCCTTTCCATGTCACCCCCTCAGAGGCCAGCTTCTGTCTCTCCCTTCTCTCTACTTCTCCCCTTCCCCCTCTCTGTTTCTCTTTCTATCTGCCTCTCTCTCTCTCCTCTCTCTCTCTCTCTCTCTCTCTCTCTCTCTCTCTCTCTCTCTCTCTCTCTCCTCTTCCTCCTTTTCCCCTTCTCTTCCATAACCCACTAAATAAATATCCAACTTCACTCTGCATTGTGTGCCTATCTGTCTCTGTCTCTCAACAGCCACACAGCTTCCTGGCTGGGACCCAACTGCCTTCATGGCCCACTGTGGTCTTGAGACCTGCTGCCTGCTGCTCTCCAGGGACCTGCAGCATGGTCTCACGGCTCTCCATTTGGGGACCTACAGAGTTTCTTCTGCTACACCCCTGGGAATCCGCAGCATTTTATTTTTATCATTACAGATAGGGAGCTGGTAGGGTAGATCTTGGAGGAGTTACTGGGAAGGGGAGTAAGCATGGTCAAAATACACTGCAGGAAATTCTCAAAGAATTAATAAAAATATATTAAAATCCTGACCCTGACAAGTTCTCCTGATTTGATGTAAGAAACTCAGTGTCTGGATCCTGTGCCCTCAAATGACCCATTTTTACAGAAACTATTAAGAGTAGAATTTTTTTTGTTTGTTCTTTGACAATTTTACACACAGATTTAATGCATTCTGGTTATGCTCACCTTTTACCATCTACTATCTCCCTTCTACCCCTGTTAACCTCCTTGTCTTCCCTACAAATCTCTTTTTCATATGGATGCATTTTTGTTTTCTTTTTGTGATTCACTCGCACTTAACCAGAGTCACCTGTGTGATTGCGGGTTTGGAACTATCCTAGTGGACCCGTCAGTGAGTATGAAAGACAATGACTGCCCTTCCCTGTTTGCCTGAGCTTTTTGTTTTCATCAGTCCAAATTCTACTTACTCATTAAGTCCGGGTTTAAAAGCCATACACTTTGTGCAATTTTTTTCTTTACAGTATTCGTCCGTCTGTTCATCCACTCACCCTTCCATTTGTCCATTTATTCTCCCACCCACCAATCCACCCACTTACATATCCATCTCTATCTACCTACCTGCTTGCTTACCCATTTTGCAGACTATATGAACCCTGTGCCTATCAGATGAAGACTAAACCCTTGTCCTTTTAACTAGTTGCTGGTCTCTTGTGATATACATTATAGGGAGATTATTGAGTTGTTCATGGTTCATTCTCCACCTTTGTCAAATAGTTATTGGGATGTAGAACAAAGGCTTGAATGTAGTAGAAAAGCACGTTGGTGATTAGAAGTGAGAGGCATTATTTTTTATTCTTGTTGAAATATTATATTTAATTTTTGAAGTTTTATTAGTTCTTTAAGGACTTAATACAATGTAGTTTGATTATATTTATTCCCTCCCTCAGTTCTCCCCAGATCCTCTTCTTTTACTACCTACATAACTTCATTTTCTTTCAAAATAAAAATAAATAAATAAATAAATCCCATCAGCTTCAGGTTGTGCTATCCATATTCTTGGATATGTGGCCTTCTACCAAACATGGTTGATCTACCAGGGGTCACATTCTTAAGGAAAATGAACTCACCCTCTCTTATTCTCAGTTACAGGGTAGGATTATCTACCACCTCCCCTCTCCATGAATTTTGTCTGCGTTGAGATTGCATAGATTGCATGATGCAGCAACCACCAGGGTCCATCTTGCAACCCCCCTGCTGTGTCAGGAAAACACTTCTTGCACTCATCCACTGCCTCTGGATTTTATAGTTTTTCTGAGTCCCCTGCCTCGGTAGTCCCTGAACTTTGGGGGAAAGGGGTGTGATATTGATGTCCTACCCAGGTCTGAACATTCTGCAGTCTCTTGCTCTCTGCACCTGGACAGTTGTGGTTCTCTATATTGATTTCCATATACTGAAAAAAGAAGCTTCTCTGATGAAAATTAAGAGATGAACTAATTTATGGGTCTACTTCCAAGTCATCGTGAGTCAGTTTAACACTATGACCATTTAGCAGAATAATAGTAGGTTCTCTTATAGGGTCTTTGACCTGAACCTAATAGGGTCTTTGACCTGTCTTCCCACAGATTTTTGACTCTAGTGCCATGTATGGGTTTCATCTTAAAGAGTGGGTCTTAAACTCAACCATAAAATAGTTGATTACTCCCATGTCATTTATGTTATCATTGTACCAGTGGGAATGTCTTGCCAGGACAGTCATCACAACTTTCAGACTTTCTGACTAGGTAAGATTGAAGGTTACTTTTCTCCTCCTCTCTAACACCATGAAAGCTAGCATGGGGTAAAGATTTCAGGTCAGTACTAGCATGATTTCTCCTTGTTCTATGACTCAAGAATGTAGTATCTTTAGCAATAGGCTCTTACTCTGTCAAGTTCTAAAAACAGGTATTCCCTTAATCTATCCTTGGTATCTAGTTTGTGTGCTATGTAATGGCAAGCAAACAACCTATGTAGAGACTTCAGTGCCTCTAAAACACTGACTATTTCTGATAGCCACTATGATAGTTTGTCAGTTTGACACAAGCTGGAGTCATTTGGGAAGAAGGAACTGTAATATTAAGTTGGGGGCATCATCCCAGCCCTCTAACACTGCCATATCCAAGAAGTCTGGAATGATTAAGAAGCCCCTGGCCTGGGAGTTTCCCTGGTCTTGACTCCAACTCCCAGCCTGCCAAGTGCTGACCTCTTCCCCCTTACCCCCGGGAGGGTCAACAGGCTATTTAGGCTTGCGTCAGAAAAAGAAACATGTGGTTTTGGGTTTGTGTGGGCTCCCCTTCCTTTCATGCTGTCTTGGTCCACCCGAGAGCGCTACATTTATTAAATATGGGCATTTTAATTTGGCCTAATTTGGTTTGATTTGAGTTTCTGGAATTGGCAGAGAGGCTTTTATTAAGATTAAAACGAACAGGAACCTCAATTGAGGAATTGCTTCCATTCAGTTGTCCTGTAGGCAAGTCTGTGGAACATTTTCTTGGTTGATGATTGATAAAGGCACTGTAAGTTGTGCCATCTCTGGGCACACGGTCATGGTTTGCCTAAGAAAGCAGACTCAGCAAGGTATGGGGAACAAGACCTCTGCTTCAGTTCCTGCTTTTAGGTTCCTGCTTTTAGGTATTTCCCTTCCTGATGGACTATAAACTGTAAGCTGAAATAACCCTTTTTCTTCCCAAGCTGCTTTGGTCAGGTTAGGTATTTCCCTTCCTGATGGACTATAAACTGTAAGCTGAAATAACCCTTTTTCTTCCCAAGCTGCTTTGGTCAGGTTTTTGTTATAACAAAATAAATCAAATTAAGACACTTACCAACATTGTTAACTCTTCTGATTCTGCATGTTCGGCAACTCCTAACATTGATGGCTCTGAGGGCACGTGCTGTTTTTACATTTTTCCCTGCTAGGTTTCCTTATAGAAGTGAGTTATGATGGAATAGGCAGAGGAACCTGGCTGGATCAGGAGGGATCCAGGGGAAGCTATTGCAGGGGACGTTTGTTAGTTCCTGGCTGCTTAGCCCCAAAATAATCACACAGAAACTCTATTAATTAAATCACTGCTTGGCTTTTTAGCTCTAGCTTCTTATTGGCTAACTCTTTCATATTGATTTAAGCCATCTCTATTAATCTGTGTATTGTCATGTGGCTGTGGCTTACCAAGTAAAGTTCCCAGTGTCTGTCTGTGGCAGCTCCTTGGTTTCTCTCTAACTCCACCTTCCTCCTCCCATCCTATAGGCCAAGCCAGTTTTTTTATTCATTAACCAATAAAAGGAAAGCATAGACAAAAGGACCTCCCACACCAGGAAGCTGCCTTGTGCTCCAAGTGAAGGGACTGACCAGTGCAGTATTGATTATGGCGTTCTTTGCTATATCACTAATGTGATGAAGGAGTCTACTGCTTTTTTTCTTAGCATTGCTGCAATGGCCCCTCTCACACCTTGTTTGGATCAGTGGCTACATAGGTTACCATCTCCTTCACTTGCCACTTGCTTTTTCTGAATGGAAACTGGAGGGTCTCATATTTGCAAAATCTCAGTAATTAAAGAAATCTCACATCTTCTGACCTTTAAAAAGAGCTGGAGGGCATCTCCTGGCTCCTGCTTGCTCTGTGGGTGACCTTTCATTGTCTCCATTTCAGGGCGGAAGCTCAGGCATTCTGTCTTCTTCCATCGTATTTGCATTCTTCCTTTTTTCTGTTCTTCCTTCTAATTTGCTCAAATTAATTAAGCACTGAGTATATGCTGATCATGATGCCAAGTGCTAGCCAAGGATCTTATAAGACTCATGACTATTGATGATTAATTCTGAACAGGACAAATAAATGAACTCATTAATGAAAAGTGCTTGGCACTATGTAATCAAGTCTGCATAGAGTTAGCTCTGCTAAAGCTTGGCAGGGAAAAAGATGTCAGGACACACAGTACAAAAACCTAGCTTCACTCATCTTGGAACTGGAGCTTGGATTCAGGGAGAAGGTAATAGTTATAATTTTGTGTTTAACAGTCTGGGGGGAAAGGAAAGATGCAGAAAGTGTCTGTCTAGATCTTGCTGAGGCTATACAGTGGGATTTTTGCACCCACACAGTTCAGCATCTGCCTGCAAATGCAAGTCAGGTCAGGAAGTCCCAACAGGAGGAAGGTGGCTGGCTGCTCACATTGTACTTGGCCCATGAGCAATCATTTCTGTTCTTCTCAGGCACCTCAGATTCCCTCTCCCAAGGAGGCCTAAGCTTGCACCCAATGTGGCTATAGTGCAGTGTGCTGCAGTGTATTGTTTGAAAACAGTTGGTATTGTGCTACTTGACAAGTTTGCTCTGGTCTCTTAGAGGCAGCCTCGTCACTGAAGGAGCCCTCATAAGTCAACGATCTCAGGGACCTACTTTTCCAACCTGAGAAAAACTTTCTTTGCATTTACTGTATTACTTCATGATTGTCAACATCCATTGCCCAGGACACAGCTCTCACAGCACATCACAGTACCCAGTGCAAAAGATGTTGGCCAGAATGTATACCAGGGTACTTTACCAAGGCCGAGGGGATCATTTAAGAGTTAAATGGGATAATGCATTTTAAAACATTTGATGTTTTAAAGAAATATTCATATATTTCATATTTATTGAATACTTTTTAAGTGCTGCACACAGTTCCAAGATCTGTATGGTATGTAGTCACTAGACACACATCACCAGCATACTAAAGAAGCACATTGAAAATGAAAAGCAAAGTAGGGGATAGGGCAAGGCTCTAAGTATCAACCCCATAATGAGAGGGGGGAGTTATATATACAGTATATATATATATATATATATATATATATATATATATATGGAGACAGAGATGAGAGAGATAGACAGATAAGGCACAGACAGATACAGAGAGAAAGAGAGTGAGTGTGCACTTGAGAGCATGAGCCTCTCTTATAAGGAAGAACCACTATTAGAAGCAAGATGGTTCAGTGGGTAAAGGTGTTTGTTGCCAAGTCTGATGACCTGAATATAAACCCTAGGACTGACATGATAAAAGAAAAGATCAAGTCCTGCAAAGTGTTCTGCTGGCCTCCACATGTGCCTTGCCAGACGTGTGCCCCACCCCACAGAATGAGTGAATGCAACAAAAAAATTAAGTTAAAAGGAAGACTTAGTTAAGTTCTTAAGTTTGATTGTGAGAAGCAGGTGCTCATCCTTAGCCTTTGTTGAGGCATAATAAAATTGTGGGAGATTTGATGCAGTTTTCTTTATTATAATCAATAATTCAAACACTTATTAATGTCACATGTTTATAATCATCTTCATAGCATTTATTCCTCCTGAAAGAGATCTTTATTTGAAAATCTTTCTGAAAGGAGTGAATTTGTTCATAGACTTCATCCCTTTTTTTTCATATAGGATCAGATGTGTGTTTTTTTAATTAATTAATTTATTTATTTATTAAAGATTTCTGCCTTCTCCCCGCCACCGCCTCCCATTTCCCTCCCCCTCCCCCATCAAGTCCCCCTCCCTCATCATCCCTAAGAGTAATCCGGGTTCTCTGCCCTGTGGGAAGTCCAAGGACCACCCACCTCCATCCAGGTCTAGTAAGGTGAGCATCCAAACTGCCTAGGCTCCCACAAAGCCAGTACGTGCAGTAGGATCAAAAACCCATTGTCATTGTTCTTGAGTTCTCAGTAGTCCTCATTGTTGGACAATAAAGCACTTAAAAAGTCTTGATGCTTATTGTTTCCCTTCAAAGTTAGTGCTATCAAATACAGAATGAGGCACTGGGTATTACATTGGGGAGATGCAATTTAAGAGCTGCAGGCATGTGGCCAGCAGATAGTCATGACATATACAGCAGACTGTCTCTCAATTCTATTTGACCTGCCCTTCCATATACCTTCCCTATGGATAGGTGACAGTCACACAGAGAATTGACACAGCAATCATGATTCACAAGCTCACAGAGTCACCTGTTCATAACACTGTCACCAGCTGCATAGTAAGCACCATTGATGCGTTAGATTGTGGCGTATTTGTATTTAGAAAAAATGAGTTTGTCTTGAGAGAAGATGAATTTAAGCCTTTGAGTTTTTACTCCCATGTAGTCTTCTTGTAAGTTGCTTCATGTCTGACATTAGGTTTTTGGTTGAGAACACTTCTTAGCCATTAATCAAAGAGTACACTACTGTGTTGTTGATTTTTTAAAGATGAACATAATTAGAACTTTTATTTTGAGCATAAATTCAAAAAGGGTCAAGTATATACCATAAACTAAATATAACCTACTAACTCAGTAGTTTACCCCAGTCCTAAACTGAAATTCTAACAGATCTGTGAATACATAAGGTTGAAAAAAGTGCCGATATAACAGAGCAAATGTAGACAATTCAAAACACAAGGAGAGACAAGGGAGAGGAGACAGAGAAGTAAGATAGAAATTAATAAGAGAAATTTGTAGAAACATTCTCTTTTTGCTATTAGTGCTAGGCAAGCTGTCAGTAGAAGTTATTCTTGGAAACAAGTCGTACCACTCAGGATACCAAGATCTCTATTCCCCCAAACTATGTGTGACTGTCAGAGCTTCTTCCCACAGGCTGACAACCCTAAGGCATCTGCCTCTTACTGGCTAATCCAAGATACCTTCTGGAGACCAGATAGAGCTGTCTCCCTCAGCAGGTTTAGCTACTACACCCCCACCACCACTTAAGGAGCAGAACTTGAAGTTAGGTATTCACTATGCACCTTGACTGCTTTAGTCTGCCCTTGTCTTTCTGGCTCCATTTGTAGTAGAAAGGATCTTCTCTTGATTGTTCTACAGATGACAAACTGACATGTAGAAGGCTTCCATAGTCAGCTGCCATCTGTTAATGCTCAGGAGCTGTGTATTCCGAGGTGACTGTTTTTCTCTATATTTTCTCTGCATACAGGCACTTTCAGTAATGTCTTCCCAGCTCCTTACTCTGTTATCCTCCTAGGTCCTCACAGTAATATCTTCCCAGGTACTGTGAAAAAGTCCTTGTTGAAACTTACTGCTTGATGAGGCTCCAAACAGCTCTTTTCTTCCGGTTTGGGCACCAGGATCTCAAGAAAGCCATATAAATGAGGCATGTACAGTATAGCCAACTGTCTGTGACAAAACTCAGGAGTATTGATGTGATACTCTATCCAGACAACATGCTTTCTAGTGAGTGACTTTCACTAGGGAATGAGAGTGACCTATGTCATCATAGACATAAGTGATGATCTTTGTGGTGTTGCTAAGCACAGTTAGGGGTTAAGTACTTCTGCACACATTGCCACCACTAACATTTTCCCCATTTCTTTGAGGAGCGTTAAGTCCACACAGACTGACTTCCTGAAGGAACGTGAGTGAAGAGGCCAAGGATTGACTGTATAGAACAGTAGTTTTAACCTTCCCAATGCTGTGACTCTTTAATACAGTTCCTCATGATGTGGTAACCCTCAGCCATATAATTATTTTCACTGCTACTTTATAACTGTAATTTTGCTCCTAATCATAATGTAAATATCTGTGTTTTCTGATGGTCTTAGGTGACCCCTGTAAAAGGGTGTTTGACCCCCAAAGGGTCGTGACCCACAGGTTGAGAACTGCTGGTATAGAGACTTCCAGGGTTTGTGCTTAAGCAACTAGACTGCACACATCATTGACTGTACGGCAAGACAACTGTTGGACTAGTGTGAAGGTTTAGTTCCTCTCCCTGGTAGTCTGGTAACAATGTTCAGGATGAGAAAACTTGTGCCTCATTGAGTTTTCCATTGACCTTGGGCACAGTGTTGACCCTGCTGGTGTGTTTTAGGAAGGGCTTCTCTTTCATGGAGACTCTTAGGATTCCAAATAGATGCTAGCTAACTCCCCATGTCCATTCTTCCCCTTGCTCTTGGTGTCTTTTGTTGGGGGAGAACAACTTTCCTAGTATAGGGCTTTATATAGTTCAGGGGTCACTTGAAGGAATCAAATTCAGTTTTCCATGTTCAAAGCTTTCCTGTCTCAAACATAGGCAAGTTTGTTTTCTCCTTTAAATTATGCCATAAATAACAACAATAAAAAGGTCAAGGAACTATTTTTTGAGAAAACAATTATAATGGAAATGAAAGTGTGGTAATTTTAGAAGACATCTAGAGTCCAATTTTAAATAGAACTTACATGACAGAAGTAAAAAAAAACTAGATTGGATAGTTCGGGAAAGATTCTTCTGTGCTTTCACAATTCTTCTCCAGTGTTCCACCGCAGTGGTCTTTTATCAGCTACAAATCAAAGCACTGTTCTTGGTGGCAGAGTTTATAATCTTGTTAGAAACAGAAGAGTGTCGCATTTGAAACACTGAAATGTGCTTTATGGTAGAGACAATAAACCCTGTAGGCTTTAAGGGGACAGACCACTCCGTAATGGAGGGAGGTATTGATTAGGATTTGGGGAATGGAATGGTTAGGCTAATGAGCTAGGAGGCAGATAAGTGTTATAGGATCAGCAAGAATCAAGGAGTAGGCCCTGAAGACAATTAGAAATCCCATGTCCAGCTGAGCAACAGGCTATATCCTCCAAGATATTCAGGGTCTTTTCCAAAATGAAAATCAAAGTGACATGAATGGTTGGGATGAAATATAGCCTTCAGAACAGGGCACCCAGTGTGTTTACAGTGATCATGCATGGACATGTCAGGGCAAGGTATGGAAATGACAGCAGTTAGGGGCATACCACTGTGAAGAATGGGAGGCTTTTCAAGTGAAAACCTTCTTGATTGCTTATGGAATGGTAGGCACTGTGTCCTTTAAATCCAGATAAGTTAGATTTGGCTCCTGCCTTTGAGAAGTGGCTGTAACATCCCTGGGACAAGATACATACAACAGGTAAGCATTTGTCAAGACAGTTTTGAACTGGCTGACCTGTGACTGGACACCGTGTTGGCAAGAATAGAAAAGGTAGCTAAGGAGTCATTTGTGAGGAAGAGTCTCACATTGGCTTGCAGCATCCTGAGAGTGTCTAACAGAGGGAGACTTCTGGAAGAAGGTGGAGACAGGAAGCTGGATGGGATGACCTCTGGGGGCCAGAGTCTGGTTTGAAGACATGCTTAGGGAATAGTTGGGAAACTGTGAAAAGATAAATTGCTTAAGAATTTATAGAGTGGCAACTTGAAGGCTGAGCCTGGAGCACATCCACAGCCCTGCTCTGTAGTAGGGAGGCAAGGGCTTGGGTACCTGGAGAGGGCTTTGTTCCGACCTTATAGTAGGGAAGAATCTTTGGGAACAAATCAAGGCTCATCAACCTCTGGGGTTCATACGAGCTTAGAGAGGGACGCTGAGGAAATATTGCAACTGTTGGCGCTAGGAGGCTGGAGTAGTCACAGCCAGGTGGGGAGGGACATGCATGACTCTCATGAACTCTGCTTTTCAAATACTCAGGAAGACTGTGTATCCTTTATGGTGTGTGGATAATGAGTCTGGCAACTCCTCCCAAGGGAAATAACGGGGCAGTCACACACTTGGCCTAGGGCACAACTTGAAAAGAGAAAGGACAGGCTTTTATAGCACAAGGAGAGAAGTGAAACTTTTAGTTCAGAAAGACCAGATGGGAGGGAAGGAGGGAGAAGAGGATTGGAGAGGACAGTGTAGAAACTGGAGCTGACTTGACTTTGATGGGTTCCTGAGAACACAGTTGGAGAGATGGCAGAATAAGTAGTTAGAGCTGAAACAGCAAGTGGTTGGTGGTTAAGAAAATTAAATTCATATACTTGTCGAGTGAATAGGAGAGTGACAGCTAAAAATCAAAAGCAGGCTGGACTGAGCAATTCAGTTAGCATGTTTGCAAGCTAGCAGTGTGGGGCTGTGCACACATACAAACACGCTTTACTAATGATAGTTTACATGAAGTACATTGCTGTTCACTGAGCTAGGGTAAGTGTAAAGGTACACACCTTCTGCCACAATAAGGCTTAGAACCCTTTCATTGTCTCAGATCCCTCCATGTTCCTCTGTCGTCAGATGTAGCATAGTTCATTTGCTGAGTGATATTTCATTGCTTGGGTGGATGATATTTGTTTATTCATCAGTTGATAGACACTTGGGTTCTTTCCAGTTTGGGGCTATTATGAAAAATGCTCTTATGAGCATTCACATGAAAGTTTTCATGTGGACATATTTCTTCATTTTTCTTGGGTAGATGCCTGGAAGTGGAATTGATGAGTCTGTTGGTGTGTGTTTAACTTAATAAGAAATGGCTTCCATTTCCTCTACCCAACAGTAATGCATTCTTTCCTTAGGTGATCTTAAGATCTGTAAATTTTAACAATCTTTGAAGGAGCCATTTCTTGGCTTCTTGACTTTTATCTATTAGTTGCCCATGGTACACTTCATTGATTTCTGTACTATCTCAATTATCTTTTTCTTTCTTACTCTGGGTTACATATTTTCTTTTCTTAGATTCTTAAAGTAGAATTCTGTATTATAAGCCACAAACTTTCCTCTTTCGAATGTAAGTTTTCAGTGGTGATTTCCCTCTAAATACTCCCTTAGCTGCATCTTACAAATTTTGCTATGTTATGTTTTCATTTTTCACTTTGTTCAAGGCATAATTTTCCTAAGACTCATCTTTTGACCTGTTGGTCATTTATATTGCATAGTATTTAATATTTTTCTGTTTTCAATTTAAAAACTGATTACACGTGGGTAGAGAATATACTTTTAATTATTTCAGTCTTCTTCTTCTTCTTCTTCTTCTTCTTCTTCTTCTTCTTCTTCTTCTTCTTCTTCTTCTTCTTCTTCTTCTCCTCCTCCTCCTCCTCCTCCTCCTCCTCCTCCTCCTCCTCTTCCTCCTCATCCTCAGGGTTTCTCTGTAGTTTTGGAGCCTGACTTGGAACTAGCTCTTGTAGACAGGCTGGCCTTGAACTTTCAGACATCCTCCTGCCTCTGTCTCCTGAGTGCTGGGATTAAAGGCGTGTGCCACCACCACCCTCCTTTTTAAAAAATTATTTATTTTTTGTTTTATGTGTATTGTGTTAACCTGAACGTGCATATGTGTACCATGTGAGTGGCTGGTGCCCAAGATGGCAGAAGAAGGTGTCAGATCCACTAGAATTGGAGCTATAGACAGTTTGAACTACTAGTGGATGCTGGGAACCAGTGTTCTTGACTGCCGAGTTACCTCTCCAGCACTTTATTGTATTTATTTGTGTAACTTATTTTGTGGTTGCTATAAGGCCCAAATATTTTTTAACTTACCACAATTCTTTAAAATTAATATCAACATTTTCCTGGTAAGAATAAGCACATTATATGAGTATAGCTTCATTCTGTCTTGCTTCCTCTGTGTTAGTATCCACCCGAAAATGTACAATTCATCAAGTATCTTTTGTCTGTGTCTAACCTCTACAGGCATAACACTGGAGATGAATATATATGCACTGCATATAAATATAAAAATGTATGTCATTCATGATCACACACAGTCTATGCTAAAGTCTAGCAATAGAGCACTATGACTGAAATTTTACACATATATGTATATATTTATATTTATAAATACACTTCCCATTTCTAGTTTGTTTATTCTTTTCTGTGGATCTGACTCATTCTCCTTAAGCCTGAGCCATACACTTACCATGAACCACAGTGAAGCTTTAGCAATCTGTTCCAGCTTACCTTTATCCAGAGAGACCTTCATCCATTGCTATGTTTGAGTGATAGATTAGCTGGAAATAGAAATGCTAAATTATTGTTTTTCATCAAGTTTGGAAGGTTTTATACACCATTCCTTAAACATTGCCTTCTTTCTGTCCTCTGCTTTTGAGATCCCTGTTGCATGCTCGCCCATGTGTACAGCATTCCACAAGCCCTGAGGCTCTGCTCCTGTTCCTTCAGTCTTTCTCTTCTCTGTCCCCTGGGTTAAATAGTCCACATTGATATGTCTCAGGTTTATTGCCTTTGTTTCTTCTGCCACCTCTGTCAGTTGTGAATTCACCTACTGAACTTGGTGTTTATGTCACTTGCTGCACTTAACTCTAACATTTCTGTTTGGTTCTATAATCTCCAGCTTTTGCCTATTTTCTGTCTAGTCTCTCAAGCTCAGCAAATTTTTTTCAGTACTTTGAAACTATTTAAGTTTCAAATTTTAAATTTGCCTGAAAAATTTAATTTCTTACCCCAATGGAATGTTTTATCTTGTTTGCTTCTTAATTCTCCCTAAATCTGAGCTGTATTTTATTTTTACATGTATTATAATTTGTATTTTAAAATAGGATAATTTATTAATACAGTGAAAGGATTAGGGTCTGGCTTGTTCCTCTGAGTATGGAATGAGCTTTCCTGGAATTATTCTCCACAGTATCTCTCTTTATTGTATGGTAACTAATATTTCTGTTTAGGGTTTTGTTTTTGCTTTGGGTATAGCTTCCAGTTCTCCCATTGTCTGTGTTACTTACAAATGCACTAATGACCTGGGTAGAACTTAAGTTGTAATATTCAAGCTTGTAGGGCTTCTGCTCTCTGACCCATGAACTGTGTGTAAATTACACTCAAAGGCACAGTGACTTCACAAGCTCTCATGCTTGAGATTTTCACAAGCCTTCTGGATTTTCCACATGCAGTTTTCCATAAACTATGGATATGGCTTTTACTGGACATTTACTGGAGGTATGCCTACTTTCCTGGCTGAGGGTGTTGGTGTCATGGCAGCATGCTGGCATTCCTACCTCCTAACAAAGCTCACTTTCCAGTTTTGAAAGAGGAAGAATATGGGTTCATTTTGTAAATCTATTGATACCTCTGTGTAGATAATAGGTAAAGGGGGATAGCCCAATTCCAAATATTGACATATATATATATATATATATATATATATATATATATATATATATATATACTTTTTGTCTCCTTAAGGAAATAAGAAAGTGAACTCTGGTGCAACTTGATTTATGATGAGGTCGCATTCCATAAACCCATGATAAATTAAAATATCACAGGTCAAAAATGCACCTGGTTTTCCTAAACTACTGAGGTCTATAACATAGCCACATAATGTACTGTAATGTAGGTTGTTCATCCTCATAATCATAAGGCCAACTGTGAGCTGCAGCTGATGATTGCTGTCCATCACCATCAGAGAAGATCTGTCATGGTTTGGATTTTATCTGTTTATTCACATCTTATGTGTTGACTTTCAGCTGATGGTGGCTCCTTTAGGAGGTAGAGCCTACCAGAAGGACATTAGGTCACTGGGGTTGTACACATGAAAGGGATTTTAGGAATGTACCCCCTTCTCTCTGTTTCTTGGCTACCTTGAGGTTGGCAGTCTTTTCCAATATGTGATCTTGCCAAGATGCCCTGAGTTATTACAGGCCCAAAGGCAAGGGACCAGGCAAACATTGACAGGAACCTCTGAAACAGTGAGCCAAAATTAACCCTTCCTTCTAATCAGTTGATTTCCTCAGGAGTTTTGTCCTGGTGACTAACAAATTTTAATTATTATAAACTGGAATCCTCTGTATTGAGGGAAAGAAACTGACTTGAAAAATACCAATGCTTTACTTTGATGGAGGAGGGTCATCTTTCTATCTGTTGCTTTCATTGGTTAATTAATAAAGAAACTGCTTGGCCTCTGATAGGGTAGAATTTGGATAGGCGGAGTAAACAGAACAGAATGCTGGGAGAAAGAAGCTGAGTCAGGAGTCACCATGATTCTCCCACTCCAGACAGATGCAGGTTAAGATCCTCCCTGGTAAGCCAGCTCGTGGTGCTACACAGAATATTAGAAATGGGTTAGATCAATATGTAAGAACTATCCAGTAAGCGGCTAAAACTAATGGACCAAGCAGTGTTTAAAAGAATACAGTTTCCGTGTAATTATTTCGGGTAAAGCCATGCGGGTGGCTGGGTGCCGGGGACGCAGCCCCGCCGCTCCATATTACAACAGAATAGTGCCCTGCTCGCTGCGCCAACATTACTTAATATTCTACTTTGGTTGCCAATGTTATAAAAAAGTTGCATTATAACATAATCCTGTCGATTTAATATGAGGCAGCTTGGTGTAGGAGGGCCTTCTGTTTATGTGTTGCTTTCATTGGTTAATGAATAAAGATACTGCCTTGGCCATTTGATAGGGCAGAACTTAGGTAGTTGGGAAAACCAGAACTGAATTCTGGGAGGAAGAAAGCAGAGGCAGAGAGAAGCCATGAATCTTCTGCCAGAGATGGACGCTGGTTAGACTCTCTGGTAAGTCACTGCCATGTGGTGATACACAGATTAATGGAGATGGGTTAAACTAATATATAAGAGTTAGCCAATAAGAAGTTAGAGCTAATGGCCAAGCAGTATTTTAATTAATACAGTTTCTGTGTGGTTATTTTGGGTATAAGCTCGGCGGGCAGCTGGGACAAACTAGGAGCCCTCTCCTTGCAACAATTGGCACCCAATGTGATCAACTAACTCCACATAAAACCTGAGAGGGCTTAAAAATAAATTCTAGAATATATATATCTTTTTGCTGTTTGATGGTGGTATGCCTCAGCGAGATTTTATTGACTCAGCAGCTGCAACAGGAAAAAAGTGGCCATTTTAAAATGCCAGCTTTCTGGCTATGCTGCTAGTGAGACCTCTGTCTCTTGTAGGAGTAAAGTGCTATGGCTTGCTTGATGGAAACATGGATTCACTGTGTGCCTGAAAGTGGGGCAATACATGAGGCTCAGAGGCACTGCTTCTATAGGGCTAAGATATTGTATTTCAGGATTTATTTTAATCTTAAGTATATCCGGGAAATAATAAGGTGTTACAACCCTTACCTGCAATGTGTTCTTCATGCTGTTTGGTCCCATGGTTGATGCTTTATCAGTGGTGACTTCGGTGCAGAAGGCAGGAAGGGGAATATCCAGGGCAAGACATTAGTTCACTTATGATACCCATGCTGAAGCCTCTCGGCTGGCCATCTATAGCTGCCTCCTGCCCTCTGCTCTGTTTTACTGTTAAATCTTATGACAGAGTTCTTCCAGTTGCACAAACTATAAATCCCCTCAAACTAGTTTAATTTAAAATAAGGAGGAGGGGGCGTTTTAAGGAACTGGGAACTCATCAGTGCCAAAGACAGGAAATGAGAGACAGCTGAGACTCCTGCGAGCCGGAAGTGGGGTCAAACGGTCAGAGGTTTGAGCGATGGACGGCCGTGCTGTCATGTCTTCATCACACTCTCTCCTTTGACAGACTGGCTTCTCTGCTTAAGGTTGAAGCTCTGTCTCTAGGCTCTGGCTTCAGCTCCCATTCCATCACAGTGCCTGGTGGTTTCTGGAACCTTTGGCTCAAATTTCTTAGCACTGATGTAGCTCAAGACAAGTCCTGTGTACCAGGTGATCCTTTAGGTGTGCTAGAAGGTGGGGGTTATAGGATCTGTTGTTTTCCAGCTCTCCTCACATACATATTCAGTCCATCTCCTTTGCTTCCAGATCAGACATGACCTCCACATTCCCACACACCCCAAACAGAGATGGTTCCCATCCGCTGTGCTCCCTGGTGCTCATCCTGACATTACTGCTGGACACCGGGCCTGTATCTCCATGGTCTCCTGCACAAGAATCTGCTCAGGGTGGCTCCCACTTATTTTCTTGTTTTCAGAAACAATGTGATGAGGGGCATTTGTGACTGCTGGTGAATGAGTGAGGTCAGAGGCTGACTACAAATGGAAAGACTAGGAGGTCCTTTCCTGCCTAGTTGCCTATTTCCTTGTCAGCCCTTGAATGGGTTTTGGGGACTGTGTGTGCAAGACCAAGGCCATCTTGTCAAGTGACCTGGAAACATCTGTTCTGGATGTTAAAAGTTAAAAATAAACCAACCACAGGGTAAAGACAGCTAAAGATAGGAAAACCTAGAAGAACATTTCAAAAACAGGAGGTATGCTGTAAAAGGACCAAGCTACTGTTGCTAAAGGCAGACCACTAGGTGAAGGAAATGTCTCAGATGGAGCACTTCTTTCCAGAAGAATCCATGGATTGTCTGCATCCTTTCAAAGGTGGAGTAAAGGGATTTGGCAGAAGCAGCAGAACTTGCAGTCCAGTACCAAGTTGCTGTTCCTGTCCATCTGGACAAGACTTCACAGGGCATCACCTGCTTGGCCAGGTCTATGGTAACTGGATGTCATTTGTTCCCCCATTATAAAAGTTATTCCAGGGCTCAAGAGTCCTGCCAGGAGTTCCCATGAGCAGCAGAGGGGAGGACAGTCTCTTGCTCAACCATGTTAAACCTTGCATGGACCCTAGGCTTCTGAGGTTCTGGACTCCGACCTAAGCTCTCTTGAGAATTACTAGGGAAAGAATCTGTTATTTGAACTCCTTCTTATAAGCTATGAACACCAGTGTTGAAAGGGCACACAAACATATCATTATAAAGTCCTCTTTGCAAATGGGCAGTTGAAACTGAGAAGGCCAAGTGAACTTTGTGCCTCAGTTTCCCCATTCTTAGTACATGCATTTAAAAAAGACCTCTAGAATATCATTTTTGGACTGTGTGATCACAATGATTTGATTGAGGAAGTCTGGGGGTGGGGTCATAAACCCTTCTGGAGAAGCAGCTGCCCAGTCTTATATAACAAATTGTATTTAAATGAAAGGGTTACACATATGCTGCAGATTGTGGTGAATGGTACAGATCTTGTAGGGAGAAGAAAGAGGGGCCAGAGAGAGCAGAGATGAAGATTGTACCTGATGGTTCCTTGAGAGATGGAAAGGAACCATTTCAAAGGATTTCCTGGGATGTTTGGGGAAGAAGCCCAAGAGCAATGTGAGGCCATGATCAAATGTATGCTTTCTCATTGATTGAGACATTTAAAAGTAAAGTCACATTAGAGAACACTGCTACTTTACATCTTGGAGAAGATTCTTCCCAGAGTCCTAAACCCCTAGTATGAGCACCATTAGCTTCTGTGGCAGAAATCAACTTCAAGTCTATCCGGCTTACTGATTTTCAGGATGAAGGCAGTGCTTGGAAAAATGGGAAGGTCTGAGCAGATCTGGCACAAGTGGCTCCTGATCTCTTCCCAAACCATCTTTAGAAGACGATTAAGCTTTGAGATCACTGTGGTGGAAGTCAGCCTTGTATCTTCTTGTTTTGTTTTTTTTTATTGTAATTCACTTAGATTTTCTGAAGTCACAGCCAATAGGGGACCATCCAATGGGTGTCCACAGATGTGAAGTGCAGATACCAAACAGCTGGACTTTGTTACTGGAAGTGGGGATGTGATAAGATGGTGGTATGATTTGGTTCACAGCTGCCTCATTTTTTGTCCTTGTGATGCACTTGGTACTTCTCAAGTCAAAACTTATGGAGGGCTGTTCACTGGGGTGTTCCACTGGCCCCACACAGAATTGAAACCTACTTCACTGACAGTTTCCTTTCTATAGAACATTCCTTTGAAAAGATGCTTCCTGGTGCAGAGCCCACTGACTACACTGCTAAGCAAGTAGGTCCCTTTCTGTTGACGCAATGGGAGCACAGATGTGAGAGTCATTCGGAACTGATTCAGGCTGTGTGCCACAGAAGACAGCTCCTCCATGAATGTGAACCTGAGATATCTTGACCAGTTGACCTTTTCTGTGAAAAGCTGCACCGTGGCACAATGGAGGTATGTGTGGCCCAGAGTGTGGCTGCCTCATTTGAGTCACAGGATGTTTAAGAATGAGGAAGGCACACGTGGAAACCCCTCTCTGCTGAAACAGACCACTCTGAGTGCCCTGGCACACTCCTTGCCTCTTAAGCCTCAGCAGCAGTTATTAGATTGTTAGGACTTGGTGGAGTAGATCTGTGTGTATATTGTATGCATTTGTGAATGTGTGTCTCATCTGTGCACTTTCTTTGTGTTGTATCTGTGTGTAAACATGTGTGCCTATATGTATCTTTGTCTGTACATCCGGGTGTATGTCTGAATTTTCTGTGTCAGGTCTGTATATGTGACTTTGCCTGAATGCTAAATTCTGTGTGTACATTCTGGCTGCTCCATGTTTGTATGCTGCTCTGTCTGGTGTGCATATCTGTGCCTTTGTGTCTTGTCTGTTTATATATCTATGTGTAGGTGTATATTTCATGTGCAACTGTGTGTTCCTGAGTGTATCTCTATGTGTGCATCTGGGTGTATATTTGTGTGTTTCTGTGTGTCTGGTTTGTGTGTGTGTCCCTGTACTTTTCCTCCTAGACATCTGACAGCCAGGGATCCTCTGAGAAGGCTCACTCTGGTGAGTGTGTCGGCAGACAGACAGTAGGCAATCTGCACAAGTGTCCACCTGCTGCGGGGGTGTCTTTGTAAAGGGAGTTCAGCTTACCTCTTGGTTTTCCTTTGCTTAATTGCAGGTGATGATTCAAAAAAGCCTTCACCTGTTTTCGCCTGGCTTTCATCTTCGCAGACAAAGCAGGCTGGGCCGGGCCTTGATCCGGGCGTGCTCAGGACCGGTATTAAAGGGGCTGGATCAGCCTCAGGCTTTTAAGGGTTTTGGGTTAAACTGATGAGCATGTATAATAAATTGAAGCTTTGTTGTTTGGCAGATTTTTTTTATTTGTTATTCTTTTATCAGCTCAGAGACTCAGGTGGGGGGAGGTCCTCCCTTTCCACATTCAGGTTTGCTTGGGATTTGTCATTGACTGGGATGGGCTCTGATAGTACAAACACTTTTGTTATGCTCCCATTTCTTACAAAAGAGCCCTAAATCCAAGTATCCAAGTGTTTTGATCTCTAGCATTTAAGATCACAACAAAGTACAGAGGGTGTACTGGACTAAGGCTGTGTCTCCCAGTGGTCAGTGACACTCTGGTCTTTCCAATGGCATTTCCTCCTGGCTTGGGGTAATGCTGGGTAATTTTTTTTTTTTGTACTGGATGTGGGGCAGAGGTTATTTATTTATTTCTGCCTATTATATTCTCTTGTGGGTTTGGCTCCATGGAAATTTTTTCTACTCAGTGTAAACTGGAGGAATTCATGGAGAGTGTGCTCTGTTCCTGAACCATATGCCCCAGAGACAAACAACATCAGAGAAAAGATGAAATAGACGCTGTCCCTGAACTGTCAGACCTATCAGTCATCATTGGCTGGAGTGAACCGCACCAGGTTGTGATGGCACTACACTTCTGCTTTGTGACAAGGGGGCACCAGATAGAGCCTTGCTACTCCTGGGACACCCAGCATGTGCAGTAACAGATGTGTGTGCTAGTGTGTGTGGGGTGCATATGGGTATTGATTATTCAGGTGGAAGGAAGAGGCTTTTGTTCTCTTTTTCTTCTTCCAGTAGCTATGCTGTTAGGCTATGGAAGAAGTCGCATGTGGAAAGGTTGTGTTGACTGTTCTCAGTCTTTACTCCTCTTTGGGTGGAGGTGATTGAACTCTGCCTGCACATGCTAAAACTGCTCCGCTCTCTGTTTAATTCTTTGTAAATACAGTGGTGCTCCCCTCCCCTTCAAGGGCTCCCCCCCCCTCGCAGTTTCATTCATTGCTATGCCCAGGCTAATCACATCTCTTGGAAATAATACGAGAAAGTTATGCTGTTTTACTCCATCAGATTTAATAAGTCTGGATGCTTTCCAAGGACTAGGCATTAATCACACTTAAACCCAGGCCTTGATAGTTCATCCGCCCGGAGTATTCGTGTCAGAGACATAAAACAATCTTCTTTAATGCCCACCGTCCTCTTTAAATTGAGCACTTGCCTCGTGTTAATAAAACCTGCTTTATACCCAGGATCTGGGGTAAAGACCAGGGGTAGGGATTTTTTTATATCATCGAAAACATTTCATGGGCGAATTTTCCTTTCTTTTCCTTTCCTACCCAGGATTGGTTTTAAAGCTTCATAGTCGTTCATGAAAAAAAAATAGGCAATAGGATAAGCTTAGAATAAGAAGTAATTAGTCATGCAGTGGAAGTGTCCTTGAGCTTGGTTCATATAGAGACGGTGGAGAGAGCGGTGTCCTGACCCAACAGAGCTCTTCGTCTCCGTGTTTCCATTCCTGAGAACAGCACAATGGTTCCCTTTCCAGTAGGGAGATGTCTTGTGATTGACTGTATACCTTGCCATGATCAGAAGTTCCAGCCAGAGGGAGACAGACAACAACAGAAGTGAAAAACAGTGTCTTTATGAGTAGTTCAGGTCTGTCTGCCTTGTACAATCTGTAGAAGCCCCTTAAAGGGGGACTGGGCTGCCCCTCTATCTCAGGATGAGGAGGCTTTCTCCAGTATGTTTTTCTTTCTTTTTTGTTTGTTTGAATGCTTTCTTGTTATAGTAGAGTTGCTTTAATATTTAATGAAACCGATAAAAGCTTTCATTTGTTGGCATTTAGCTAGAGGCTGCTGTGTCAGGTAGACAGAGAATACAGCAGAAACTGTCCATGTGGATGATGCCCATGGCCTTGGCACAGGCTGCTGAATTGCTCCAGGTTCCTGGCATAGAATGTAATCATTGCAGCTGCCTGCCTGCAACCAAGACAGAGCTGTTGTCAGTCTGTGTATTAAACTCTGAGTCCTCTAGGCAATATAGGGCAGTCTTTGTACAGACCCAATAGAGGGGCTAAACTCCAGACTTGAGAATATGGCTCAGGTGTTAGACAGCAAGCCATGCAAGGTGAAGACCAGAGATGCTCCAGGTACAATGTAGGTAGTGAATCCAAAGGAGTTCTGGCAAGAGATGGGTTAGGGATTCTAGGCAGTGGAGAATGAGCAAGGGGGAAAAAAGCTGGCCCCCATTCACCTGACTCCAAAGCCTCTGTCCTCCCACTCCAGTTCCCTTGACTCATTATAGCATCACTCAGGATCCTCAATGTGAATACAAGGACTGAAACACACACACACACACACACACACACACACACACACATCAATGCACAGTGTGCAAACATGGAATAACACAACAAGGAGAAGGCAGTTTTTGATCACAGAGCAGTTGACTGACGTTAGGAAATAAGACTTCTGTCTGATTGTTTTTGTTTATCTCTTTTAAAAGCCATAGTGAACAGGTCTATCTTCAGAGAAGCATAGCTCAAGTACATATGGAATTTATTTGTACCAATTATGTGAATTTCTAACGTCAGTACCTATCCAAGTACAGCTTTTCAGAGTTAGAATGTGTTCACTGGTGTCTTTGCCCACTGACCACAGATGGCCACATCTGCATGTGCTTGTATTCGTACAAATCCTGTGTTTACTTGGGACAGCCATGTCAGTCAGTAAACTGTACAGCCTGGTGGCATGCCTCACAAGGCTGAGTTGATGTTAAGAGAGAGGGCTCATGTTTCCTGGGAAGTTCACGGTTTTGTAGGGGAGGTACAGTCTTTCCTGGAAAAGGTCTTAATTCACATGACATCAGACTATGAAGTAAGTGGCATTGTATGATTCATTCCTCAAGCATTAACTCAAGAAGTGCGCCTGGAATGCCTGCTGTGAGCCGGCAGGTTGCAGACAAGAGGGCTGAAGAGTGAACACATAAGTTCATGTTTTCACAGAGATTGCTTTCCACCATGGAGAAGTAAGATAGCAGCTTCTCACAGGTGCTGGAATGGAATGCTTACGGGGAAAGGAGATACAGGGGAGGGCGGCTGGAAGACTGCTTTTAGTGTGGTCTGAGGAGACCCCGTTGGTGCAGAACATTCTACAGGGACTTGAATGCACTGGGCAAGGATGCCCTTTGAGGTACATTAGGGAAAGAACATTCCAGAAGAATCAGGAAGTGAAGTATAGTGTGCATGGTGCCCCCAGGAAACATCTAATTGTTTTTCTTCAGCTTTCTTTTTTCTTTTTTTTAGAATTACATACTGACTACTGCTGCATTTATACTTTAACCCTGATATATGTATTTAAACTATGTCCGAATGTTATGTCTGCATCACCTATGTGCACTATCCTAAGAGTCCAGAAGAGGGTGTCAGATCCCCTGAAACTGAAATGAGGGAGCTGTTGAAAGCCTCCATGCGTGTTCTGGGAACCAAATCTGGGTCATCTGGAAGAGAAGTCAGTGCCCTTAGCCACTGTGCCATCTCTCCAGCCCTCCTAAATATTTTGATATGATCAAAATTTTTATGTGTAAGTAAATTACTTTCCCAGTCAGATTTATAACAGTTTGGGAATTGGGATTTTACCTTAGTGTATCTTTTACCTTCATAATGTTTAGGCTAAGTTGAACTTGTAACAGGTGCCTGACAGATACATGTGAAATTCAATAGAATCAATGATTTAAAATACTAAATGAATATTAACTGTGATGTAATGGCCATGAAGCTGGAACAGGGCATTTTCCAAGGGCAGGGAAGACTTTGACTAGTTCCATTTTTCTTTTTCCGCTATCTCTCCAATAAGATTTTATGTAGTCTCATCAGCTCAAATTAATAATCGAACACTGGCCAGGAAATGGTCTAATACTAGATATTTAATGGAATTTTTTCTAACTATAGAATGTCCAAAAGATAAAAGTCCTTTCCTTTGAGATTCTACAGTTAAGTAGAATCAAATGGGTAATTACAGCTCCTAACTGCACAAAGGCACACTCAGCGTTTATGAGTTCATTTCAAGCCCATTGTCATTTTTACAGTTGTTTCACAAAACATGTGTACTAAGACATCACCTTAATACCTTAAATATATATGGTTTTTAAAATTTCTAAATTATACCTATAAGTTAAGAGAAAAAAATAAAAATGAATGAACATTTTGTTTTGGACTAGAGGGCTCCCTGAAAGGATAGATATGAAAGGATAGGAGCAAGTAGCCAGCACTTTTATGTAGATGAAGGCTCTGAGACAGAGGAGACGTGTGCAACTTAGATAAAGTTGAGCCCTTTGGGAAGACCTCCGCCTTATTTACAAAGACATCAGAGCATATATGTGAGGCTCTCCACAATATAATTTTACCGTATGTTTAAAGATATCCAGAAGGGAGGAAGTAAAACAGCCCTGCAGTGGGAGGACTCTTACAAGAGGCCATTTCTTTGAATTTTCATAGCATTTGTTATCTGTACAGCCTCTATACATCCAACCTGCATTTGGGGTCATCGAAGGGTAAAGACCAAGTCGAAGAACTTCATATTGTTAAGACACCTGGTGAACCTCTCCATGATTCATAGAAAGTGAGGGAGGATAAGTCTTCTGATATTTGAATTTGAGTTTCCTGAGTGTAACCCTCAGACAAAGATTAGGGTGTACGCAGTTTACTACAGGATACCTGGATAGAGCCACACGAGAGGACACCAATAAACAATCAGCTGAATAATCAGCAAGACTTGGTGAAATGGAAAGTTCAGCGTCCTTGTTCACAAATGGCTGATGGTTTCAAACAGTACTAACAGGGCGTGAAGTTGGACACAGGCTCTGTACAGCTGTTTTGATGGTACAACCTCAAAGTAGCCCAATTAATGGAGAACACACTTACATGGGCGTCTGTGATGGACACTTGGGCTTCTTCCCTGGAGAATACTTTTAGAGGCTTTTTATTCATAACTCTTCCTTCCTGGGCTGAGGCTGTCTTGGTACTCCACCCATCTGCATTTCCCTTTGCCTTTTTTACTTAGGCTGAGCATGTTCCAGGGCCACAGAATGTTTCAGAACTACAGACTGACTCAGCTTGCTATTGTGGACTGTTTATGGTGACCTGCAGGCTGTACCAAGGCAGCTGCCTCAGACACTGTTCTGGTCAGTGCAGGGAAGATGGTCTGCTGGCATAGATATACAAAAAGGAAGAGTAGGAGGACAGTAAAGAAACATTAGATCTAACATTGAATCTAGTAAGGCAGTCATTAGCTCCGTAGCATCGTGTCCCTTCCGATTACCTTTACACTAGCAGCACATGTACTTCCACTTGGTTCTTGCACCTTTCCTCAGTATGTTTTCCACAGTCCTGGCATCTCTAGCATCCTAGAGTCTCAACTGTGACTTAGGCTTCCCTTTCAAAGCTCCCCACAAGTTCATTCAGAGGCTTCCAGCAGGGAATCTGACTCTGCTCTTTTTGCTTCACCTACCAGGCTTTTCTCTGGAACATAGGTGCAAGCCACCGTGATCTGGCACCCCTTACATTCTGCATGCCTAAAAAGTCAGCACCACATGGATGATGCCAAGGAATGCCAATGTGAAAAGTAGTTGTTTCTCAGACCTGCTAAGATCATGCTGCAGCAGCCTCTGAGGTCCTATGCAGCTGAACTTTGTACATTTCCAGGGTGGGGTTGCTTTTAGCATCACACTCAGCAACACAATTTGAGGCACCCTCTATTATTATTATTATTATTATTATTATTATTACTTTTAAAAATACCAATCCCTTCCTTACTCCCATTCCCTCCACACAACCTCCCACTGCACCCCCTCTAATCCTGAGAGGGTAAGGCACTTTGCCTTGTGGAAAGTCCAAGGCCCTCCCCACTACATCTAGGCTGAGCAAGAGAATAGGATCCCAAAAAGCCAGTACCCATAGTAGAGACAAATCCCAATGCCTCTGTCAGTGGCCCCTCTGTCTGCCCCAACTGTCAACCACATTCAGAGAGACTATTTTGATTCTATGTGTGTTCATTCCCAGACCAGTTGGAGTTGGTGAGCTCCCATTAGCTCAGGCAAACTGTCTCAGTGGATGAATCCCCCATGGTCTTGACCACTTTGTTCATATTGCACTCCTTCCCCTCTTCAACTGGACCTTGGGAGCTCAATCCAGTGCTCTGATGTGGGTCTCTGCCTCTGTTTCCATCTGTTGTTGGACGAAGGTTCTATAGTGATATTTAAGATAATCATCAATCTGACTACAGGGCAAGGCCAATTCGGGCACCCTCTCCTCTATTGCTTAGGGTCTTACTGGGGTCATCCTTGTGGATTCCTGGGCATTTTTCTAGAGCCAGGTTTCTTGCTAACGCTACAGTGGCTCCCTCAATCAAGATATCTCTTTCCTTGCTCTCATATCTGTCCTTCCTCCACCTAGACGATCCTATTCCTTCAAGTTCTCTTCAACCCTTCCCTCCTCCCATTCCTTCTAACCCCCCCCCACACCCCATTTTGTCAGGCGATCTTGTCTGTTTCCAATTTCCAGGAGGGTCTATATATGTTTTTCTTTGTGTTCACCTTATTACTTAGCTTCTCTAGGATCATGAACTATATAGGCTCAATGTCCTTTGTTTATGGCTAGTATCCACTTATGAGTGAGTACATACCATATTCATATTTTTGGGTCTGGGTTACCTCACTCAGGATAGTGTTTTCTAATTCCATTCATTTGCATGCAAAATTCAAGATGTTGTTTTTTCACCACTGAGGGAGGCACCCTCTTTTAAATAAGTTTGCATTTTTACATGCTGAAGCTTTTAGTGTACCCTCAAGGCATGGTTTCTGCTGCGCCAGTTTGAAGTGTATGACTTAACCTTTTGTGTCTTTCTCCCTTGACAATCACAGCTCCTTTGTCTGCATTTGCTTTCAGGTTACAATGCACTTTTGCTCCCAAAATGATGTTATATAATGTATTTTGTTCATGTTTTTCTCTCTCTCCAAAATCACAAAACAAAAATGAAAATGAAAACAAAAAACCCCAAAAAATGAAAAAAAATTACTAAAACAAAATAAAAAGCCTCTCCCCCAAACAAACAAACAAACAAGACCCTAAAACTAAAGCAAAATCATGGCGTTCGTCTTGTGTTGGCCAACTTCTCCTGGGCATAGAACCTGCCCTTCAGTGTCATTGATATACCCAGTGGCACTCCATTGGAAGAAACTGATTTTCCTTTTCCAAGCAGGTACCAATTGCAAACACCTTTTTAAAAACAATCATTTAGGATCGAAACCTAGTGCCATTGTCCTTGGCTTCTCATCAGCCTTCATTGTCCGCCATGTTCAGAGAGTCCGGTTTCATCCCATGCTTATTCAGTCCCAGTCCAGCTGGCCTTGGTGAGCTCCCAATAGATCAGTTCCACTGTCACAGTGGGTGGGTGCACTCCTCGTGGTCCTGACTTCCTTGAAGGCTGATGAGAAGCCAAGGACAATGGCACTAGGTTTCGATCCTAATACATGAACTGGCTTTGTGGGAGCCTAACCTGTTTGGATGCTTACCTTCCTGGACCTAGATAGAAGTGGGAGGACCTTGGACTTCCCGCAGGGCAGGGAATTTGGACTGCTCTTCAGTATCGAGAGGGAGGGGGAATGGAGTGGGGGGAGGGGGAGAGGAGTGGGGGAGGGGGAGGGGACAATGTGTGGGAGGAGGGGGAGGGAAATGGGAAACCGGGAGGAGGTGGAAATTTTAATTAAAAAAGAATAAAATAAATAAAAAAATTTAAAAAAAATTAAAAACAATCTTTTTAAATTTTACATACCAATCCCAATTGCCCTTCCCTCCCCTCCTCCTGCTCACCTCACCTTCTCCCTACCTCATTCCCAATCCACTCCTCAGAGAGGGTGAAGCCTCCCATGGAGTCAGCAAAGTCTGTCATATCACGCTGAGGTAGGACTAAGCTGTCCCCCCCCACAATATCTAGGCTGAGAAATGCTGTGGGGACAATGCTTTTGTACCCTGTAAAGAAAGATTTGTCACTTGTACTGTTTTAATAAAATGCTGACTGGCCAGTAGCCAAACAGGAAGTATAGGTAGGGTGACCAGACTAGAATTCTGGGAAGAGGAAAGGCTCAGTCTGCAGTTGCCACCCAGATGCAGAGGAAGCAAGATGAAAATGGTGCACTGAGAAAAGATACCAAGCTCCATGGCTAAATGTAGATAAGAATTATCGGTTACTTTAAGTTGTAAGAGCTAGTTAATAATAAGCCTGAGCTAATAGGCCAAACAGTTTATAATTAATATAAGTCTCTGTGAGTTTCTTTGGAACTGCATGTTGCAGGATCAGGCAGGACAGAAACTTCTGTTTACAGAGCAAGATATCCTGCCACAGGTAATGGGCTCCAAAAGGCCAGTTCATGCACTAGTTGTAAATCCTGATCTCACTGCCCGTGGTCCCACAAACTGCCCAAGCCACATAACCGTAAACACTATTTCATTGGAGGAGTCATCTACCACTTGTAGCTCTCACAGTCTTTCTGTCTCCTCTTCCACATAGATCCCTGAGCCTTGAGTGGAGGGGTTTGATGAAGACATTTCATTTAGAACTGAGTGTTCCAAAGTCTCTCACTCCCTGTACCTTGTCCAGTTGTGGGTCTTATTCCAATTTACTGCAGGCACAAGCTTCTCTGGGGGCTGATGCACTAATCTATGGGTATCTGCTCCAGTTTTTAAGTCTCAATGTTAAACTTGGATTGTACATTTGTAAACTTGGATAAAATTAGCTGGCAATAATCACACCATGGCTTGAATAGTCTGCTGTTTTAAAATTCCCTCCACCAAATTAATTAATTTGAATTCAGCCTTATTAAAATTTTTTGGACACAGACAAAACATTGGATCCTTGTTCTTATCTGAAACTTCATGAGTACAGGTCTTCCTTCACTGTCAACATTTCTTTCTTTTCTTGGACATTAAACCAAAGCTTTTATTATACATTTCTCTTTCAAATGGTCTACACTCTCCCCCAGGTCAGGATACACTGTCTGAATGTCAGTTTCACCCAATAGGGCAGATCTAACCAGGCTGTAGAATATTGAAAAGCCAAACAAGGCTCACCATACCAGCAGTGCCCCGTAGTTCTGTGCTCCACTCTGAATTCTGTAAGAACTTTTTAACTGCAGGGGAAGCACAGAAGAACCTGAAATTCTACTCTCTTGATCCCAGGCCCAGGTGTGCTGACTGGCAGGCCCTGAAATTTACACAGTCTCTGAGATTTATACGTGTGCTTTTCCTTCTAGTTTTTAAATATTAAGAGATGGAAGAGGCAGTTTCCAGTGGTGTATTGTATTAGTGTGGCTGGTCATCTGGACAGGTTCTGGAATTACTTCCGAGAGTAGCCTCTGAGCACACACGTGAGGGACTGTTTTAGATAAGTTTACCTGTTGGTGTGCCTGTGAGGAACTATCTCGATTAGGTTCACTGAGATAGGAGGTAGAATCATTCTCTGGGCTTGAGTCTTAGACTTCATAGGGCAGACACCAGTAGAGTATAAGCGTTTATCTGTCTCTGCTTCTTATTGATGGGAATGACGTGCCTCAAGCTCCTGCCCCCATGACTTCTTGGCAATGATGGACTCTTAAACCATGTGCCAAATAAACCTCTTCTTTAAGTTGCTTTTGCTGGAGTATTTTTATCAAAGTGGTGATAGAAAGTAATTAAGTACATGTGTGGTTTTGGTTTAAGGCTTGGGCTGCGGCTCCACTCCTAAGTCCTACTCTTTAAAATACGTTACTCCTCTGTTACCGTGACCAAAATAACTGGCAAACTAAGGGAAGAAAGATTTATTTTGGCTCATGGTTTCAGACTTTAGTCCCAAATAGTAGGGATGTCCTGGCAGAATTCATGGTAGGCCGTGAATATGAGTCATGTGGCAGAAGGTCCTCATTGTTGTGACTTAGGAAGGAGAGATCAGCCTGAACTGAAGACTGGCTGTACCCTTCAAAGGTCACCTCTACTGACATACTAGTCTACAAAGCAGCCCCACCATCTGGAAGTAGCATCCAAAACATTAACCTGTGTGGGACACTTCAGATTCAAATCTTGTAACAGTGACGTGCTGAAAGCTGCCATTTGGAAACAGTGTTCCTAATTAGTATCTGCTTTAGTTCTATATAATTTTAAAAACTGTTTAGTGTATTGAACAAAATAGTATATTCTTTGAAAATAATTTTGCTTCTGAAAAACACTGGTATAGAATGAGCTTTTTAAATGTTCTTTTTAAATCGAAAATATTTAATTCCTCTCCTATTCCTTCCACCACCATTCCCTCCTAACTTCCCTTGCTCTCACTGAGTTCATTTAGTGTTGTCTGTATGTCCATGGGGGTGGCATACTGAAGCATGGGCAGCCTTTCTGAACTCACATCCCTAAAGAAAACTGACTGTTCTCCCCAGTAGCTGTTGGTTGCCAATAGCTCCTCAGGTAGGAGTGGGTCTTCATCAATCAGTCCATGCTGGAATTTTGGTTAGTTAGCTTAATCTTGTGCAGGTCTTGTGTGCACAATTACAACTACTAGTCAAATAATAGTATTAGTTTCTCCTCTAGGGCCTGAGACTTAGCCACAGGTTTTTGACTCAGGTAATAGTACTAGGCATTACATCTCCCATAATCAGATTGGTAACTACCCCAATTATCATCAGAGAGCCTTCATCCAGTTACTGATGGAAACAGATGCAGAGATTCACAGCAAAGCACTGTGCTGAGCTCAGAAAATCCTGTTAAAGAGAGGAAGAATTGTATGAGCCAGGGGGAATCAAGGTCATGATGGGGGAAACCCACAGAAACAACTAACCTGGACTCTTAGAAGCTCACAGACTCTGGGACAACAGCTAGGGAGCCTGCATGGGAATGACCTAGGCCTTCTATATATGTGACTGTTGTGTACTACTTGGTCTACTTGTGGGACTTCTAGTAGTGGGAGCAGGGCCTGTCCCTAACACTTTGGCTGGTTTCCAGAACCTCTTTCTCATACTGGGTTGCCTTGCCCAGCCTTAATACAAGGAGAGGAGTTTAGACCTACCTCAACTTGATATGCTATGCTTTGTGACCCCATGGGAGGCCTGCTTTTTCTGAACAGAAACAGAGGAGGAGTGGATTAGAGAAGGCTGTTTAGAGGAGGGAATGGGAAGAGAGGAGGGAGGGGAAACTGTGGTCAGGATGTAAAATAAATGAAGAAATTTAATTAGTAATAAAAACCAAAAACAAACAAAACAGTATTAGGCATGAGTTCCATGTCGAGTGGACTTTAAACCTGATCAGAAAGTTGTTAGTTATCCCTATAACATTCATGCCACTATTGTTCCAGTGGGAATATCTTGCCAGGCCAGGTATTATTGTAGCTAACAGGGTTCACAGATGGATAAGACTGTTGATGGCTTTTATCTCCTGGTAACATGCATAGAACCTTCTAGCACTATGAAAGATAGTAGGGATAAAGCTTTTAAGTAAGTACCAGATGATTTCTCCACATCCTATGATTCAGATATGTGGTATCATCAGCAACAGGAAATTCCTGTGAAGTTCTGGACTGTAGCTAAAAACAGTGGCCATAAGCCTGTAAGGTTTCAGAGGCATCAATGAGACACCATTGATCAACAACTGAGTAAGAGGTAACTCATACTTGACACTGGACTTTTCATTTGTTCGCTGTGGTATCTTAGAAAGGCATTGTTATCTTGTTATAGTGTAACTCTGTGTGTGTGTTTAGGAAGCTTCTACAGTAGTAGGTTTCTATATGGAATTTTCAAAGGTCTTGCTTTTATAATGGTTTTTAAAATTCACTTTTAATTATGTATAGCTGCATGTGGGTATGCACATATGAATGTAGATTCCCAGAAGCCAGAGGCTTTAAACCCACCAGAGCTGAAGTTACAGATGGTTGTGGGTTGTCTGAGGTGGGTGCTAGGACTCAAACTTGGGTCCTCTAGAAGAGCAACACGTGCCCTTCGGTGGTCTTTAATGTAGTCTTCCTTTCCCATGGACCATCTTCTACCCTGCCCTTTCATCACGCCATCTCATTAAATTCCTCCTCTTCCATTAATCTCTTTCTCCTAGTCTTACTACTTGATTCTAGCCCCCTTTCTTTGAAATCCTCCTCTCATGGCCCCTTACTAGTTTCCTACCTTCTGTGGCTACTCTAATTTAAATCCACATGTATAAAGATTCAAAAATAACATCAACATATGATAGAAAATGTAGCTGTTGGTTGTTTTTACTCTTTTGGCTTCTTTGAGGGGCCAGCCACCCAACTCCCAAATAAATCACACATGGAGACTTATCTACTTATTTGTACCTGGCTTGTTTCTAGCCAGCTTTTCTTAACTTAAATTAACCTGTATACCTTTTGTTTCTGGCCTTTTTCCTTTTCTTGCTTCTGTATGTTTTACTGTTACTCTTACTCCATGACTCTCTGTGTGGCAGGCCCCTAGCATCTTCCTTTCCTAGTTCTCTCATTGATCCTCCTCTTCCTCATTTCTCCTTCTATTTATACTCTCTGCCTGCCAGCCCTGCTTATCCTTATTCCTGCCTCGCTATTGGCAATTCACGTCTTTGTTAGGATCATCAGGTATCTTAGACAGGCAAAGAGCCACAGCTTCACATAGTTAAACAAATACAGCATAAACAAAAGCAATGCATCTTTACATCATTAAATAAATGCTCCACAGCATAAACAAATGGAACACACCTTAAAATAATATTCCACAACAAGGAAAGCTGCACTAGTTTTCTTCCTGAGTCTGGGTTACTTCACTCAGAATGATTGTCTCTAGTTCCATCTATTTACCTTCAAAGTTCATAACTTTTATAGCTGAATAATATTTTATAAATGAATTACATTTTATTAGCCTTTTACCAGTTTATGAACATCTGTTTCCATTTCCTGGGTATTGTGAGTAGAACGGCGGTGAACATGGATGAGCAAGTATCTCTATAGAAGGATAGAGAATCCTTTAGGTATTTGCCCAAGAGTAGCATAGCTGATTGTGTGGTAGATCTATTTCCAGGTTTTTGAGGAACATACACATTGATTTCCATAGTGGTTGCACCAGTTTGCACTCTTAACAGTAGTGAATAAGTGTTTAAGTGTTTGCATTTGTCATTTTAAAAAAACCTAGTTATTCTGACTAGGTTAAGATGAAATTTCAAAGTAATTTTAATTTACATTTCCTTGATGACTAAGGATCTCAAATATTTGAAAGTATATATACACACATATGTACATGCATATATAGACAAATATATATATATGCATATATATATAGGCTATTTGTACTCAAAGCTTTTGAGAGTCCATGTTCCAATTTTATATTTTTTCTTGGTTTTTAGTTTTTGAGTTTTTGTATATTTTGGGTACCAATCCTCTGTCAGGTCAATAGATGATAAAGATTTTTTTCTCTTTTGTAGGCTGTCTCTTCTCTCAAATGATGATATTCTTTGTTGTGTGGAAGATTTCCAGTCCCATTTGTCAGTTGTTGGCTTTAATGCCGATGCTACCAGGATCCTCTACAGAAAGTCCTTTCCTGTGCAGTGAATTCAAGTGTATTCCCTGCTTTATCAGACTGAAGGTATCAGGTCTTGATATCTTGATACCCTTGTTCCATCTAGAGTTGAGTTTTCTGCAGAGTGAGAGAAGAATTAGACGAGGTATGGTTCTTAGTAACGGGCTGGAGGGAAGATTCCACTTGAATTTCACGAGCTACTTGAATTTGTTCTTAGGACAAAGAAGTCACTGACAGCTCCATGATTGAGAATTGGTTGCTCAGGGTTAAAAGCACTAGGAAGCTCTGAGCCTGCTCTGGGCACTTTTTTTTTTTTTTTTGTATCAGATGCCTCCAACCTTCTTAGTAGAAACTGGGAACCTGGTGTTGCTGTTGCAGAAGTTACGAACAGGCAGGGGAGAACACCCACCTCCTTAGCGCCACATGTAGCGTTCAGAGAGCCACTCTGTCACCTTGGCACATGTCAGATGTCTTATCAAGAGACACCAGAATATGCAGAGACCCAACCCAAACTGTGGCAGTCACCTAGATTTGCTACCCTTAGAACACAGTCAAGTCACTTTCTTTCCTGGATCTTTGCTCCTTTTAAACTTAGTTTTTACTATAAGACATAGATTTCTCTAATCAATAGAAAAAAATCTGTCAAGAATCTTTTAAGACATTTCATAGAATTTATGTATCCAACATCAACTTTTGACATGGTAGATAATGTTAATTGGACAATTTGAATAATCTTAAGTTTTTAAATGCCTCTGTAGCTGTCTTATTGTAATGGCATCATGAGTATCAAGAGGTTGAAGTGATTTTTTTCTCTTTATCAAACTCTTACATGACTGCTGAGACCTAGTCTCTCTAATGTGTAACATGTACACATTATCTTATCATTTCTACAGACCAGGGGGGTTTCTTCTTGCTTGGCAGAATCTGCATTCACATGTCTAATGAGCTATAGAGGAGTCCAAATATCAAATCATGCCCAAGAGTATCCAGAATGAAATCACTTCTCAATCCTAGTTGTTGTTTGCTGATTTTCCTTGATATGTTGATAGATAATACTAAATACCTCTGTTTAATAACTTCAATTCCTTAGTGACTCATTTTATATGTAATTTATTGGTCCATACAAAACAAGAAGGACATTAAAGATGTATAGTGGATTAGGTGGCAATTGGAATGCATCATCTCGGAGCCAGATAAGTTAATCATGCTTAATTAGAACAGAATGTCACAGCATTAGGACATCACCATCCTTCATATACAGTGTGCTGTGGAGCCTCCTCTCTGCTACGTACATGACTAAATACCCCATCTGAGGCTTCCCTGTAACCATCTGGGAAACTTGGCTGAGCTGGTGATGTGTGAAGCATTCTTCAGGGAAGTGCTACACACAGCACTCAGTGTTGATAACTCTGGTTTTAGAGATGGATAAGGCTCTGTGGCCTAAGACTTATCACTGTGACCTTAGCGTAGGTACTGTATGGTCTTTTATCATCTTCACTTCATCCATTCCTTTTCCAGGACAATTCCTTGTGTATATTTTTTCTTTTACTTTTGAGATTAAAATAAAGCCACATCATTTCCCCCTTCCATTTTCCCCCTCCCAAATCTCCCATATACCTCTCCTTGTTCTCTTTCAAATACATGGCCTCTTTTATTATTATTATTATTAATTGCTGACTACAATACAACTCACAGCAAACTCCCTGGGCCTCTGACCTTGCAATCTTTTTGCCTTCTTTTCAGTAATGTTCCCTGGGCCATAGATGCAGGAATGTTTTATAGATGTATGCATTGGGACCGGGATCCACAACTCCTGTGCAGAATCTTGATGTTATATGATGCCCATAAGGTCAAGAAAAAACCTATCTAACTTCAACTTGTGATTTTAGTAGTGTGTCCACTGACAGCATTGTTCAGAATCACACTGTGCAGTGGCCCTTCTACTAACTCAGTAACTGAAGAAGCTGTTCCTTCATGTAAGCTGTATGTTCCTTCAAATAAGGACAGCAGAACTCTTCTCTGAATTAGTTAACAGGAAATTTACCTACCCATGTCAAAAAAAATTTGCATAATATTTTCAATTTATGTTCCCTCACTTTTCTTTTCTCTCCTTTCCTCCCTCCCTTTCTTTCCTTCTACTCATCTGCCCACCCACTCATTTACCAATGCATGCAACCATTTATCCATCTGTCCATCTGCCCATCTACCCACCCACCCATGCAGGTGCATGGATTGCATAAACTTCTTTAGTCCTACTAACAATTTTCTTGATATACGGGCTTTCTTCTGTTGGTTGAATTTGTCTATATGGTTGTAAGCCATCTGGGATTACACTCAGATATATCTTATTACCTAAAAGAGAATCTATGAAGCCAATTGTGCCAACTGACAGTGGCATCATGTGCTAATAAGTTCCTTGAAAATATGTCTGAATTTTATATTACCATAGCCTTAATTCAAATGAATGGCTAATGCCTGGAATTCCAGATTGTGGTTTTAATGGTGGAGGGTGTTGAAGAGAATTGAGAGTTTCTGCTGTTCCTTGTGGCCCACTGCCCATTAGAAGAGAGGCCAGATGTGACTACTCCTGGACTATACTTGATGTTAACTAGGTGGAAGTAAACAAGGTAGTCAACCTACTCACATAAGCAGTTGTTACATATGAAAATCATGTTTAAGAACTCCCAAAGCCCATAGTATTTAGTATTTATAATGCCAAACTTTGTTTTTGATTTGACTTCCAAAGGTACATCATCATTTTTACTCAAATATCTATTAAGTCTACATATCATTGTGCTAGATACCCATGCAGATGTGAGAGATTTAACTGTGTGGAAAGCTTGTGAAACTCTGCCTCAAAGGGCCTGAAATCCCATAAGTAAGATAATATATTATTTCTCTTGTAGAGGGCAGAATGCTATGTAGAAGTACAGGGTCTTCCTAATGAGAGTGGAGGACAGATGTCTTCCTAGCGTAAGTATAGTGTGTGGGTGTTCTCCTTGTCTGCATGAAGAAGAAGTGGTTCTCTCAGTGTCACCCTAGTCTGATGTATAGTTCATCTGTGCTGTTATGTGTATTGTCTACTCCTGGCTCTGAATGCTTGTAGCCACCTGAGAATGCAAAATGCATTTAGTCCAACGTGAAGAACTCTCCATCTTAACAGTTCCAACACCATTAATAAGTGAAACTTTTTTTTTAAAGAGTGAAACTTCACCCAGGTTATCGAACATTCTAGAATTCTAATGTAAAAACTAAGACTGGGAAAAATTTATCCAACCTTTAATAATCATAAAAAGTGCAAAGTATAGCAAGACTACTAAGAATAAAGGCACTCTCTCAGTTATTAGCCTATACAATGTAAAAATAATCAAGTCACATACTTCTGATATGTAACTGGACAGAGTAAATATTCTTATTCCAAAAGGGATGAGTGGGACGACAAGGAAAGACAAGACCAAAGCAAGACCAATGCCCATTAGGAGAAACTAAATCCTGTAGCACTGTCTGCTGTCCAGGTCATGTGATTACATGATAGGGACTCAGATAGGCTTGGGCAGCACAGCCCATTTGTCTCTGCTCTTTGCAGTTCACAGAGCCTCTCTATTGGCCTCACTGCACTCAGTGCCTGCAGCTTTCTTCTGCAGATGTTCTGCATTCTTGGCATCTCCAGTATCCTGGGATCTCTACTGCAGTTTGGGCTACATCCACTCAGCTTCACTGGCTTTTTAGGCCTCCCTGTAAGGAGTCTTCTCCTGTTACTACCACCTCTTTGGCTTTTCTCTTGGATCTATGTATAAGCCTTGATAACGTTGTAACTCTTAAATTCTGCATACATGAAAAACCAGCACTATGTGAAGTTGGACAAGTTTGGGTGCCTTCTTAGGATGCAGTTGGGGTAGGCTCTGAGTGCTTGTTTGGCTGATCCTAGGGAGATGTTTCTCTTGAGCAGCCCTTTTCCAGAAGCACACCTCAAGGCTTCCATCTTTTCAGACACATTCTTTTTACAGGAAAATATTTTGGATGCACTTGCCTTTTTTAAAAATATTGATTAGATTTTTTAAAAATACCAATCCAATTTCCCACTCTCTCCCCTCCTCCCATTCCCTCCACACACCCTCCCTCCCCACCCCCACCATCCAGTCCTCAGAGAGGGTAAGGCACATTGCTTTGTGAAAGGTCCAAGGCCCTCCCTACTATATCTAGGCTGAGCAAGGTACATGCAGTAGGGATAAATCCTGGTGCCATTGCCAGTGGCCCCTCAGTCTTCCCCAGCAATTCAACTGTCAGTCACATTCAGAGGTACTAGTTTGGTCCTATACTGGTTCCTTCCCAGTCTGGCTGGACTTGGTGAGTTCCCATTAGCTCAGGTAGACTGTTTCAGTGGGTCAACCCATCATGGTCTTGACTTCTTTGCTCATATTCTCATTCTTCCCACTCTTCAACTGGACTTTGGGAGCTCAGTCCAGTGCTCCTATGTGGGTCTCTGCCTCTGTTTCCATCAGTTGCTGGATGAAGATTCTATGGTAATATTAACATCAGTCTGACTACAGGACAAGTCAAGATTGTGCTCCCTCTCTTCTATTGCTTAGCATCTTAGCCGGGGTCATCCTTGTGGATTCTTGAGAATTTCTCTAGAGCCAGGTTTCTGCTAACCCTATAATGGCTCCCTCAATCAAGAATTCTCTTTCTGGCTTCTGACCCACGGCAGCAGCCCGGGACAGGGAACTCAGAAGTTCCTCATCCCACCCCCTATACTTCCTGGGCTCCCTGCAGGGCCTCTACTCCCTGCATACTGCCTCTCTCTTCCTATCCCACCCAGCTTGCATCCAGAACCCTCCTCCCTTCTGCCCCCCTTCCCTCTTTGGGCACATAACATCACCCAGCTCAGCCTGTCTGGGCACTGGGGTCAAATCCTCAGGGCAAGCAGGCCAGCGGGAGCTCCTTTGTTTCAATAGCCTGCCTGCACCAAGCAAGGTAGGTGCTTTGTTTATGAACTACCCAACCAGCACAAAGATCTGATATTGGCACCAGGAGAGACATCACTGGGAAGGTACATCAGTAGGCAAGGAGACCTGATCCTGTAAAAGAAGATCCATAGGGGAGCATTCAGAGGAAGAAATGGGCAGGCGCCAATGCAAGAATTCATCCAACAATCTGAAAAACAATATGAAACCACCAGAACCCAGCGACCTCACAACAGGAGGTCATGAACACCTTAATCAAGAGAAGTAGAAAAAATTGACTTTATGAAAGTGATTGACGCCCTTAAACAGCATGTAAAAAATGCCCTTTTAGAAATGGATGAGAAGTATAACAGAAAGTTTGAAGAATTGAGTAAATCAGTGAATGATACTCTAGGAAACAAAGGGAAAACAGTCAAACAGATAATGGAAACAGTTCAAGACTTGAAAACTGAAATGGAGGCAAAGAAGAAAACACAAACAGAGGGCTGGCTGGACATGGAAAATCTAGGTAAACGAATACAGACTACAGAAACAAGCATAACCAACAGAATACAAGAGATAGAAGAAAGAATCTCAGATTCTGAAGATACCATAGAGAAAATAAACACGCTGATCAAAGAAAACAGCAAGGCCAACAAACTCTCATCACAACATTCAGGAAATATGGGACACAATAAAAAGACCAAACCTAAGAATAATAAGAGTAGAAGAAGGAGAAGAAGCGCAGCTCAACGGTCCAGAAAATATATTTAATAAAATTATAGAAGAAAACTTTCCCAACCTAAAGAAAGATATACCGATGAAGGTTCAAAAAGCATACAGAACACCGAATAGGCTGGATCAAAAAAAAAAAAATCCCCTCGCCATATAATAATCAAAACACAAAGCATACAGAATAAAGAAAGAATATTAAGAGCTGCAAAGGGAAAAGGTCAAGTTACTTATAAAGGTAAACCTATCAGACTTACACCTGACTTCTCTATGGAAACCATGAAAGCCAGAAGGTCCTGGATAGACGTATTGCAGAAACTAAGAGACCATGGATGCAAGCCCAGACTACTATACCCAGCCAAGCTTTCATTCACTATAAATGGAGAAAACAAAATTTTCCAGGATAAAAACAAATTTAAACAATATGTAGCCACAAATCCAGCCTTACAGAAAGTAATAGAAGGAAAATCACTAACCAAGGAGTCCAACAATGACCACAATAACTCAGACATCTAGAGACCCTTCACCAGCGCAACTCAAAGAAGGGAAACACACAAACTCTACTACTAAAAAAGTGACCGGAGTTAACAACCACTGGTCATTAATATCACTTAATGTCAATGGACTCAACTCACCTATAAAAAGGCACAGGCTAAGAGACTGGATACGAAAACAGGATCCAACATTCTGCTGTTTACAAGAAACACATCTCAACCACAAAGACAGGCACCTACTCAGAGTAAAGGGTTGGGAAAAGGTTTATCAAGCAAATGGACCTAAGAAACAAGCATGTGTGGCCATACTAATTTCTAACAAAGTTGACTTCAAACTTAAATCAATCAGAAGAGATGGAGAGGGACATTTTCTACTCATAACAGGAACAATTCATCAGGATGAAGTCTCAATCCTGAATATCTATGCCCCTAATATCAAAGCACCCACGTACGTAAAAGAAACATTGCTAAAATTCAAGGCAGCCATCAAACCACACACACTAATAGTAGGAGACTTCAATACTCCTCTCTCACCAATGGACAGGTCAATTAGACAGAAACCTAACAGAGAAATAAGAGAATTAATGGAGGTAATGAATCAAATGATGACTTAACAGACATCTATAGAATATTCCACCCAAATAGGAAAGAATATACCTTCTTCTCTGCAGCTCATGGAACCTTCTCAAAAATTGACCACATACTCAGTAACAAAGCACACATCCACAGTTACAAAAAATATTAGTAATCACCTGTATCTTATCAGATCACCATGGATTAAAGCTAGAATTCAACAACAATGCTACCCCCAGAAAGCCTACAAACTCATGGAAACTGAACAGTCAACTACTGAACCATACCTAGATTAAGGAAGAAATAAAGAAAGAAATTAAAGTTTTCCTTGAATTCAATGAAAATAAAGAAACAACATACTCAAACTTATGGGACACTATGAAAGCAGTCCTAAGAGGAAAGTTCATAGCACTAAGTGCCCACTTAAAGAAAACAGAGAAAGCACACATTGTAGATTTAACAGCCCACCTGAAAGCTCTAGAAAAAAAGAAGCAGACTCACCTAGGAGGAGTAGAAGATTGGAAATAATCAAACTGAGGGTTGAAATCAACAAAATAGGAACACAGAAAACAATCGAAAGAATTAATGAAACAAAAAGCTGGTTCCTGAAGAAAATCAACAAGATTGATAAACCTCTATCCAAACTAATCAAATGGCAGAGAGAGAATTTGCAAATTAATAAGATTAGAAATGAAAAGGGGGACATAACCACAGATACAGAGGATATTCAGAGAATCATTAGATCTTACTACAAAAGCCTGTATGCCACAAAACTGGAAAATGTAAAAGAAATGGACACTTTTTTAGATAAATATCATATACCAAAGTTAAACCAGGACCAGGTGAACAACCTAAATAGACCTGCTAGTTGCGAAGAATTAGAAGCTGTTATCAAAAACCTCCCTTCCGAAAAAAGTCCAGGACCAGATGGTTTCAATGCGGAATTCTACCAGAACTTCCAAGAAGACCTAATACCTATACTCCTTAATGTATTTCACAATATAGAAACAGAAAAGTCATTGCCAAATTTCTTTTATGAAGCTACAGTAACTCTGATACCAAAACCACACAAAGACTCAACCAAGAAAGAGAATTACAGGCCAATCTCACTCATGAACATCGACGCAAAAAATCCTCAACAAAATACTGGCAAACTGTATCCAAGAACACATTAGAAAAATTATCCTTTATGATCAAGTAGGCTTCATCCCAGAGATGCAGGGCTTGTTCAACATACACAAATCTATCAATGTAATCCATCATATAAATAAACTGAAAGAAAAAAACCATATGATCATTTCATTAGATACTGAAAAAGCATTTGACAAAATTCAACATCCCTTTATGATAAAAGTCTTGGAGAGATTAGGGATACAAGGGTCATACTTAAATATAATTAAAGCTATTTACAGCAAGCCGATAGCTAACATCAAATTAAATGGAGAGAAACCTAAAGCCATCCCACTAAAATTAGGAACACACCAAGGCTGTCCACTCTCTCCATACCTCTTCAATATAGTGCTTGAAGTTTTAGCAATAGCAATAAGACAACATAAGGGGATCAAAGGGATTCCAATTGGAAAGGAAGAAGTTAAACTTGCATTATTTGCAGATGATATGATAATGTACATAAGCGACTCCAAAAACTCCACCAATGAACTCCTACAGCTGATAAACACCTTTAGTAATGTGGCAGGATACAAGATCAACTCCAAAAAATCAGTTGCCCTCTTATACACAAAGGATAAAGAAGCTGAGAGGGAAATAAGAGAATCATCACCTTTCACGATAGCCACAAACAGCATAAAATATCTTGGGGTAACTCTAACCAAGGAAGTGAAAGATCTATTTGACAAGAACTTTAAGGCATTGAAGAAAGAAACTGAAGAGGATACCAGAAAATGGAAGAATCTCCCTTGATCTTGGATTGGGAGGATCAATGTAATAAAAATGGCAATTCTACCAAAGGCAATTTATGGATTCAGTGCAATCCCCATCAAGGTCCCATCAAAATTCTTCACAGATCTTGAGAGGACAATAATCAACTTTATATGGAAAAACAAAAAACCCAGGATAGCCAAAACAATCTTATACAATAAAGGAACTTTTGGAGGCATTACCATCCCTGACTTCAAACTCTATTACAGAGCTACAGTAATGAAAACAGTGTGGTACTGGCATAAAAACAGAGAAGTCGACCAATGGAATCGTATAGAAGACCTGGATTTTAACCCACAAACCTATGAACACCTTATTTTTGATAAAGGAGCTAAAAGTATACAATGGAAGAAAGAAAGCATCTTCAACAAATGGTGCTGGCAAAACTGGATGTCAACCTGTAGAAGAATGAAAATAGACCCATATCTATCACCATGCACAAAACTCAAGTCCAAATGGATCAAAGACCTCAATATCAATCTGAACACACTGAACCTGATAGAAGAGAATGTGGGAAGTACCCTACAACATATGGGCACAGGAGATCGCTTCCTACGTATAACCCCAGCAGCAAAGACATTAAGGGCATCATTGAATAAATGGGACCTCCTGAAACTGAGAAGCTTCTGTAAAGCAAAGGACACTGTCACTAAGACAAAAAGGCAACCTACTGACTGGGAGAAGATCTTCACCAAACCCGCAACAAACAAAGGTCTGATCTCCAAATATATATAAAGAACTCAAGAAACTAGATGTTAGAATGCTAATTAACCCAATTAAAAAATGGGGTACTGAACTGAACAGAGAATTCTCAAGAGAAGAAGTTCAAATGGCCAAAAGATACTTAAAGGTCATGCTCAACCTCCTTAGCGATCAGAGAAATGCAAATCAAAACTTTGAGATACCATCTTACACCTGTCAGAATGGCTAAAATCAAAAACACCAATGATAGCCTTTACTGGAGAGGTTGTGGAGAAAGGGGTACCCTCATCCATTGCTGGTGGGAATGCAAACTTCTGCATCCACTTTGGAAATCAGTGTGGCGGTTTCTCAGGAAATTTGGGATCAACCTACCCCTGGACCCAGCAATACCACTCTTGGGAATATACCCAAGAGATGCCCTATCATATGACAAAAGCATTTGTTCAACTATGTTCATAGCAGCATTATTTGTAATAGCCAGAACCTGGAAGCAACCTAGATGTCCTTCAATGGAAGAATGGATGAAGAAAGTGTGGAATATATACACATTAGAGTACTACTCTGCGGTAAATAAACAATGACTTCTCGAATTTTGCATGCAAATGGATGGAAATAGAAAACACTATCCTGAGTGAGGTAACCCATACCCAAAAAGAAGATCATGGGATGTACTCACTCATAATTCGTTTCTAGCCATGGATAGGGGCCACTAGTCTATAATTTGTGATCCTAAAGAAGCTAAATAAGAGGGTGAACCCAAGGAAAAACATATAGTTATCCTCCTGGCTATGGGAAGTAGACAAGAGTGCCGGGCAAAAAATTGGAATCTTGGGGGTGGGGTGGGATGGGGGTGAGGGGAGATGGGGAGAGAGAGGTGAGAAGGAGAGGATGGCGGGAACTTGGGGAAATGGGATGATTGGGGATAAAGGAAGGTTGGATAGGGGAGCAGGGAAACTCATATCTTAGTTAAGGGAGCCACCTAAGGGTTGGCAAGAGACTTGAACCTGGAGTGGCTACCAGATGCCCAGGGCAATGTCCCCAGTTATTTCCTTGGGCACCTGAGGATAGGGAACCTGAAATGACCCTATCCTATAGCCATACTGATGAATATCTTGCACATCACCATAGAACCTTCATCTAGCCATGGATGGAGATAGAGACAGAGACCCACACTGGAGCACCGGACTGAGCTCCCAAGATTCTAATGAGGAGCAGAAGGAGGGAGAACATGAGCAAGGAAGTCAGGACTACGAGGGGTGCACCCACCCACTGAGACAGTGGGGCTGATCTATTGGGAGCTCACCAAGGCCAGCTGGACTGGGACTGAAAAAGCATGGGATAAAAACGGACTCTGAACATGGAGGACAATGAGAGCTGATGAGAGGCCAAGGACAATGGCATGGGGTTTTGATCCTACTTCATGTTCTGGCTTTGTGAGAGCCTAGACAGTTTGGATGTTCACCTTCCTAGACCTGGATGGAGCAGGGAGGACCTTGGACTTTCCACAGGGCAGGCAATGCTGACTGCTCTTGGGACTGGAGAGGGAGGAGAAGAGGAGTGGGGGGAGGGGGAGAGGGGCAGGAGGAGGGGGAGGGAAATGGGAGGCGGGGAGGAGGTGGAAATTTTTTTTTCAATAATAATAATCAAAAAAAAAGAATTCTCTTTCCTTGCTTTCATCTCTGTCCTTCCTCCATCTCAACTATCCCATTCTATCAAGTTCTCCTCAATCCTCCCCTTCTCTCTCCTCTTCTCCTTCTCCCCTCTTCTTCCCCTCTCCCCTCCTCTTCCCCTTCTTCCCTCCCTTCACCCCCACTCCTCTGCTTCCAATTTTATCAGGAGATCTTGTCTGTTTCTAATTTCCAGGTGGATCTATATGTTTTTCTTTGGATTCACCTTGTTACTTAGCTTCTCTAGGATCATAAAGTATAAGCTCAATGTCCTTTGTTTATAGCTAGTATCCACTTACGAATGATTACATACCATATTACATACCATATTCATATTCATATTCATATTTTTGGATCTGGGTCACGTCACTCAGGATAGTTTTTTAATTCCATCCATTTGCATGCAAAATTCAAGGTGTCATTATTTTTTACTGAAGAGTAGTACTCTTATGTATAAGTGTGCCACATTTTCTTTATCAATTCTTTGGTTGAGGGGCATCTAGGTTGTTTTCATGTTCTGGTATTACAAATAATGCTGCTACGAACATAGTTGAACAAATGCTTTTGTAGCATGATTGAGCATCTTTTGGGTATATGCCAAGAGTGGTATTGCTGTATTCTGAGGTAGGTTGTTTCCCAGTTTTCTGAGAAACCGCCATATTGATTTCCAAATTGGTTGTACAAGTTTGCATTCCCACCAGCAATGGATGAATGTTCCCCTTTCTCCACATTCTCTCCAGCATAAGCTATCATTGGTGGGTTTTTTTTGTTTTGTTTTGTTTTGTTTTTATCTTAGTCATTCTGACAGGTGTAAGATGGTATCTCAGAGTTGTTTTGATTTGTATTTCCCTAATGGCTAAGGATGTTGAACATTTCCTTATGTATCTTTTGGCCATTTGAAATTCTTCTGTTGAGAATTCTCTGTTTAGTTCAGTACCCCATTTTTATAATTGGGTTATTTATAATTTTAATATCTAATTTCTTGAGTTCTTTATATATTTTGGAGATCAGTCCTTTGTCTGATATTGGGTTGATGAAGATCTTTTCCCACTCAGTAGGCTGCCTTTTTGTCTTATTGACTGTGTCCTTTGCTTTACAGAGGCTTCTCAGTTTCAGGAGGTCCCATTTATTTATTTTTGATCTCAGTGTCTGTTCTACTGGTGTTATATTTAGGAAGTGGTCTCCTGTGCCCAAGCATTGAAGACTACTTCTCACTTTCTTCTATCAGGTTCAGTGTGGTCAAATTTATATTGAGGTCATTAATCCATTTGGGCTTGAGTTTTGTGCATGGTGATAGATATGGATCTATTTTCATTCTTCTACAGGTTGACATCCAGTTATGCCAGCACCATTTGTTAAAGATGCTTTCTTTCTTCCATTGTATAATTTTAGCTTCCTTGTCAAAAAATCAGCTGTTCATAGGTTTGTGGATATCCGGGTCTTCAACTCTATTCCATTGGTCAACATCTCTGTTTTTATGCCAATACCAAGCTGTTTTCTTTACTGTAGCTCTGTAATAGAGTTTGATGTCAGAGATGGTATGCCTCCGGAAGTTCCTTTACTGTATAGAATTGTTTTGGCTATCCTGGGTTTTTTGTTTTTCCATATAAAGTTGATTATTGTTCTCTCAAGGTCTGTGAAGAATTTTTTGGGGATTTTGATGGGATTGCATTGACTCTATAGATTGCCTTTGGTAGAATTGCCATTTTTACTATGCTGATCTTCCCAATCCAAGAGCATGGGAGATCCTTCCATTTTCTGGTATCCTCTTCAGTTTCTTTCTTCAAAGCCTTAAAGTTCTTGTCAAATAGATCTTTCACTTCCTTGGTCAGAGTTACCCCAAGATACTTCATGCAATTTGTGGCTATTGTGAAAGGTGATGCTTCTCTGATTTCCCTCTCAGCTTCTTTATTCTTTGTGTATAGGAGGGCTACTGATTTCTTTGTGTTGATCTTGTATTCTGACACTTTACTGAAGGTATTTATCAGCTGTAGGAGTTCTCTGGTAGAGTTTTTGGGATCACTTATGTACACTATCATATCATCTGCAAAGTTTGACTTCTTCCTTTCCAATTTGAATCCCCTTGATATCCTTACGTTGTCTTATTGGTGCTCTCTCTTAATCACTTCAGTGTTGTAGCAAGCTCTTGGTACCCTCAGTAGTATAGTAAGCTCTCAGCACTTAGGTGGGGTGTGGTTAATAGCTTGGGGGTCCAGTGGATGGGTTTTGGGGGCGCTTACCCACAGGAAATTCCCTGCTGGCTGGCTAGAAAAGGGGCAGGGGGCCAGGGTTTTTTTTCCCACTCTGGAGGTACTATAGAGTGGAGTGTCCCACCTTGTGGCTGTTCCACTCACCTATTAAGTCCCCTCAGTTGCACTCGCCTTTTATACCTGAGGTTTTATATGGCACTTTTCCTCAGCACAGCCCACAGCTTCTAGCTAAAGATTACTTTAGATTTTAGTTACATAGTTCATACTGCCATGTCTGAAACTTTCCATATGCTCAGGCTCTTTTCTTGCTAAACTTGTGTATTTTTCAAAACTTTCTACTCCATTATTTTATTCTGGATTCTCATTATAAATCTGCCTAAAAGCAGCCACTAAAAGCGTGCTGTAGTGTCTACCTCATTTGTGAGTGGGAAGTAGGTATCTTCCTCATTTGAACATGGCTGTGAGTGTCTCCATCATGTGAGTACGGCTGGCAGTTATCTACAGTTCAGTGTTGAGGGTAAGTGGTCATCACTGAATGTGGTGGAGGACCAGTGCTATCCTAGTTGGACTATAGAGTGTTAGTCTGGGTGTAGAAGGTCGGTACCTCATTATCTGAATATTGAGGGTGATCCTCTTCCTAGACTGAAAGTGCAGGATGCGTGTCTTGATTGTTTGAGTGTAGAAGTACCTGTGGAGTACAGGTATCTTAGGTGTCTTTCTGCCTTTGGGACTTGAGGGCTCATGAGTAAGCTGAGACCTGCATGAGGGAGAGATGATGGATAAACATTGTACCCAGTTTTGGGTGGACTCTTGGCAAGCATTGTCTCCAGGGAGAGATGTGCCAGGGGCCTTTTTCTTCATAGCTGGTTTTTCAAGTGTTCACTTTGAACCTCCCTTTGCATCTGAGATCACAATAACCTCAGCACCCACTATTTCTAATCTCCCACAGAGCCTTCTTGGCCTCCAGAATTCTGTACCGTTGAGCACTGTATTTATTTCCTTCTGAGTAACTTATGTTTCCTTTTCAAATATAAATTTTCATGATATTTAGAACTAGAGCTTAAAATTTCTGTTTTAAAATTATTTCAAAATGAAAGCCCTTAAGTAGTACATATTCTTATAGAAAATACAGTTAACCAAATACAAGAAAACAAAATTTACCCCACTGCTGCACTAAGTGGTAAACTTTTTAATGTTTGTTCGGTAAGCATCCTCCAAACTTCTTTCACCTAATTGTTACTATAATGTAAATATGTGTGTGTATACATACACATATGAGCATATGTTCACTCATATATGCTTTTAAAGTGCAAATACTATTATGTAAAATTTTCTTAATGTGTTATTAGAATTTATCTGTATTAATAAACATTTTTATTTAATATTGTAGAATTTGCTTTTTGGAGTGTGAATTTTTTTGTGGTAGGGTCTCACTCTGTATGTATCCCTGGTGGGTCTGGAATTCAACAGAGATCTGCCTGCATCTGTTTCCTGAGTGCTGGGATTGTAAAGTTGTAATGGCAAACTCAACCTTTTCTTCCATTTTTCTTTCATTCTTCACTGTTGATTAACCCTGGCTCTGAGAGAGAAAGAAAGGAGAGAGAGAGAGAGAGAGAGAGAGAGAGAGAGAGAGAGAGAGAGAGTCATTTGGGATTTTTTTTAAGAATTCCAAATCTCAGACTGTGCCTTAGCTCAATTAAAGAAGACTGTCTTGAGGGACAGGCCTTTGTCATCAGTGTTTTAACAGCCTTGTAGGTGATTCTAATCAGAACTGAACTCTGGGAACCCTGGTCTGTTTCTCTGATTTATCAATCTGTGCTCTAGCAAAATTAGCTGCAATCTGGATTTTGGTGAAAGAATTGATAACATTTAGTTGTCATTAAGCAGAAAATGCCTAAGTACCTACCAATCTGAATCACTGGTCTAGTACATGAAGGATTAAATTTGGTGACAGCCTAAATATTTGTGTTACACATTGAAAACTTGAATGCATGCTCCATATCTGGGAATCTTTCTTCTCATTTTTTTTTTGTGACTTTTCCTGGGGAGACACAAGCAAAGAGCTATTCATTCTAGATAGAGCGCCCACAGCAGACCAAGGAACTGATACTACCCAAGTCTATCTTGGTAAACCATTGAGTTCACAGGGGTTATTCATAGAGCATGGGTGAGAGGTTACTTATAAGAGATTGGTGACTTAAAGCAGCCGTATCAGGGAAAGCTTGCCCCAGCATGGCTGATGATTCTGAGAACTTTGTCATTGGAGCCCTGTACACACTTGAATGCAACTCACTGAAGAGACTCTCCTGGCTAGAAGCTATGTACTGTTTTTATAACTTCAGGGAGAGGACTTGTGAATCATGTAGCCTTCTGAACTTCTTGAGCCTTGTCTTCTTCGTCTGTACTCGTGAATAGTCTGTGCTTTCCTTCTGGAGGAAGTTTCACTAGGATGAAATAGCTACATAATCACATTTCTCTTCTTTTTCGTAGCAGCAGGATAATCCCCCAGTTGTCTCTTGACAACTCATTTGTAGCTGTGCTTAATATCCCTCTTGCCTGTGCATGTATCTGTGTAGAATGTGGTCAGTGTTCTACTTTGCTGGCTAGGAATGTCTTTCATTTTAGGTAAGATTTATTACAGCCTAAAACTTATAATTTCTGGACCTAAGATTCCATGGTGAACACATATCTTTTGTTGTCAGTCTGATAGACTTTTGAGATCAGTTGCTCAATAATGATGCCTACTGTGAAAGTGAGCTTCAGGTGAGGGTTGCAGATCTCTTGGGAGCTGCAGCTCTGAGAAGGACCCTAAGTGGCACCTGAATGGGCTGTGGACTTAGTAATTGAAGAGCCTGTAAATGAGGAAGGTTAAGGGAATTGTCCACTAATAATCAGTTGTGTTACCTGAGAGTACTTATAAAGTACTGAAGGAGAAGGATTTGAACTTGGACTGCAGTGAGGTTCTGGATGGCCTATTGATTCCAGGTCTCCCATCTGTCTTTTTTTTTTATTAAAGATTTCTGCCTTCTCCCCGCCACCACCTCCCATTTCCCTCCCCCTCCCCCATAAAGTCCCCCTCCCTCATCATCCCTAAGAGTAATCCGGATTCCCTGCCCTGTGGGAAGTCCAAGGACCACTCAGCTCCATCCAGGTCTAGTAAGGTGAGCATCCAAACTGCCTAGGCTCCCACAAAGCCAGTACGTGCAGTAGGATCAAAAACCCATTGCCATTGTTCTTGAGTTCTCAGTAGTCCTCATTGTCTGTTATGTTCAGCAAGTCCGGTTTTATCCCATGCTTTTTCAGACCCAGGCCAGCTGGCCTTGGTGAGTTCCTGATAGAACATCTCCATTGTCTCAGTGTGTGGGTGCACCCCTCACGGTCCTGAGTTCCTTGCTCGTGCTCTGTCTCCTGCTCTTGATTTGGACCTTGAGATTTCAGTCCGGTACTCCAATGTGGGTCTTTGTCTCTGTCTCCTTTCATCGCCTAAATGTTTTTCTTTTGGTTCACCTTCTTAATTAGCTTCTCTAGGATCACGCATAATAGGCTCAACGTCCCCTATTCATGGCTAGAAACCAAATATGAGTGAGTACATCCCATGTTCCTCTTTTTGGGTCTGGCTCACCTCACTCAGGATAGTGTTTTCTATTTCCGTCCATTTGCCTGCAAAATTCAGGAAGTCATTGTTTTTTACTGCTGGTGGGAATGCAAACTTGTGCAACCACTTTGGAAAACAGTATGGCGGTTTCTCAGGAATTTCGGGATCCACCTACCCCTGGACCCAGCAATACCACTCTTGGGAATATACCCAAGAAATGCTCTATCATACAACAAAAGTATATGCTCAACTATGTTCATAGCAGCATTGTTTGTAATAGCCAGAACCTGGGAACAACCTAGATGCCCTTCAATGGAAGAATGGATGAAGAAAGTATGGAATATATACATATTAGAGTACTACTCCCATCTGTCTTCTTACTGCAAGGTGGTTGTGCTGTAATTTTATCAAATCTTCTTGTTGAATGCTTTACTTGGCCAAGAGAAAAATGGGCAGTGTAGCAGTGAATTTTTGGTCTTTGATGGATTAAAATATGATTTTGGACTTTTGTATCACTGTTCCGGCATGCTATTCCTGAGTCATCATTACTGTTCTGTTGCTCTAGTTTAAAACCTCATCTTAGAGAATTTTGGTGAATTGGAAATTATAGGCTTGAGGAAGAAAACCAAACAAGACAGGACAGTGACTTACAGGTCACTTAATAACCTGGGGGTCTGTAGCATGGAGCAAATTAAGTGGTTATTTGTTCTAGAAAAGCAACTCTTGCATTCAGGAAGTGGAGGCAGGGAGATTAGGAGTTTAAGATCATCCTCAGCTACTTAGTGAGTTTGACAGCTGCCTGATATGAGACCCATTTCCAAGAAACAACAAAACTAGGGCGTGTGAAAAGCAACCTCAGACTTGGCTCTTAAGCTGAGAATCTTCATGTGCTGGAACTTGGGGAAGCCAGAGGAGGAGGATGTCTAACACTTATCCAGTGCCCATTTGCAGGCTCTGGCCCAGTTCAGCGACTCTCCGTTCTTCCCAGGCTCTGTATGTCCACCCAGTCTCCTGATGCTATGGGAGAGATTCTCCTTCAGTCTGAAGCCTTTCCTTTGCAGAGTGCTCTCTCAGCATGATAGTTAAATCATGCTGTGATCTTCCCTCCCTCCTCCTTTCTGTCTCTGGACTGTCTCACCTGACTAGAGGAGCTTCCAGCACCTTGAGACCACTCCATTTATCAACAAGTATCCTTCGAATGATGTGTCTATCCTTAGCTGTACTTCCATCTGCTCTGAAGTCTGCCACTCAGGCCATGCCGGTTTCCTCACTGATGAGTAAAGAGGAGACTTAGCATTGCTGCAGACAGCCACTGTGCTTGCAGCTGTTGCCCTATACATTCGGCAGCACCACACAGCAGTCAGCTGCTTTCTTAGGAGGTGTTCCTTCACCTTTTATGACCCGTAACTACGGGCTTTGTAAACTTGGGTCCTTGAAAGAAGTCTGATTCTGCTGCTGCATTGGGTGTGGAATATCTTAGTAAGGCCTCGCTTCACAGGGGGACGCTCTCTGTTGAGGTCAAATGTTCATGTGTTTAGTGTTTTTTTTTTTTTTTCCTGTGTGTTCAATGATGATTTCTGTGGGCATTGAAGTTTTCTTCCTCTCTCCCAATCCATAGGATTTTAACATATCCTTGAGGCCTGACAATGCTGCTTTAGATACTGGGAAAGAAGTGAGGCCACAGAAGAGCACCCTGGGCTGTTCCAGGTCTAGAACAGAGATTCCAAACTTTCTTATGACAGATGGCCACATACTTTGCCAGTTTGGAGAAGGTTCTTTCTCATCTAAGCTTGAATGATGCTTGGCTTTCTCAAACATATTTTTTCTTAACTACTGAAGTCAGTATGCTACAGTCTTTTAAACCTGTGGGCATGGTGAATTAAGTTTATGGACTTTCAAATATGAAAACACCCTTACAGCTCTGAGAGTTCCTGGGGATCTTATTTTCTTACTTGCTCCTGTGAAATTTGCTGCTATTTTATTTCGTACCATGGCATGCATAGTCACAACTGAGCATGATCTTTTCTAAACTGGCCACCAACTCTGCACTGACTTCCTGGATAAGAGCAAGGCTTGTCTTCTCTTATTTCTCTAGGATAGAAAAATAGTTCAAGATCAGAAGGGTTTGTTTCCCAAAACTTTGTTGGTAGTAAAACAAAAAACAAAACAAAACAAAAAAACCCTCTCTTTTTTTCATTTTTGGAGAAATCTTTTACTATTGCTTTGGTTTCTTTAGTAGTAAAAAGGTTTATCTGGAATCCAAGACACACAATCAACCTACCCAAATATACAGTCGTGCTTTCTCACCCAGACACACACTCAACACACCCAAACACCCAAATATACACTCACATACTCTCGCTCAGACACACACTCAACATACTCAAACATCTAAATGATTTGGGAGTCCCCTTTGTGTGTTGCTTGTATTGGTTAATTAATAAAGAAACTGCCTTGGCCTAGTTGATAGGGCAGAATTTAGGTAGGCGGGGAAGACAGAACTGAATCCTGGGAAGAAGAAAGGTGGATAGAGAGAGACATCATGGAGCCTCCACAGACAGATGTGCCAAATCTTTCCCAGTAAACCACTGCCATGTGGCAATATACAGATTAATAGAAATGGGTTAAACTGAGATGTAAGAGTTAGGCAATAAGAAATTAAGCAGTGTTTTAATTAATACAGTTTCGGTGTGGTTATTTCCAGGCTAAGCTAGCCAGGCATTCAGGATGAACAAGCAGCCCGCAACATCTAAATACACATTCATACACCTTCACCCCAACACACACTCAACACATTCAAACATATCTAGACATTCTTATCCTCACCCAGACATACAATACGGCAAAAACATTAAAATATATATTCACACCTGCAAACACACACCCTTACCCAGACACGCATTCAATATACCCCAGGCTAACATTCATCCTCCATGTATACCCACATTTATTCATCTTCACTCAAACACATACTCCACCCATCCAGACATACATATATACACACATTAACACCCCCATGCATACCCATGCTCACTCAAAGACATACTAATATCTGAACACTTACGTACATTAAAATATATACTCACACATGCAAACACACACTCTTACCCAGACACTCATTCAATATACCCCAAGCTAACACCCATTCTCCATGTATATCCACATTTACTCATCTTCATTCAAACACATACTCCACCCATCAGACATACATATATACATACATTAACACCCCCATGCATATCCATGCTTACTCAAAGACACACTCATACCTAAGCACTTACATACCCCATAATATAAATCACATATGACTCATGTCCAAACACATGGGAAAGCCCAAGCAGAAAGATAAGACATTTAGAGTCTACACAGTGAGCTCCAGGATGCTAAAAAGCACCATGAAAACTTAAGGATTGTCTGCATTATGCTGCCTAGTACAGAGGCTGCCTATGTAGCTAGTCATCTGCATTGAAGCCAGAACTCTGGTCACTGTCTTTTGAAAAAGGAAGCTTTCATATCCAGAGTTCAGTACTTGGAAAGCTCTGGTCCTAGATGTGGAAGTATTTTACTAAGCTCCTTTTGCTTTGAAACAGCATGTCCAGGTTCCCACAGGGGAGGCTTCATACCTGCATGTCTCACATTTTGAACCTGCTGGAAACTTCTTAGCAGGTGGGTAGAGTTGCTTCCACTGTGGCCCAGGGCAGCAGTGTTTCTGCTCCAAAGTTTTAGGACTAAGCCCTCACCTTGCTCTGCTCTAATTTATGGGACTGACAATCTCATCACATTTCCTGCAGATGTTCTCCTTGTGAGGAAACTAAGGGAATGGCCTGAAGTGGGTACTCTTTTTTTAATTAATTAATTAATTTATTTATTTATATTCTTTTTTAATTAAAATTTCCACCTGCTCCCCGTTTCCCATTTCCCTCCCCCTCCTCCCACATATTGCCCCCTCCCCCCGCTCCCCTCCCCCATCCCCATTCCTATTCTCCCCCCCCCCCACTCCATTCCCCCTCCCTCTCGATACTGAAGAGCAGTCCAAATTCCCTGCCCTGCGTGAAGTGGGTACTCTTAATTTGACTGTACTTCTTAATTCCACAACAAAAGAGGCAAGAAAAGGTCTAATTATATTTATCCCTAATAAATTCCAAACTAAATATAACTTTATATTTTATAATGAGGTGACATTTACATGACTAATTAAACATTTAGTGATTACTAGTGATTAAACATTTAAAAGTGAACTGTCTCACAGCATTTGGTACATTTATATAACCTCCAGTTCAGGTTTCCAAACCCTTTCATTGCCCCAAAAGGAAATCTCTACTAATTTTTTTAAATAATTTTTTTACTTGTTTTTATTGAGCTATTTATTTTTCTCCACTCTGTCTCCCCTCCCATTTTACCCTCCCCATGGTTCGCATCCTTCCAATTTACTCAGGAGATCTTGTCATTTTCTACTTCCCACGTAGATTAGATCTATGTATGTCTCTCTTAGGGTCCTCTTTGTTGTCTATGTTCTCTGGGGTTGTGAATTGTAGGATGGTTTTTCTTTGCTTTATGTTTAAAATCCACATATGAGTGAGTACATATGATATTTGTCTGTCTGGGTCTGGGTTACCTCACTCAATATGATGTTTTCTACATCTATTTATTTTCCAGCAAAGTTCAAGATGCCATTATTTTTTTCTGCTGTGTAGTACTCCATTGTATAAATGTACCACATTTTCCTTATTCTTCGCTCAAGGGGCATTTAGATTGTTTCCAGGTTCTGGCAATGACAAACAATGCTGCTATGAACATAGTTGAGCACATGTCCTTGTGGTACAATTGAGCATCCTTTGGGTATATACCCAAAATTGATATTGTTGGGTATTGAGGTAGGTTGTTTCCTAATTTTTTGATAAATCACAATATTGATTTTCAAAGTGGCTGTACCAGCTTGCACTCCCACCAGCATAAGTTGTCATCTGTGTTTTTGATCTTGGTCATTCTTACAGGTATAAGATGAAATCTCAGAGTTGCTTTGATTTGCATTTCTCCGATGACTAAGGATGTTGAGCCTTTTCTTAAGTGTTTTTTCAGCCATTTTAGAATACTTTGTTGAGAGTTCTCTGTTTAGGTATGTATACTATTTTTTTATTGGATTACTTGTTCTTTTGATGACCAATTTCTTGAGTTCTTTGTATATTTTGGAGATTAGCCCTCTGTTTCATGTGGGGTTGATGAAGATCTTTTCCCATTCAGTAGGCTGCTGTTTTGTCTTGTTGACTGTGTCCTTTGCTTTACAGAAGCTTCTCAGTTTCAGGAGGTCCCATTTATTAATTGTTTTTCTCAGTATCTATGCTACTGGTGTTATATTTAGGAAGTGGTCTCCTGTATCAATGTGTTCAAGTGCACTTCCCACTTTCTCTTCTATGAGGTTCAGTGTGGTTTGTTTTATGTTGAGGTCTTTGATCCATTTGAACTTGAGTTTTGTGCATGGTGCTAGATATGGGTCTATTTTTATTCTTCTACATGTTGATATCCAGTTATGACAGCACCATTTGTTGAATATTCTTTCTTTTTCCCATTTTATATTTTTAGCTTCTTTGTAAAAAATCAGGTTTTGTAGGTATGTGGATTGATATCTGGGCCTTCTATTCTGCTCCATTTGTCCTCCTGTCTGTTTTTATGCCAATACCAGGCTGTTTTCAGTACTGTAGCTCTGTAGTGGAATTTAAAGTCAGGGATTGTGATGCCTCCAGAAGTTCTTTTATTATACATTTTTTTCCTCTCCTGGGTTTTTGCTTTTCCATATGAAGTTGAGTATTGTTCTTCAAGGTCTGTGAAGAATTTTGCTGGGCATTGCATTGAATCCGTATATTGCTTTTAGTAAGATTGCCATTTTTACTATGTTAATTCTACCTACCCAAGAGCATGGGAGATCTTTCAACTGTCTGGTGTCTTCTTCAATTTCTTTCTTCCAAGATTTAATGTTCTTGTCATACAGGTCTTCCACTTCTTTGGTTAGAGTTACGCCACAGCATTGTATGCTATTTATGGCTATTGTGAAGGATGATGTTTCTCTGATTTCTTTCTCAGCCCATTTATCATCTGTGTAAAGGAGGGCTACTGATTTTTTCAAGTTAATCTTGTATCCTGCTATATTACTAAAGGTGTTTATGAGTTGTAGAAGTTCCTTAATAGAATTTTTGGGGTAACTTATGTAAACTATAATATCATCAGCAAATAGTGAGAGTTTGTATCTTCTTGATCTCCTTTTGTTATTTTATTGCTCTAGTTAGAACCTCAGGTACTATATTCTGTAGATATGGAGAGAGTGGACAACCTTGTCTTATTCCTGATTTCAGTGGGATCACTGTGAGTTTCTCTCCATTTAGTTTGGTGTTGGCTGTTGGCTTGTTGTATATTGCCTTTATTATGTTTAGGTATGTTCCTTGTTTCCCTGCTCTCTCTAAAACCTATATCATGAAGGGATGTTGTATTTTGTTGAAAGCTTTTTCAGCTTCTAATGAGATGATCATGTGTTTTTTTTCCAATTTGTTGATATGGTGGATTACATTGACAGATTTTCGTATGTGGAACCATCCCAGCATCATGGTAGATGATTTTTCTGATATGTTCCTGGATTCAGTTTGCCGCTGTTTTATTGAGTATTTTTGCATCCATGTTCATGAGTGATATTGGTCTATAATTCTCTTTCATGATTGAGTCTTTGTGTGGTTTTGGTATCAGAGTAGCTGTAGCCTCGTAAAAAGAGTTTGGCAATGTTCCTTCTGTTTCTATTATGTGGAACACTTTGAGGAGTATAGGTATTAGCTCTTCTTGGAAGATCTGGTAGAATTCTGCACTAAAACTATCCAGCCCTGGGCTTATTTTGGTTGGGAGACTTTTGATGACTGTTGCTATTTCTTCAGCAGTTATAGGTCTATTTAATTTGCTTATCTGGTCTTGATTTAATTTTGGTAAGTGATATTTAACCAGAAAAATTTCCATTTTCTTTATGTTTTTCAATTTTGTGGAGTACAGGTTTCTAAATACAACCTAATGATTCTCTTGATTTTCTTCATGTCGGTTGTTATGTCCCCCTTTTCATTTCAGATTTTGTTAATTTGGATATGCTCTCTTTGCCTTTTGATTAGTTTAGATAAAGGTTTGTCTATTTTGTTGATTTTCTCGAAGAACCAACTCTTTGTCTCATTGATTATTTGTATTGTTTTCTTTGTTTCTATTTTGTTGATTTCAGCTCTCAATTCGATTTTTTTCTGTCATCTAGTCCTCCTGGGTGAGTTTGTTTCTTTTTGTTCTAGAGTTTTCAAATGTTTGGTTAATTCACTAGTGTGGGATTTTTCCAGATTTTTTATGTAGGCATTTAGTGCTATGAGCTTTCTTCTTAACACTGCTTTTATTGTGTCCCATAAATTTGGGTATGTTGTGTGGTCATTTTCATTGCTTTTTAGGAAGTCTTTAATTTGTTTATTTCTTCCTTGACCCATTGATGATTCAGGTGAACAGCGTTTAATTTCCATGTGTTTTGGGGATTTCTGGAATTAGTGTTAAATTCTAATTTTAAGCCAAAGTGATCTGATAAGATATATAGGGTTATTCCAATTATTTTTTGTGTCTGTTGAGGTTTGCTTTGTTACCTAGTATGTGGTCAGTTTTTGAGAAGGTTCCATGAAGGCCAAGAAGAAGGTATATTCTTTTATGTTTTGATGGAATGTTCTATAGATTTCTGTTAAGTCCATTCAAGTTATAATATCTTTTAGTTCCCTTGTTTCCCTGTTAATTTTCTTTTTTTTTCTTGCTGATTTTTTTATTAATTAATTAATTTAATTATTAAAGATTTCTGCCTCTTCCCCGCCACCACCTCCCATTCCCTCCCCCTCCCCCAATCAAGTCTTCCTTCCTCCTCAGCCCAAAGAGCAAGCAGGTTTCTCTGCCCTGTGGGAGGTCCAAGGACCACCCACCTCCATCCAGGTCTATTAAGGTGAGCATCCAAACTACCTGGGCTCCCACAAAGCCATTACGTGCAATAGGATCAAGAACCCATTGCCATTGTTCTTCAGTTCTCAGTAGTCCTCATTGTCCATTATGTTCAGCGAGACCGGTTTTGTCCCATGCTTTTTCAGTCCCCGGCCAGCTGGCCTTGGTGAGTTCCCGATAGAACATCCCCATTGCCTCAGTGTGTGGGTGCACCCCTCGCAGTCCTGAGTTCCTTGCTCGTGCTCACTCTCCTTCTGCTCCTCCTTTGGATCGTGAGACTTCAGTCCAGTGCTCCAATGTTGGTCTCTATCTCTGTCTTCTTTCATCGCCTGATAAAGGTTAATATTCAGGGGGATGCTTATATGTTTTTCTTTGGGTTCACCTTCTTATTTAGCTTCTCTAGAATCACGAATTATAGTCTCAATGTCCTTTATTTATGGCTAGAAACCAAATATGAGTGAGTACATCCCATGTTCCTCTTTTTGGGTCTGGCTTACCTCACTCAGGATAGTGTTTTCAATTTCCGTCCATTTGTATGCAAAATTCAAGAAGTCATTGTTTTTTACTGCTGAGTAGTACTCTAATATGTATATATTCCATACTTTCTTCATCCATTCTTTCATTGAAGGGCATCTAGGTTGTTTCCAGGTTCTGGCTATTACAAACAATGCTGCTATGAACATAGTTGAGCATATACTTTTGTTGTATGTTTGGGCATCTCTTGGGTATATTCCCAATAGTGGTATTGCTGGGTCGAGAGGTAGGTTGAACCCGACTTTCCTGAGAAACCGCCACACTGCTTTCCAAAGTGGTTGCACAAGTTTGCATTCCCATCAGCAATGGATGAGAGTGCCCCTTTCTCCACAACCTCTCCAGCAGAGGCTATCATTGGTGTTTTTGATTTTAGCCATTCTGACCGGTGTAAGATGGTATCTTAATGTTGTCTTGATTTGCATTTCCCTGATTGCTAAGGAAGTTGAGCATGATCTTAAGTGTCTTTTGGCCATTTGAACTTCTTCTGTTGAAAAGTCTCTGTTCAGCTCAGTGCCCCATTTTATAATTGGATTGATTAACCTTTTACGGTCTAATTTCTTGAGTTCTTTGTATATTTTGGATATCAGACCTTTGTCAGTTGCGGGGTTGGTGAAGATCTTCTCCCAGTCAGTGGGTTGCCTTTCTGTCTTAGTGACAGTGTCCTTTGCTTTACAGAAGCTTCTCAGTCTCAGGAGGTCCCATTTATTCAATGATGTCCTTAGTGTTTGTGCTGCTGGGGTTGTACGTAGGAAGTGTTCTCCTGTGCCCATGTGTTGTAGAGTACTTCCCACTTTCTCTTCTATCAGGTTCAGTGTGTTTGGACTGATATTGAGGTCTTTAATCCATTTGGACTTGAGTTTTGTGCATGGTGATAGATATGGATCTATTTTCATTCTTCTACAGATTGACTTCCAGTTTTGCCAGCACAATTTGTTGAAGATGCTCTCTTTTTTCCATTGTATACTTTTAGCTCCTTTATCGAAAATCAGGTGTTCATAGGTTTGTGGGCTAAAGTCAGGGTCTTCTATTCGATTCCATTGGTCGACTTCTCTGTTTTTATGCCAGTACCAAGCCGTTTTCAGTACTGTAGCTCTGTAATAGAGTTTGAAGTCAGGGATAGTAATGCCTCCAGACCATCCTTTATTGTATAAGATTGTTTTGGCTATCCTGGGTTTTTTGTTTTTCCATATAAAGTTGATTATTGTCTTCTCCAGATCTGTGAAGAATTCTGATGGGATTTTGATGGGGATTGTGTTGAATCTATAGATTGCTTTTGGTAGAATTGCCATTTTTACTATGTTGATCCTCCCAATCCAAGAGCAAGGGAGGTCCTTCCATTTTCTGGTGTCCTCTTCAATTTCTTTCTTCAAAGACTTAAAGTTCTTGCCAAATAGATCTTTCACTTCCTTGGTCAGAGTTACCCCAAGGTTTTTTATGCTATTTGTGGCTACCGTGAAAGGTGATGCTTCTCTGATTTCCCTCTCTGCTTCCTTATCCTTAGTGTATAGGAAGGCAACTGATTTTTTGGAGTTGATTTTGTATCCTGCCACATTACCAAAGGTGTTTATCAGCTGTAGGAGTTCTTTGGTAGAGTTTTTGGGGTCGCTTATGTATACTATCATATCATCTGCAAATAATGAAAGCTTAACTTCTTCCTTTCCAATATGGATCCCCTTGATCCCCTTATGTTGTCTTATTGCTATTGCTAGAACTTCAAGCACTATATTGAAGAGGTATGGAGAGAGTGGACATCCTTGTCGTGTTCCTGATTTTAGTGGGATGGCTTTGAGTTTTTCTCCATTTAATTTAATGTTAGCTGTCGGCTTGCTGTAAATAGCTTTTATTATATTTAGGTATGCCCCTTGTATCCCTAATCTCTCCAAGACCTTTATCATAAAGGAGTGATGAATTTTGTCGAATGCTTTTTCAGCATCTAATGAAATGATCATATGGTTTTTTTCTTTCAGTTTATTTATATGGTTGATTACATTGATAGATTTGCATATGTTGAACCAGCCCTGCATCTCTGGAATGAAGCCTACTTGATCATAATGGATAACTTTTCTAATGTGTTCTTGGATTCGGTTTGCCAGTATTTTATTGAGAATTTTTGCGTCGATGTTCATGAGTGAGATAGGCCTGTAATTCTCTTTCTTGGTTGGGTCTTTGTGTGGTTTTGGTATCAGGGTAACTGTAGCTTCATAAAAGGAATTTGGCAATGACTCTTCTGTTTCTATATTGTGAAATACATTAAGAAGTATAGGTATTAGCTCTTCTTGGAAGTTCTGGTAGAATTCTGCATTGAAACCATCTGGTCCTGGGCTTTTTTTGGAAGGGAGATTTTTGATAACTGTTTCTAATTCTTCGCGACTAACAGGTCTATTTAGATCGTTCACCTGGTCTTGGTTTAGGTTTGGTATATGGTACTTATCTAAAAAAGTGTCCATTTCTTTTGCATTTTCCAGTTTTGTGGCATACAGGCTTTTGTAGTAAGATCTAATGATTCTCTGAATTTCCTCTGTGTCTGTGGTTATGTCCCCCTTTTCATTTCTGATCTTATTTATTTGTGTGTTCTCTCTCTGTCGTTTAATTAGTTTGGATAGGGGTTTGTCAATCTTGTTGATTTTCTCCAAGAACCAACTTTTTGTTTCATTGATTCTTTGGACTGTTTTCTGTGTTTCTATTTTGTTGATTTCTGCCCTCAGTTTGATTATTTCCGGTCTTCTACTCCTCCTGGGCGCGTCTGCTTCTTTTTTTTTCTAGAGCTTTCAGGTGTGCTGTTAAGTCCCCAATGTATGCTTTCTCCGTTTTCTTTAAGTGGGCACTTAGTGCTATGAACTTTCCTCTTAGCACTGCTTTCATCATGTCCCATAGGTTTGAGTATGTTGTCTCTTTGTTTTCATTAAATTCAAGGAAGACTTTAATTTCTTTCTTAATTTCTTCCTTGACCCAGGTGTGGTTCAGTAGCTGACTGTTGTTTCCATGAGTTTGTCAGCTTTCTGGGGGTAGCATTGTTGGTGGCTTCTAACTTTAATCCGTGGTGATCTGATAAGACACAGGTGGACACTGATATTTTTTTGTATCTGTGGAGGTTTCCTTTGTTTCCAAGTATGTGGTCAATTTTCGAGAAGGTTCCATGAGCTGCAGAGAAGAAGGTGTATTCTTTCCTATTTGGGTGGAGTGTTCTATAGATGTCTGTTAAGTCCATTTGATTCATTACCTCCAACAATTCTCTTAATTCTCTATTAGTTTTCTGTCTGATTGACCTGTCCATTGGTGAGAGAGGTGTGTTGAAGTCTCCTACTACTAGTGTGTGTGATTTGATGTCTGCCTTGAGTTTTAGCAATATTTCTTTTACATAAGTGGATGCTTTTATATTAGGGGCATAGATATTCAGGATTGAGACTTCTTCCTGCTGAATCGTTCCTGTTATGAGTATAAAGTGTCCCTGTCGATCTCTTCTGATTGATTTTAGTTTGAAGTCAGTTTTGTTAGAAATTAGTATGGCCACACCTGCTTTTTTCTTAGGACCATTTGCTTGAAAAACCTTTTCCCAACCCTTCACTCTGAGTAGATGCCTGTCTTTGTGGTTGAGATGAGTTTCTTGCAAACAGCAGACTGTTGGATCCTGTTTTCGTATCCAATCTCTTAGCCTGTGCCTTTTTATTGGTGAATTGAGACCATTAATATTAAGTGATATTAATGACCAGTGGTTGTTAACTCCGGTTATTCTTACTGCTTTTGGTAGAAGAGTTTGTGTGTCTCCCTTCTTTGAGTTGTGCTGTTGAAGGGTCGCTAGATGCCTGGGTTATTGTAGGCAGTGTTGGCAATGTTGGATTCCTTGGGTTGTGATTTTCCTTCTATTACTTTCTGTAGGGCTGGATTTGTGGCAACGTATTGTTTAAATTTGTTCTTGTCCTGGAATGTCTTGTTTTCTCCATTGATAGTGAACGATAGCTTGGCTGGGTATAGTAGTTTGGGTTTGCATCCATGGTCTCTTAGTTTCTGTAGTACCTCTATCCAGGACCTTCTGGCTTTCATGGTTTCCATAGAGAAGTCAGGTGTAAGTCTGATCGGTTTACCTTTATAAGTTATTTGGCCTTTTTCCTTTGCAGCTCTTAATATTCTTTCTTTAATCTGTATATTTTGTGTTTTGATTATTATATGGCGAGGGGATGTTTTTTTTTTTTGATCCAGTCTGTTTGGTGTTCTGAATGCTTCTTGAATATTCAAAGGAATATCTTTCTTTATGTTGGGGAAGTTTTCTTCCATAATTTTGTTAAAAATGTTTTCTGGACCTTTGAGCTGTGCCTCTTCTCCTTCTTCTATCCCTATTATTCTTAGGTTTGGTCTTTTTATTGTGTCCCATATTTCCTGAATGTTTTGTGATGAGAATTTGTTGGTTTTGGTGTTTTCTTTGATCAGTCCGTTTATTTTCTCTATGTTGTCTTCAGAATCTGAGATTCTTTCTTTTATCTCTTGTATTCTATTGATTATGCTTGTTTCTGTAGTCTCTGCTCGTTGACCTATATTTGCCATATCCAGCTGGTCCTCAGTTTGTGTTTTCTTCCTTGCTTCCATTTCAGTTTTCAATTCTTGGACTGTTTCCATTACCTGTTTGATCGTTTTTTTCTTGGCTTCCCAGGGTATCATTTACGTATTTACTCATTTCTTCAAACTTTTTGTTATACTTCTCATCCATTTCTATGAGGGCGTTTTTTACATGTTGTTTAAGGGACTCTATTGCTTTCAAAAAGTCAGTTTTTTCCTCTTCTCCTGTGTTAGGGTGTTCAAGTCCTTGTGTTGTAAGATCATTGGGTTCTGGTGTTTTCATGTTGTTTTTCAGATTGTTGGGTGAATTCTTGCCTTGGCGTCTGCCCATCTCCTCTTACCGATGCTATCTATTGGGTTTGATTTAATTGTAGCGGGGCAATCTGCTCTCAGTGCAGGCTTCACTGTTTCTTGCCTGCACTATCCTGCATCCAGTGCCTCCGCCGCCCGGGCCTGCCTGCCGGTGCCTCCGCCACCCGGAACTGTCTGTGCGCCGGTGCTTCCGCCGCCTAGGCCTGCCTGCCGGTGCCTCCGCCACCTGGGCCTGCCTGCGCGCCGGTGCTTCCGCCGCCTAGGCCTGCCTGCCGGGCCTGACTGCTGGTGCCTCCACCACCCGGGCCTGCCTGCACGCCGGTGCCTCTGCCGCCCGGACTTGCCTGCGTGCTGGTGCCTCCGCCGCCCGGGCCTGCCTGCGCGCCGGTGCCTCTGCCGCCCGGACTTGCCTGCGTGCTGGTGCCTCCGCCGCCCGGGTCTGCCTGCGCGCTGGTGCTTCCGCCGCCTAGGCCTGCCTGCCGGTGCCTCCGCCGCCCGGAACTGTCTGACCCTGTTAATTTTCTGTCTGACAGACCTGTCCAGTGTTGAGAGTGGGTTGTTGAAGTCTCCCACTATTAGTGTGTGGTGTTTAATATGTGATTTAAACTTTAGAAGTGTTTCTTTTACATATGAGGATGCCCTTGTATGTTCAGTATGTAGATGTTCAGTATTGAGATTTCCTCTTATAGATTTTTCCTGTGACTAATATCTTTGTCTCCTTTGATTGATTTTAGTTTAAATTCTATTTTATTAGATATTAGGATAGCTACACCAGCTTATTTCTTAGGTCCTTTTGACTGGATTGATTATTTGATTGGTTGGTTGATTGATTCCCAACCCTTTCCTGAGGGAATGTGTGTCTAAGAGTTTGCGTTTTGTTTCTTGTATGCAGCAGAAGGATGGATTCTGCTTTCATTTCCAATCTGTTAGTGTGTGTCTTTTTATAGGTGAGTTGAGTCCATTTTTATTAATGAATATTAATGACCAGTGATTGATAGTTCTTGTTATTTTAGTTTTTGTTGTTTGTGATGTTATCATGTGTTTTTCCCTTATTTGGAATTTTATACTGTGAGATCATCTATTGTCTGTGATTTTTGTGGATGTAGCCAACTTCCTTGGGTTAGAGTTTTCCTTCTAGTACTTTGCGTAGTGCTGGGTTTGTGGCTAGGTATTGGTTAAATCTGGTTGTGTCATGAAATATCTTGTTTTCTCCATCTATGGTGATTGAAAGTTTTGTTGAGTATAGTAGTCTGGGTTGGCATCTGTGGTCTCTTAATGTCTGACCAGAACCTTCTGGCTTTCATTGTTTCCATTGAGACATCAGGTGTAATTTTGATAGGTCTGCCTTTATATGTTACTTGGCCTTTTTTTTTATATATAGCTTTTAATAGTCAGTCTTTCTTTATTCTGTATGTTTAGTGTTTTGATTATTATGTGGCGGGGGCCGGGGGAACTTTTTTTAATATCCAGTCTGTTTGGTGTTTTGTAAGCTTCTTATATCTTCATATTCATATCTTTCTTTAGGTTGGGAAAGTTTTCTTATATGATTTTGTTGAATATATTTTCTGTGCTTTTGAGTTGGATTTCTTCTCCTTATTTCTATACTTGTTGTTCTTAGGTTTGTTCTTTTAATGGTGTCCCATATTTACTGGATATTTTATGTTTTTGTTAGATTTAATTTTTTTTGACCGATGAGTCTTTTTCCTTTATTGTATCTTCAGTGCTTAAGAGTCTCTCTTTAATCTCTTGTATTCTGCTGTTTATGCTTGTATTTGTGGTTCCTGATCGTTTTCTCATAATTCCCATTTCTATAATTCCCTCAGTTTATGTTTTCTTTATTGTCTCTATTTTGGTTTTCAATTCTTGAATACTTTCTTTCATCTGTTTGTTTGCTATTTCTTGGGTTTCTTTATGGGATTTATTGATTTTTCCCATGTTTTTGTTTTTCTTTTCCTCCATTTCTTTGAGGAAATTTTTCTTTTTCTTTTGGGAGGGGAGGTTTTTCGAGACAGGGTTTCTCTGTGGTTTTGGAGCCTGTCGTGGAACTAGCTCTTGTAGACCAGACTGGTCTCGAACTCACAGAGATCCGCCTGCCTCTGCCTCCCGAGTGCTGGGATTAAAGGTGTGCGCCACCACTGCCCGGCTAGGAAATTTTTCATTTCTTCTTTAAGGGCCTCAAACATTCTCCTAAAGTTATTTTTTAGGTCATTTTCTTCTGCTTCATCTTTATTTGGGTGTTCACGTCTTGCTATTGTAGGGCCACTAGTTTTTGTTGGTGCCGTGTTGCTCTTTGTGTTGTTGAGTGTGTTCTTACCTTGTCTACCCAGTTTTTCCTCTGGTTGGTGTAGTTGGGGCTGTGTCTCTCTGGTGATCAGTCTTCCAGGTGCCAGTAGATCCAAGGCTCAGATGGTTGTTTCTCATGGTGTAGTCAGCGCCACAGTTCCAGTCACCCTGACTCATGCACGGTCCTGAAGAGGTCTCTGGGTCAGGCCTGCTCCCTCAGCAGTGTCTCCCTTGTATCTGCTACTGTGGAGGTTGCTGCACTAGGCCTGCTCCAGCTTAGGTTGCTGGCTTAGGGCTTTTCCAGCAGATGTCTCTGGCTTGGGCCTGCTCTCTCAGAGGTCTCTGACTTGTTTCCAGTCCGGCAGGAAACCTCTACTTTTAAACAATTGTTTCCCTTCTCTCCTCCTCCAACTTCTGATAATCCCTAACTTTCTCTATATTTCTATGGATTTGTTCATTCTGGACATTTCTTATAAATGGAATCATAGAATATGTAATCTTTTATATCTTGGGTTTTTTTACTCTGTAGGATGTTTTCAAGATTCATTCTCATGCATATAACACATTTAAATGTACCACTGCTTTGCATGACTAAGTAATATTCCATTGTGTGGCTATATCACATGTTCTTTATCTACTTACTCTTTGGGTATTTAAGCTGTTTACACCTTTTTCTATTACCAACAATGCTACTGTAAAGGTTTGTGTATGTTTTTATTCACAGAAATACCCATTTCAGTGTCTTTGTATATAGACCTGGTTGTAAAATCATGGAGTCATGTAGCATTCCAAGTTTAAGTATTTGAAGGATCCACAAATTATTTTCCATACTGCCTGTTCCATTTATTATCCCTATTAGCAATGTCGCAGTACTTATAATTCCCCATGTCCTTATCAACATTTGCTATTTGCCATTTAAAAAGTCACTGCCATCCTTGAGAGCCATAAATTCACCTTTGTATATATCAGTTTCTCTATCTCTCTATTTGTATTTTTACATTTCTTGCCTCTTTGCACACACACACACATGCATACATGCATGCATATGCATACATTCATATGCACACACTTTGGATCTTAAACCTTTGGCCTAAGAGCTCAGTGGGAGTTATTTTACTCTACCTCAACTTTGGATGGTGCACATTTAATCCTACCAATTGGGGAAGACCAGAAGCAAGCCTCAGAGTTGTTTCTAGCACTGCAACAGAACACTAGCTGCAGCTACCCCCATGCCTCCTCTGGTTCCCATGGACAACATAGTTTGGTCCTTGCAACTGAACACCCAGCTTGGGAAGATTCCTTCTGGTCAACTGCAGGCCATATCCCCCAGAAGACCAGGTAGGCTGCCTGTGGACTATTTTTTCACACTCTCTGTTCCTCAAGACCTAATCTTCAGGGTCACCCACAGTGCTGCATCAGACCATCTTCCCCTGGCCTCCCTTTCCTCCAGCCTCTCATATCTTTCAAGCATTCTCATACCCTTTCCTCCAGCCTCTCATACCTTTCATACCTCTCAAGCATTCCTTCTGAACACAACAGGGAAGCATGCAAGTAAAAAACAGGCAGCACATAGCTAGCATACTCCCTGAACATCTAGGTAGAAAACAGAAACAAAACACCTACCCAACAAAGACAAACCCAGAAATTGCCACCTAGACTTATAATCACCCTAGACCCAGATGCCTAGATGCCAATGTAAGAATACAGTAACAGCCAGGACAATATGTTTCTGCCAGAACCCAGCTATCCTATTACAGCAGGCCCTGAATATTCCAACATAGCTGAAGCACAAGAAAATAACATTAAAATCAATTGTATGAAGATGATAGATGTCATTAAAGAGGAAATTAATAAATTCCATAAAGAAATCTGGGAAAACACAAATGATGGGAGGAAATAAATAATAAACTCCTTAAAAAGCCAGGGAAGCACCAACAAACAATTGGAGGAAATGAATAAACCTCTTTAATTTATAAATTATAAACTAACAGAATAAATGGGACCTCCTGAAACTGAGTAGCTTCTGTAAAGCAAAGGACACTGTCACTAAGACAAAAAGGCAACCCACTGACTGGGAGAAGATCTTCACCAACCCTGCAACAGACAAAGGTCTGATCACCAAAATATATAAAGAACTCAAGAAACTAAACTTTAAAATGCTAATGAACCCAATAAAAAAATGGGGCACTGATCTGAACAGAGAATTCTCAACAGAAGAAATTCAAATGGCCAAAAGACACCTAAGGTCATGCTCAACCTCCTTAGCGATAAGGGAAATGCAAATTAAAACAACTTTGAGATACCATCTTACACCTGTCAGAATGGCTAAAATCAAAAACACCAATGATAGCCTTTGCTGGAGAGGTTGTGGAGAAAGAGGCACACTCATTCATTGCTGGTGGGAATGCAAACTTGTGCAACCACTTTGGAAATCAGTGTGGCGATTTCTCAGGAAATTTGGGATCAACCTACCCCAAGATCCAGTAATACCACTATTGGGAATATACCCAAGAGATGCCACATCAAATGACAAAAGTATCTGTTCAACTATGTTCATAGCAGCATTGTTTGTAATAGCCAAAACCTGGAAACAACCTAGATGCCCTTCAATGGAGGAATGGATGAAGAAATTGTGGAATATATACATATTAGAGTACTACTCAGCAGTAAAAAACAATGACTTCTCGAATTTTGCGTGCAAATGGATGGAAATAGAAAACACTATCCTGAGTGAGGTATCCCAGACCCAAAAAGAGGAACATGGGATGTACTCACTCATAATCGGTTTCTAGCCATAAGTAAAAGACATTAAGCATATAATGTGTGATCCTATAGAAGTTAAATAAGAAAGTGAACCCAAAGAAAATCATATAGTCATCCGCATGGAGAGGGGGAAGTAGACAAGATTGCAGGGCAAAAACTGGGAACTTGCGGGTGAGGTGGCATGGGGCAAAGGGGAAATGGGATGAGAAATATGAGAAGGGGAGGATGGGAGGAGCTCGGGGGATTGGGATGGTTGGGATATAGGAAGGATGGATACGGGAGCAGCGAAGTATATATCCTATCTAAGGGAGCCATCTTAGGGTTGGCAAGAGACTTGACTCTAGAGGGGTTCGCAGGTGTCCAGGAATATGTCCCCAGCTGGTACCTTGGGCAACTAAGGAGAGGGAACCTGAAATGACCCTATCCTATACTGATGAATATCTTGCATATCACCTTAGAACCTTCATCTGGCGATGGATCAAGGTAGAGACAGAGTCTCAATTTGGAGCAACGGTCTGAGCTCTTAAGGTCCAAATGAGGAGCAGAAGGAGGGAGAACAAGAGCAAAAAATCAGGACCACGAGGGATGCACCCACCCACTGTGACAGTGGAACTGATTTATTAGGAGCCCACCAAGGCCAGCTGGTCTGGGACTGAATAAGCATGGGTTGATTCCGGACTCTCTGAGCATGGCGGTCAACGAAGACTGATGAGAAGCCAAGGACAATGGCACTAGGTTTCAATCCTAATACATGAACTGGCTTTGTGGGAGCTTAGCCTGTTTAGAAGCTCACCTTCCTGGACGTAGATAGAAGACCTTCGTCTTCCCGCAGGGCAGAGAATTTGGACTGCTCTTCAGTATCGAGAGGGAGGGGGAATGGTGTGGGGGGAGGAGAAGAGGAGTGGGGATAGGGGGAGGGGAGTGGGGGGAGGGGGCAATATTTGGGAGGAGGGGAGGGAAATGGGAAACGGGGAGCAGGTGGAAATTTTAATTAAAAAAAGAATAAAAAATAAAAAAAAAACAAAAACAAAAAAAAAAAAAAAAAAAAAAAAAAAATAAATTATAAACTAATAGTTAATACCATAATATTAGTATAATAATATAATTAACAAATAAAGCCAAGAAACAAATGATTGAAGGAAATGAATAAAACTGTTCATGATCTGAAAATGGAAATAGAAGAAATAAAGAAAATACAAACCCAGACAATTTTTGAACATAAAGAATTTAGGAATGTGAACAGGAGCTATTGAGGCAAGCTTTACCAAAAGAATACAAGAGATGGAAGAGAGACTCTCACGCACTGATGATATGATAGAAAAAAATGAATATATCTATCAAAGAAAATATTAAATCTAAAAAATTTCTGATGTGAAATATCCAGGAAATCAGGGACAATATGAAAGGACCAAACTTAGGAATAATTAGGCTGGAGGAAGGAGAAGAATTCCAGCTCAAAGGCCTAGAGAATAACTTCAACAAAATCATAAAAGAAAATTTTCCTAATTTAAAGAAGGAAATGCCTATAAAGGTACAAGAAACAGCCGGGCGATGGTGGCGCACGCCTTTAATCCCAGCACTCGGGAGGCAGAGGCAGGCGGATCTCTGTGAGTTCGAGACCAGCCTGGTCTACAGAGCTAGTTCCAGGACAGGCTCCAAAGCCACAGAGAAACCCTGTCTCGAAAAACCAAAAAAAAAAAAAAAAAAAAAAAAAAAAAAAAAAAAAAAGGTACAAGAAACATACAGAACATCAAATAGATTGAATCAGAAAAGAAAGTCCCTTTGCCACTTCATAGTCAAAACAGTAAATACACAGAACAAAGAAAGGATATTAAAAGCCACAAGGGAAAACGACCAAGTAACATATAAAAGCAGACCTATCCAAATTACACCTGACTCTAAAAGCCTGAAGGGTTTGGACAGATGTCCTACAGACTATAAGAGACCACAGATGCCGGCCCAGAATACTACATCCAGCAATAGTTTCAATCACCGTAGATGGAGAAAACAAGATATTCCATGATGAAAACAAATTTAAACATATCTGTCTACAAATCCAACCCTACAGAAGATGCTAGAAAGAAAGCTCCAATTCAAAGAAGTTAACTACACCAGCAAAAGTAAAACAAGGGAAACACACACATGTACACCACCACCACCAAAATAACTGGAATTAACAGCCATTGATGATTTATATCTTGCAATATTAATGGTCTCATTTCCCCAATAAAAAGACACAGAGTAACAGAATGGATGTGAAAACAGGATCCATGTTTCCCTTGCATACAAGAAACACACCTCAACATCAAGTATAGACATTATCCCAGGGTTGAGGGTTGGAAAAAGATATTCCAAGGAAATGGACCTAAGAAGCAAGCTTGTGTAATTATTTTAATATCTAACAAAATTGGTTCAAGCCAAAATTAATCAAAAGAGATGGGTAAGAACACTACATGCTCATTGTAGTTTAGCAGCAGAATTTAGCAGTTGTATGTCACACCATATACCAGAACTCACGTGGATGGTTTGTTGAGGGGAGGGGAGGGGATGCAGAAGTGGTCTCTTGGAGCAAGAGCAAGGGGTGGGAGGAGCTTGTCTTTTATACATCCCCTGCACATAGGGAGGGTTCGACATAGCAGCTTTAGCTGATGACGTATCCTGTCAGGACCCTGGGAGCTGACCAGTGTAAATGCCTGGGATATTATTAACATTCCTCCTTTTGTTTATTATAAAAAAGGTGAGGAAACATGAAGGGGTGGCAGATGAGGAAGGAATAAGGGCTCTGTGTTCTCAAAATTGCTACTGGTTGACCTGGGGGCATTGGCATTTTGGAGGCCTGAGAAAGCTGGGATGCTCTCCAAGTTCTGGGATGGCTGTTTCACTTCACTGTCCGGGTTCTGTGGGATGTTCTGGCACTAGGAAAGTACATGTCTAGTTGAAGCAGTCTGTGAGGTCGGACCACTTGGTACTTGCCATTTTGAAGTTGTCCCGGATTAAAGGAACATCTGAACCTGGCAAGATGCTGGCAGAACAGAAGATAAAGTTAAGTTTAGGGGTAAAGTTTTTCCCTAGGTTCTGGTAATTGAGGAAAGGGTGTCCCAAGACCAGGGAAAGATGGGGAAACTTAGGCTATTGATTGGCCATACTTGTCTGGACTGCATCAGACCTGTTCAAGGTGGATCCAAGTTGACTCCCTGGAACCTACAAAAAAAATTTTTTTGAGTTTACAAAAAGAGGTAAGTTTTAGACACATTATCATTCCCACTGTTTATATTCTGTACTGAAATTTACATTGTAGAAATGGCAGTACACTCATGCCTTTGAGTCATTAGAAAACAACCAAAGGGAATTAAAATCCTGAGCTTGTGACTATGATAATAGTAGTATTTTGACAGAGCTAGACTAATAGCCTATCAGAATTCTGTTGATTAATGTTAAGACTATGAACTTTTGGAGTCTTAATATAATAGTAGCATAGCATAGCATGAGAGAGATTTCTGGAACACGTTTCATTGTTTTATACATCTCAGATTGCTTTCTCCTTATCAGCACTTAAGCTTTCCTGTCTTCACATAAACAAACCTGAAGGCCCCTGGTCCTTCCCCATCAGCACAGCATCAGCTCACACCCTCTTTCCATCCTATACCAGGAGACAGATGGTTGATGACTGAGGGCAGTCATTGTAGAGTGAGTACCTTTTAAATAAAGGAATAGTAAAAGGTTACATTGAAATCTGTTCTGTGAGCCTCCTTTTTGAGTCTGGGGGGAAATGAGTATCCCTGGGGTGCTGTTGGTTCTCACCACCCGGGCATGTTTGGTAGTCTTGTGCCTCCAACTCTGTGGCTAACCATCAGTAGCAACCCTGTAACAACAACTGATTAGTTGTTTGATTAGAGATTATTGTTGGAGATATGTAGAGAAGAAATTGATGATGCGGGGTGTGATTAGTAGAGACGCGAGACTGAAGAGAGGGTCAGGAAGGTAAGCATCCACTCCCATATGGGGTTCTCAATCCAGTAGAGCTGAGCACATCTGTGGGGTAAAGCCTCATTCTTCTGGCACTGGGGACAAAACAGTTGATCTCAGTGTCCTCTGAAACTTAAGGGAGCAGGACAATTGTCTTGACGTGTGGGAGTAAAGGGATCGAGGTGTGATAAATGACTCCAGTGAGGAAGACGCTCCAGTTTAGCAGCTGTAGGGGTTACAAGAATTACATTGAAGGGTGCTGCCATTTAGGGAAAAGGGGTGAGAGACTTTGGTCTGGGGAGAGAAAAGAACCTGATCCCTGATGTGGATTGGGGAAGGACAGGGATTGGTGCATTGTTGGGGTAGGAAGTGGTCAGTAAAGTTCCATAGGAGAGAGCAGAGATGACAGAGTAAGGGAGTGAGTAGATGATCAGGGAGAGGTGAGGGTTTGGGTGAGAGACTGGGGTTTAGAACCAGTCAGCCATATATGAGCTCACATTGTGAGATGGTAAGGGGTCGCTTGGGGAGAACAGGAGCCTGAGAAGAGCCAGAGGTAGGAGCTTTACCCAAATCTAGGTGAAAGTCTGGTGACAGTTTGACAAGGGTAGTTTTTAAGGAGCAGTTAGCTCATTCTATCATTCCTGAGTACTGGGGATGGTATGAGATATGGAAATGCCAAGGAATGTTGAGGGCTTTAGATAGATTTTGGGAAATCTGGGTGGTGGGTTTAGTAGCATTGTCTGACTGGAGGAAGGCAGTAATTCCAAATCAGGGAACGATCTTCTGGAGGTCAGAGACTGACTGAGCTCTTTTGTTAGTGATTGGGAATGTCCCCACCCGTCCTGAGAACACAGCCACTAAGACCAGGATGTACCTGATTTGTCTGACAGTGGGCATGTGGATAAAGTCAAGTTGCCAGTCAGTCCCCGGGAAGGAGCCTCTGGCCTGGTGGGTAGGAAAAGGAGGGCTGCGGTATCTGGATTGGGGGGCCTGACATTTGACAGATTTTACAAGAGGCAGTAATAGTCCTTAAGAAATGCAAGTGCTCAGGAGTGGGCTGCAGGCGAGCCAGAGGCTGGCTGTTAGGATGAAGAACTGCTGTAGATAGAACAGAATTTGAATTTGTCAAGTGTGGGGGTGACAGTGGGGTGTGGGTTGTAGTGCAAGGGCTCCCTGATGTGGGTGAGGTGACTCTGGGCCTTGGAAAGCTGCAGCACTGGCTGTCTCATCAGCTCGGTTGTTTCCCTTAGAGATGATGGAATTGTCAGTCTGGTGGGACCAACAGCGGGCAATTCCTGCAGCTGTGGGGAGATAGGAGGCTTTTAGCATGGCCATAATTTGACCTGAGTCGGTTATGAACCCCCCATTTTGTTCTAAGTAGTCCATGCTCCTTCCAGATGGCAGCGTGGAACAGGAAGATACGAAAAACATATTTGGAGTCTGTGTAAACGTTTAGGGAGAGTCCTTGTGCCAGTTAGAAGGCATGGGTGAGAGCTGTTAGTGCAGCCTGTTGGTTAGTAGTGTGGGCAGGGAGGGCCTGTGTCTCAACCACTCCAGTATCTGACACTGTGGCATAGCCTGCTTTTTGGGTTCCCTCATGTAAAAAGGAGCTGCCATCTGTGTACCAGGTGTAGTTGGTCTGAGGCAGTGTGCCCTCCTGTATGTGTGAGAGATGAGACAATAGTTCTTCTAGGGTTTCAATGCAAAAATGAGATGGGTAGTAGTCAGTGTTTGGTCAGGGAAAAAGATATTGTGGGGTGTGCAACTTTGGAAAGTAAATGTGGCATCTTCTACCTGGAGAAAGAACCCAGGGAGGAGATAGAGTTTATAAGTCTTTATATATTAAGAGGTGGGTCAGGTTGGGAGAGAAGATAGTGGTGGGTGACCCAAAGGTTAGCTTTTTTGATTCATGAGAGAAGCTCAGCAGCTGATAAAATGCATATGCAGGGTGCACATTCCTGGGTAGTAAGGTCTAATTTTTTCACAGGTATGTTATGGAGGCAAAAGAAGGTCCCAGTTGATAGCCTAGGGCCCTATGGGCATATCCCTCTTTTTCTGTTACGTAGAGGGAGAAAGGATGGGTTAGGTCTGGGAGATTCAGTGCTGGGGCCTGGAGGAGGATCTGTTGGAGCTTCTGAAAGGGCTTAGTAAGGGGAGTGAGAAGGGGTCCATGCAAGGGGCCAAGGACTACCTCATATAAGGGGTGGGCAAAGAGGGAAAAAGAAGGAATCCAGTAACATAAAAAGCCAATTACTCTTATGAATAATAAAAACTCCTCTTTAGTAGAAGGGATTGTGAGAGACTAGATTAGGTGTTTTCTATCCAAGGTAATGGCTTTGTGGGTTGGGGTAATGGTTAGTCCCAAGTAGGTGACCCGAGAAGTGGACAGTTGGATCTTAGAAAGTGAAATTCTATAGCCCCAGCTGGACAAGAATTTTAGAAGAGCAGAGGTATCCGTTTGCCTAATTTATAAAGACGGACTTCAGAGGAGAAGTTTTCTACATACTTATGAGTTTAGATCTGGGAGAGACAAAGAGAATAGATCAGAAGCTAGGGCCTGGCCAAATAGGTGTGGGCTGTCCCAGAACCCCTGGGGTAGGACAGTCCAAGTGAACTGGGTAGGAAGGTGGATGTCAGGATCAATCCAGGTGAAAGCAAAAATGTTTTGTGATTGAACGCATCCTTGAGATCAAGGACTGAGAAATCAGAGGTCCCTGAGGGGGTAGTAGAAAGGAGTGTGTAAGGGTTAGGCCCAATAGGGTAGAGTGGGACCACTGAAGAATTAATGAGCTGGAAGTCTTAAACCAGGCAGTAGATCCCACTGGGTTTTTCTTTTTTTCTTTTTTTTTTTTTTTAACCTGCAATTATAGGGTGTTAAAGGGAGAAGATGTGGGACAAAGTAGTTTTTTTCCCAAGAGGTCAGAGATGAGAGGTTAAAGGCCCCTGCAGCTCTGGAGTGAGAGTGGGAACTGGGCTTGGGCAGAGTATCAGGATGATGATGGGGGAATGGTGTTTAGCAACAGAGGGGTTTGGGGTATCTCAGAATTGGGGTCCACATGGGAGGCTGGCAGAGGAAATGACGTGTTGGAATCAGTATGTTGGGTGGCTAGGAGGAGGAGAGGGGCTGATGGTGAGTCTAGAGTCAGGTGAATGGAGGGAACAAAATAAATAGAGGCTCCTACTTTGGCCAAAAGATCCCTTCCCAGCAAGGGGATAGGTCAAGTTGGGAGATTTATTGGTTAAAGGGGAGAAGATGCAGAAGCAGCCTCTGGGGGTGAGAGCATAGGGCATGCAGCAAGGGAGAGTGGTTGTAGCTGATGACATATTCTGTCAGGAGAAAAAGTGTCAAGGAAGCAATATCCCTTATAATAGCCTCAAATAATATAAAATATCCCGAAGTAGCTTTAGCCAAGCAACTAAAAGTCTTGTGTGATTCAAAACTTCAAGTCTCTGAAGAAAAAAAATTGAAGAAGAGATCAGAAAATGGGAAGATGTTTTATGCTTATGGGTTGGTAGAATTAGCATACTAAAATGGCCATTCTATTAAAAACAATCACATATTCAACATAATCCCCATCAAAATTCCAACAGTACTTTATAGATCTTGAAAGGACAATTCTCAACTTCATATGAAAAAACAAACAGACCAAAAACAAGACAGCTAAAACAATCCTGAACAATAAAACAAATGCTGGAGGTGTCACCATCTCTGATTTCAAGTTGTACTATGGAGCTATAGTAATAAATAATAAATAATAATAAAAACCACATGGTATTAGCTTGGTGGGCCTTAGTTTCCCCCGTATTGTGAAGAAGTTAGCTTAAGGTTTGTACAGTCCACCCCTCCCCATACCGAGAGTCTCTGAGTTTATCCTTTTATTTTTCCCTCCCTTCCATCACACAGTTGTTACAGCAGCCCTGACTGTGCACATGAAAGAGCTTTCTCTGAATAGTATGAGACGGGGCCTAAAGACCCAGGCCCTAGTCATTTTGCTATTAAGTTTCACAAGCGGCAGGGAGTACTGCCTCTGCTCTGTCTATGGGCAGCTGGAGGCCACAGCAGAGCTTCTGGGCTTAGAGATGTGGACTGACAGCACCTACGCTCTTATAGGATGGTCTGCAGATAAGGGAGATGCTCCCCACTGGGCCCACAGCTCAGTGGAGCTTTAACAATCACAGAGAAGCAAGACAACATCATCAAAACATTAGACTCTGTTCTCACAGCTAGCTGGAGGCAGCAGATCTTTCAGTAAATTTTCTAAAGGAGTGCCCTTCCAAACATTCTCTGCTTACATACCACCCCCTAATGAGGATATGCAACCAGACAGGGAAGCTGAGATCAAAGTAGACTGAAAGTTACATGTTTATCTGCCCATGCATGACTCACCTGCAGGGCCATCCTCAAGAATGCAGAGAGGAGGCAGGTGCTTGTCCTTGTCTGTTTTCTGCTGCTGTAGCAAGATGGCCGAGGCTAGTACTGTCTCTAGAACAGTGGGGGTTTTGTTTTGTGCAATGTCTACTCAGCACACTAGTGAGAACTTCAGGTCTAATCATCACATGGCGAAGGGTATCACAGTAAGTATGCCAGATGGAGGGAAGGAGTGAGGGAACGTGGGAGGGAGAGAGAGCTGGTTTCTATCATAGGACCTCTCCCAGAATAACTCACTCTCCATTAACCTGTTAAACATCACATATGATCTGCTGTCATGACCCAGTCACTTCCCATAGCCTGCCTCTAAATATCATTACCATATGACTTTGGGGATTACAGTTCTAACATGTGGATCCTGGGGAATACAAACTGTAGTAAAAACTTTTCAGGGAATGAAAGGTTGCCATGGATTCTTAATTGGTCCCATTTTTGTTTGTTTGTTTTTTAATTCAACATCTGGTTTGTCCCTTTTCTCAGTGGATGTAGTGGACTGAGAGATTGCAGGGTGTGGACAAGGATGCATCTATCCAATTGACCAACTGCGAGAAGGGATTAGAATGAAGGACAGAGCTGTGGAGGCGTGGAAGGGGCAGCTCTGCTGAGGGAGTCAGATAGGCCTCTCTGAGGAGATGGCTTGCAGCTGAGTTTCTCTGATGAGAAGATGACAGTGTGGGATAGGAAAAGATGATACTGAAGGATGCACTTCGTACACAGTGCAACAGAAGTAGGAAAAGTCACAAAGCATCCTGAGTGGCCAGGGTCTGCTTTACTAGTATCCAAGGACTATAACAGGATGTCAGGTGAGGGCACTGAACTTGAACAAGATCATGGTCTTGGGGGGAAACGATACATTATTCAAAATAAAATGCACACGGTGATGCACATTTGTAATCCCACCACTCTGGAGTCTGAGGCTGAGCATGAATTCAAGGCCAGCTGTGCTACACGGAAAGCGCTCCAGGAGACAGGAGGAATCATGATGATGGCTGGGCTTTCTCTACACAGCAAGGAACCTGTAGGTGAAAGCTGGCATGAGAGTTGTTTGCATGTTGCACTGAAACCAAGAGAAGTTAGAGCCAAGAATAAGACTGTCCAGGTAGGCACTAGAGAAATGACCAGGAATCCATTAGGACATAGTCAAAATAAGATCCTTGTTGGCAAGAATGAGCAGTTTCCAGGTTTATCTTCTGGTTGGGTTTGCCTTTGTTGGTGTTTCAAGACTGCACGTGTTGAAAGTCAACTATTGTGTGTGTGCGTGTTTTCCATGTTCTGCCCCTTAGCTAACAAAGAATAATTAATACTTAGGTTGGCTGGATCAGTTCTCTGTGGGCACCAGAGGGCGCCAAGCCGTAGATTCTTATACTATGTATTAGCTCATTATTTTAAGGATGAATTAGGGGTTATGGCTACTGACATTCTGGGCTTACTAGAATTTGTTTTTCATTTCAGTTTGTGGATAGAAGGTTCAGGGCCTGTACTGATGGCTCTTGTTTTCATCAGTGGCTGTACTGACAGAGTCCTCTCTCCCACATTCTAACTTGGAGGGGAAGTGCTAGGGAAATGACTCTCCCAGAGGCTGCATGAGGCAAAGCTCAGACGCCTTTGATGCCCTTACGACTTTAAAAAGATTTCTTCCTTGTATCCGGTTGAAAAGTGATTTCCTAAGAGCTACTAATGTAATGTTTGAATTACTACTTCACTGGAGGCTTAAATGGAGAATGATGTTTATAAAAATGATTGGGTTGTTGGCAGAGCCTCAGCTCTTGGTGACAAACCAGAGGAGAAAAATGAAAGATTTACATCTACAGCAGCCTAGGGTGGCACATGTCTGAAATCCAGACTTACAAAATCACTGAGGTCAGCCCAGTCCACAGAGTGGACCTAAAAGAACACCCTAAAGGAACACGACCAGAGCCTGGCAGATGGCTTAGGGCTTAAGGGTGCTTATACTGAGCTTGATGACTAGAGTTTGATGCTTGGGACCCTCAGGGTGGAAGGAGAGAACTGTCTCCTACATGCTGTACTCTCATTTCCAAACATGTGCTATGGAATTCACACACACACACACACACACACACACACACACACACACACACACACACACACAAACTACACCTAAAAACCCAAATCAGAATAGAACACCTCACTTACTTTTCATTGACTTTGGTCCTCTAGCTCTACCAGTGTTCTTTGTGTCTGTATAGATGACAAAGACACCTGCCGTTGGATGTACCAGTACATTTATCCAGACAAAAATTGGCTTGCCCAGTTTTCATAAGAGTATTCAAATTAAGAATGTTCACCATGACTTTATAATTAATGACAAAAACTCTTTGGAACTTTGATTTGAACTCTGTGCAGTGTGAAGCAAAGGGACAGGGACGATGTCACACATGCAGTCATTCTGTAATTGATGCACTGCAGTTTGAGAACACTGGCAACGCTCACAGCTAATGCAGAGTAATACACACCACAGGTGCTTCAGACAATCAGGTCAGCTCCTTTGTTGAAGTTATAGCTGGATTATGCATTCTTTCAGATGATCCTTTACTTTAACCAAAATACCTCTCCTGATGAATGTCTATTTTGAGGTTAAAAGAGATGTTTCTTTCTTGGGCAAGACGACTTATCCTTCTGTTCATAAGACCAAGGATGCTACAGGGAGGTGACAGGCGGTTACTAGGGCAGAGTGACAAAGAGGAGCTGGGGACCACTCCTTCAGAGCCTGTTGCAGGGGTATCTATGTTGAGACAGGCATGTGTCAATTAAGTAAGAAAGGCAAGCTCACCTGTGAGAGATTGGAGAGCCGAGCGGGGAGGTAGAGGTACAAGGCCAGGTGGACATTTGAAATAGAATTTGTATGGCATGATTTTAGGGACTAAGATCAGGGCTATAGGGCAATGTAGATTTCTCTGAGTCGAAAATCTCTAGATCCAAACTTCTAGAGAATAAGATGGGTTGGAAACATGGGTAGCTTGTCTTTCCACCCTCTTCATTCCCTTTGTTTAATTTCCCCCACTTCAGTTTTTGCAGCATGCCTATGAGGAGGTGTTCCAGGCTTCCTGTACCCAAACATCCTTTTCTGTGCTCAGCTTCCAGTCAGGATTGTTAATAATCCCTTAAATTGTGGACCACTACCCAAGTGAATAACCAAGAAAGGTGAACACTAGTGGTGGTTTCATTGATGGGAAAATGATATAAACTCACTTGCATATTAATTATGCTCATCGGAGGCCATATCTTCACCCTGACCCTTCTGTAAAGAATTAATAACTGTCCCTTGCAATCTTGTTACAGTGGAATGGAGACCTACATCTTTCAGCTTGGAAGGGAAGTGTGCCCTTTATTGTATCATCCGACATTTATTGACTCCATCAATTATCTGGCAAGTGTTGATTAAGTGTATTCTAGGGTTGTCTTGGACTGGGCCTTCTCCTCCATCACACAGACTTTGCCCTTGAGAGATCTGCCAAGCTGTGCCTCTGGATGTTTCTGTGCTATCTGCCAGTTCTATGCCCTTGGGTGCTTCCTGACCTCTGGATAGTGTATAAAGAATGGCAGGTAGTCTTTGGCATGTGGAAGGGATGTCATTAATGGGTTTTACAGTTCCCAAATTTAGGTGTTGACAATGAGCTGTGGAGGAATAAATTGTGGAATTATTTCTTGTTTCAAATGCATGATCCTATGTCCGAGAATGAATGTATGGGATTTTGGTCTAGGCAAGGGTAGTGATTTTTGCCTACTGGGCAGCTGCAAACTAAAAACAGCAGAGACCAGCCTGAAGCTAAGCAAAGAGCCCACCTCTCTCATGGACCTGAGACCAGGCTCACAAAGGCAGCAAGAGCTGCTAAGATGGTTGGGAATAGTCTGCTCAGTAGAGATTAAAGAGCTTACAGAAGGGTATCCAGTGGGTGGAAACCAGAGGAAAGACGTGTGGGGAAGGGACAGACCTCCCATCACCTGAGGATGACAGGGAAGCTTCCCTCACTTTGCAATCCCCCCATCAGCCTCTTGTTTATCCACTAAGTCATGGACTATGGCTGGCTCTCTGGTTGGGTCACTCTAGTGATGGTGAGTTAGAGGCTCCCTTGACCAAGTGCCCATTCAAAAACTTTGGGAAGCCTTCTTATCGCAACTGCTCCTGTGCAGTGGCTCACACCTAGCCACCTTGTGCACATTGTGGTGGGGACGTGAGCCACTGGCTAAGTAGTTACTCTGTAGCAGCTGCTGGCCCATGCACCCCACTGTCCACATGGCAGCAGCCTTTAGCTCCAGGCTTCCTGCTCAGGGAAAGCCTGGTTCCTGCAATTCTCCTGTTGCTCTAACTCACTACCCACATCCTGGAGAACACTATACATTAGGCACCCTTGGAAGTCAGCAGGAATGTCTGGTCTGACAGCAAGTGCAGTCTGTTGTTGTGCAAGCCAGACAGGACCACAGAGTTGAAGACTGTCGCTGACTCGGGAGCTTTTCTTTCCTGTCATCCTGACTTCAGCTCTTCTCTGCTTCAAGAATTCCAACCATTCCAGGCAGGAAAGCCACTTCAACTCTTAAGTAACAAAAAACTGGCCAAGCAAAGAGGGACCAGTGTCCGAAGGGTACTGTCCTTTTCTCCCCTCACACAAAGCATTCATTTAATCAGCCATTTACTGTGGGGCAGGGCTAGCCACTTGCCTCTGTCTTCTAGAGCAGGAATGTGGGGTTGGCAGCTTATCTGTCATGACCAACCCACAGTGAGAGAGTCTGTAGAATTTCTGTTTTGTTGTTGCTTCAGATATAATGTTAGTCCACATACTGTGTCAAAGCCTAAATGGGCTCAGGTAACAACAGCAATAGCTTTTGTCTCACAGAGATTGGAAGAACAATAAAACATAGTCACTACTAAATTATGCTGTGCAGCGAAGAAGACTTTTGCCATTAATTGGATCTAGGCCCTCTGACCTTTCCACAGGAAGCAAACTAAAGGTATAATAATTTTTATAAAGATGAGCTTTCTGTACTTCCAGTAATTTTAAAAAGAGCACTGAAATAATTTCTGGACCTTGAAAAAAGCTCTGACTTGACTGTTGTTGAGATAAATAGAGCTCTGATTTCCAAGATCTCCCACCCTACCAAGTGAAGCTGACACAGGCAATGAACTGAGAGCTCACTCACTGCAGGAATAAAAGTCCGACTGGACAGAATGTATATATCCTCTGATAAAGTCTTAAAATCTCCTGAAAATGTACTTACAGAAGTAGCTCATACACCTGGCAACCTGGCAGCTGCAGTGCTTCTCTTTAGAGATTTACAAAACTCTGAGGCTACAGTGTGGGGAGGAAAGGAGGGTCCCAGAGGTTTTTCGGGTTGCCTGGCTTGGTAAGAGAGGAAGTTATATAGCTTTGGGTTTTGTATAGTTTTACTTTTTGTGTTCTGGCCATTTTACATGCCCTTTGCTCCACATACTGTCTGAGTCACTGTTGGTCTAACTCCCACTGCCAATTGGCTCAGTATTCTTATCGTTTTCTTACTGGTGTTTATTGCTGGCTAATAGGACTGAGGAAGAACAGTGGGTTGGGTCACACTGTAACTAACATTATAAAAGGACCAGGTCACTTCACTGTAGTTAGCAGTGCTGGGTCTCTGTGTGACCCACAGTGGACATCTAATGGTGGCTCAGCTGCTGATGGAGACATACAACTCAGGAGCCTTTGAGTCGCATCATGTGGTTTTGGAGCAGGTCACCAGTCAATTATGTTCTTGTATTCTAAACTTAAGTGAACTACCAAATAATTCAGCCTTTAGAAGTAAACCCGTGGCTTGGAGGAAGCTGCACAGACTTATCATTTGAGGGAGCTTGTGGGAAAACCATGAACCCATCATTTTGTTGTGCAATTATTATACTAAACAAAAATCTGTGTCCTCACACATACTTCTATACATTTGTTTCTATAAAATGATTTTAAAAAAAATGGATGCCTCTTTTCATGCGCCTTCTTTGTGCAGCTGTGGAAAGATAATTAACTACATCCATGAAGTAGTTTAAAGTAAAGAGATGCAATAAGCAATTATTCATACGTCTGCCTGCTTGTCAAAGGTTGTTTGTAAGTGAGGTCAATAAGATGTTGACTACATGGGTGAATGCTTTGTTTTAAATAAGGAAGTGTGATCTTTGAATGAAGTTATTAATGATGTGACAGAAATCTTGAAAATCACTCATTCCAGTGGCAAACTCTTAACAAAAGCCTGGTAATAACAAGTCAGTTGCAGAGACATGGCTTTGCACACACAATACCTTGCCTCTGTGTGGGGGTGTATATGTGCTAGTGTGTGTGTGTGTGTGTGTGTGTATCTATGAACACTTGCTCCTGTGGGTACACATGGAGGCCAGAGACTAATGTCAGGTGTCTTCCTCAGTTGCTTCTCCATCATATTTTTTTTTTTAAATTTTTTTGAGGCAGAGTTTCTCACTGAACCTGGAACTTGCCATTTTGGTCAGTGAGCTCCAGAATCAGTACTGGGATTACAGCCGGGTGTGACGGGGTGTGCCTGACTTCTGTGTGTGTGTCAGGGGTTTGGACACAAGGCCCCATTTCTCTTCAGTGGGCAGTTCACTCACAGTCATTTTCCTAGCCCAAACTCGATTTTTGCTTCAAAAATTCAGAATAAGACAAGCCATAGTGTTGTTTGCTCAAGACCTTGTCACAATGACATGCGGCATAGCTGGTAGTTTCTCTGGTGAGGTGATGTGCTGTTTCTCTCCTTTTCATCCCATCGGGTTAGATGGCGAATTACCTAAAGCTGTCATTGCAGGCAGCACCTTAGCCTCGCAACTCTGACTGCACAAGATGGTCTAGGGGGCATGGGTATATGAGTGTGAGCAACCCACCAGTCTGAACTAATGAAGGGAGGCTGGATATGGAGCAGATACTTCGCTTTGAAATTCTCATGTGTGTGAATCACTCGGGTAGACTGCATTCAGATAAAGGGGGGGATCTTCTTCCATGTGACTTCCGCACCCCACTAGCAAAGCTGAGCTAACTGCTGTGAGATGAAAAGTAGGGAGACAGTGTCAGTATGGGTCTGTCTGGTCCTGGGGACTGACCTCTCGGTTTCCTCTGGCCTATGGCGCCAACTGAGAAGGGATGTTCTTGTGTTCTTCTGTAATCAGGAGCTGTGGGCTTTTTGAAAATAATTTCAGAGAAATGTTTTTTAGCAGAAAACTGTAACCAACTCTTCTCCTGTTTCTTCTAGCTTATGCGGAGGGGCCATAACTTAGTACCTTAATGAAGCCCGATTGACTTTGGAGCCTAGGTAAGGGTTTCACTTTCTAGTTCTGAATTCATTTTGGTATCCTAGTTGTTTGCTTGTGTTCCTCCACACTCAGGAGCTCATTTTTTTTTTAAATTCTATTTACTTAGAAGGAAGCAAGTGAAGACAGAATCCAATTTTACCACCTCTCTTAGCTCCCACTAATGCTCAGAAATGACTCACTTCTGGCCTAAAGGCTCTGTCTCTCGTCTCTGTCCGTCTCTTTGTTTCTATCCTCCATGCTGCCGTGTACTGTTCTCCTTGAAGCTACACACAGTTTTCCCTCCTGTCATGTATAGCTGTACCTGTGTCTCACGTGTGTTTCATTGTCTCTAAGATTGGTGTTGCTTTTCCAAGGCCAGGAGGAAGGGGGCCAGCCCGGATCCTTTGCTATGCTCCGTTTCAGACTGTTAGCATTATGAAAACAACAATCTTGGTTTGAAGGGAGATAATCGGAGCTTATTCTGATTAAAAGGAAGCAAAGTATTTTAAGTGGCTGGTGGGTGAGGGGAAGGCAGGTAGCGGTGGCATCTGATAGGTGGGATCTTAGCTGGTGTTGACAGCTGAGGTTTAGAGAAAATGCTGGGAGCAAAGAATGTTATTCTCTTCCAAAACATCCAGCTATTTGTTTGAATATTATGGGCATTTTTCAAGAGGAGTTCTCAAACCTGTTTGGACCTTCAAACATGCAGTTCTTCAGTTCAGGTTTTTGAAGCCTTGTGAAGTCTCAGTAGCAGTGGTAGCGGGGTCTTTTACTACAGAGTGCCCTCTGCGTGAAATGTGATGGCGCTGCTTCCACCAGCTCTCTCAGGAAGGCTTTAAAGCTGCGTCTGGTACAGCTCTTTATTATTCACCCATGTTTTTGCTGGGGAACTTTCAAACTAATGTTCATGAGAGAGCATTTTAGAGAGAGCATGGTAAACCAGTAGTCACTCCTAGCTTGTTAGGATATCCCACACTCTGTATACACCTGTTGTGTGGATCTCCTTTTAGTGATGTTAGATACACATAAACAACAAAAAATACCTAGAAAAAGGCCTCCTCCTCTCTTGGGCATAATAAGTTTGACACATTAATTTATTCATCTGTCCATCCATTCCCTCCCTCAGCGGATATGAGAGGAAGGAGTCTATCTTCCATGCCAGACAGTTTTGGTATCTCAGTTATATTAAATGTAAACAGGCCAAACCTGGATTTAATAGAATTGACTTTCTTATGGCAGGGCAACAATAGATAGGCAAATGAGCATATGACCCACCTTAGGCAGACAGAGAGGTCAGTGTCATGGGAGATAATTTGTAGCAGGCATGTGGCTGGAGAGAGGCCTAAGTACAGCTATTTCACCAGACAATTGCTGAGAGTGCCCGAGACTGCAGGGGTATGTACCACCAAAGGAGGCTGGGGGAGAGGCCTGGGGCCAGGGAATGGATGGACTGACTGGGTGAGCAGGAACTCCAGATAGAGAGACAAAGCTGTAAGGAAATGGGTGACATCTTATGTTTGAAAATTATTGATCCGGTTTCCCTTGTTTTGATTTTGGCAAAATACACACAGCATAGATTCTACCTTACATCATTTCCGATGCACAGTTCAGTGGCATTAGGACATTTTCTTTGTTGGGTAGCCACCATATTCTCCATCTCTAGGTGTCCTTTCATTCCCAAACTCCAACTCTGACCCCAAGCCCCTGGTGCTACCTTCTGCTTTCCATGGACCACTTTAGGTGCCTTACAGAGGTGGATTCATGTAGTATCGGTCCTTTGTGATTGGCTTATTTCACTGGGCATAATGTCTTCAAGGTTCTTGTATGTTATAGCATATGACCAAATGTCCTTATTTCTAGGGATGGAGAATATTGCATAAACACACCATTTACCCATTCATGTGACAGCCGAGTGACTATTACCTCTGGCCTGTCACTAGTGTTTCTACAGTATCATTTGGAGTCCCTGCTTTTCTCTTTGAGACTAGCTTGTCAGGCAGAGAGAAGATACCCAGTCCCAGGTGCAATGGACAGTGCTCAACACTGATGCTCTACAAATATGGTCTGAAAGTGAGGCTGTATGTTTTGTGTCTAGATATTGGATGGAAGGAGAAGGGACAGGGAGTCTAAAGTGTCCAGTGAGAGCTGCTGGCTAGGAAGCATTTTCTTTGTGGAAATGGGTGTGGGAGTTACAGATGGGAAGAGATAGCTAAAGAGCTTGAATTAAACCTTTGCACTCTGCGATGCTCCCTAGATGTTCAGGTTAGGAGGGTCAGCAGTGGACACATGAAGTTGAGCCTCCGGGAGTTTCTAGGTGTAAATACAGGCAATTGTGTGACAAATGATCTTCATTTCGAAGTAAGACAAAAAGGCATCTATATACCTTAAGAAGACCAGGGCCTGACCTTCAAATATAGCTGATGGAAGTGCCTAGAAGTAGGCAGTGCAGGAAGGTGGGACTTGCTGCTTAGCAGCAGGGCTACAAAGAGGCTCTTCCACCCCCACTCCACCTCTGCTCTTGATACTTTGCTGTCTTTCACCTGTCTCTTGAGCTTGTTCTTTGCTTCCCTGACCATTTCTCTCTGCAGCAGGCATATTGATCCTGAGGGCCAGCATCTCTCACTTGTGAGGTCCTTAGCAGTTTCCATTTTCCAGTCACAGTGATGTCCAGCTAAAAATCCAGGCTTGTCAGGAGCCGTGACACATGAATGTCCACAAGCTTCAGCCCAAGACTGCTGACTAAAATCTCATCTCTGTCAAGCCTGCAGTTATATTTGGTCTAATAGGAGGCCCCCAGGCATGTCTCACAGGAGAGTAACAGAACACCCTCATAGAGCAACCTACATAGTGTCCTTCAGCATGAATCCCTTTTATGGCTGAATAATCTCCCAGCCCCAAGAAGTGGCCTCTGCCTCTGCTCAGCCGTCTGTACAGCTTTTTTCTGTTTTTCTTTTAAAGATTGTATGTGTGTGTGTGTTGTTTCCCAGGGAGGCCAGAAGAAGGCATCAGGTCCTCTAGATCTGGAGTTATAGGCTGCCCAGTGTGGGTGCTGGGAAAGTGCAGTTTCATGTCGGCTACACAAGCTACTTGAGTCTTTGAGAAAACAGAACTTCAGCTGAGAAAATGTCCGCATCAGATTAGCCTGTGAACAAACCTCTGCTGCATTTTCTTGATTTATGGGTAACATGGAAAGGCCAACCACTGTGGGTGGAGTCACCCCTGGTCTTGGGTGTTATAAGAAAGCAGTTTAAGCAAACCATGAGGAACAAGCCAGAAAGCAGCACTTCTCTGTAGCCTCTGCATCAGTTTCTCCCTCCAGGTTCCTATCTGTAGTTCCTACCCTGACTTCCCTGGTTGATGGACTACAAACTAAGGTTAAAATAAACCCCTTCTCCCCCAACTTGCTATGGTCATGGCATTTTATCACAGCAAGATAAACCCCAAGGCAAACTGCAGTGCTCTTAATGACTGGGCTGTCTCTCCAGCCTCTTTTTCCTGTTCTAGGTAACACCATAACAACCAGTAAGTCTGTCCTGCTTTAGCTACACTCATCTCTGCCTGTTGTAAGTCGTCCCTCTTTCAAGGGGCAGTTCAGGATCAACCCTTGGTAGGATCTCTTCTCGCCACTATAGCCTGTCCATGCTTTCTTTCTAGGAAAGCTCACAGTTTCTTTGGTCAGCATTGAGTCACCTGGACATAGATGCTTGTGATTTTGTGGGAATGTCTTATTTGGAAACTCAGATGATAGGGACATCTGTGACCAGGGATAGTTCCTGTTGTGTTTGGTTCCTCACTCACATTCTAGCCCCGTAGAGGATAGACGAGAGGGAGCATTTTTGAAGAGGGTTTAGATTTGCATTTTGTACATCTTAGGTACTGCAGTGTCTCAAGCGCATGGTTTGTTTGTTCTGAGAAATGAAAAGCTCCTGGGGAATGCAGCCTTTTTGGCTACTGTGGTCTATTGTGGTGAAAACAGTGCTAACTGATGCCAGGGTGGGTGCCAAACTGTAAAGATGGAACTCCTGTCATATTCCCACATGGTTATGCACTCATGTGGTGGTACAACTATGGACTGGAACCAGGACATGGGAGCTTTTCTCTAAGGACTTTATGCTAAATGCAAAAGAGCTCTATCCTTTCTCCCTGCCTACTTGTGAGTCCTCCCCAGGGTCAAATGTTTATAGACTAGGGCAGTGGTATGTTGGAGGAATTTGGTTTTAGTTGGCTCAAGTATTAGTGAGCAGTGTCTGAGAAGCACATGCACATTCTGTTGGTCGGGAGCAAATGTGGAAGCTTCTAGATATCAGTAGAGAACTGTGTGGTGCAAGTGCAGAGGCCAGAACCTCATATTGCCCTGAATTTGCCCATTGTTCTGGGCTTTGCCATGGCCTCATGATATGGTGTCCCAGGCCTCTCAGGAACTTAAGGACTTATTTCTTCAGCTCTACCACCATACTAGGCCTTGCAGTGGCCCTGTGAGGTGTTACCTCGGATCCCAGGAATGAAAGATTTGCTGTGTCATTACTAGAAAGTGCTTTAGCAGATGCCTCTTGTTAGGCCTGCCCCCCAAGGGCACAGGCATGCTGTCTTTATTAGAGTTCTATTGCTGTGAAGGGTCATGGTCATGTCACCTCTATAGAGGAAAACACTTTATTGTGGCTGACTTACAGTTCAGAGGCTTAATTCATTATCATCATGGCTGGAAGGAGAGTGGCCTGCAGGCAAGCATGGTGCTGGAGAGGTATCTGAGGGTTCTAGATCTGGATCTGCAGATAGCAGGAGGAGACTAACACACACTAGGCCTAGGTTTAACTTTTAAGACCTCAAAGCCCATCCTAGTGACACACTTCCTCTAACAGTGTCACACCTACTCTAAGAAGGCCACACTTCCTAATGATGCCACTCCCTATGAGCCTATGGAGGCCATGCTTTTCACACCACCATATTCTACTCTTGGCCCTAATAGAGTTGTAGCCATATCACAATGCAGAAATTCATTAAGTCTAACTTTAAAAGTCCTTGTGGTCTCAACTCTCCAAATGTCCAAAGTCTCTTCTAAGACTCATGACAATCCCTTAACTGTAATCCCCTATAAAATTAAAATTAAAAAGCAGATCACATACTTCCAACATACAATGGCAAAGAATATGCATTACTGTTCCAAAAGGGGGGAAAAGGAGCACAGTGAGGAAATACTGGACAAAAGCAGGACTGAAAAGCAGCTAGGCAAACTCTAAACTCTGTATGTCTATGTCTGATGTCAAAGTGCTCTTGAGATCTCCAACTCCTGTCAGCTGTGTTGGCTGCAACACACTTCTTTCTTTTGCACTGTTTCCACTTCCTGTTAACAGCTCTCCTCTTCAGGTATCCCATAGTGGCTTGGCATCTTCAGGGTCTCCATGGCAATCCAGGCTTCACTTTCACAGCTTCATGCAATGGTTTCTCTAGGCCTCCATGCAGGCACACCCCTAACACATACCTGGCCTCAGTGGCTTTGTTAGTCTTGGAGGAAGATTTTATAACCCCTTTCTTCTATGTCTTGTTGTACTGGAATATGGCCCCCTTGTTCAATTACATGTTCACCAGATTTTTGGTTTTGATGGTTTTATTCACTGCCCAAGCTTGGCTGTCTGAAGCTTGATCTGCAGACCTACCTGGCTGGCCTCAAACTCAGAGATCTGCCCGCCTCTGCCTCTGGAGTGCTGGGATTAAAATTGTACACCACTTAGCTCAAAATTTTCTTTTCAGAAGTTGGAAGCTTAGCTGAGTGGGGCCTTGCCCTGATGTCACCACTCCCTTTATTCCATTTAGCACCAGACTTTTATTTAATCATTTTGTCTCCATGAAGATAGAATTTATCATCATTCTATGATGTAGGATTCCCCTCAGTATGCTGTGAATACCATTGGTGAATAAAGAAATTGCCTTGGCCTGTTGATAGGGCAGAACTTAAGTAGATGGGGAAAACTAAACTGAATGCTGGGAGAAAGGAGGAGTTAGAAAGAAGCCATGTAGCCCCTGTCAGAGACAGACGCCAGATGGAACTTTACTTGCTAAGCCACACCACATGGCAATACACAGATTAATAGAAATTAAGATGTAAGAGTTAACCAATAAGAAGCTAGAGCAATGGACCAAGTAGTGATTTAAATAATATGGTTGCTGTGTGATTATTTCAGGGCTGAGCAGCCGGGAACCAACAAGTGATCTTCTCACAACAAATTGGCATCAACATAGCCAACTCAAATCCACTTAAAACCCAAGAAAGCTTGGAAAGGAATTCTGGACACTAAAAAACAAAATTTAGCCGCATTTATTTTCCTGAATGGGCTTTGCTTGCTGGCTCCTTTAAGAGAGGTTTCAGCAGTAGCAGAAAAAAAGCTGTGGTTTTAAAATGCCGTTTTTTTGTGCCATGCTGCCAATGCAAACTGGCTCTTTCGGGAGACATTTAAATAGGGTTTGTGGACAGCATACTTCAACTTGGTGACAGCATGGGTCAACTGGTTATCAGACTTGAGGTGGTGAGGACAGCACTAATGGACTTCCACCATGTTGAACTGGGCAGAACAAACAGGCAGGACCATATATACCCGGGCAATGCTGCAGCTTAGATTCTTAAGAAGCGCTTAGCATTTTAAGAAGTGTTTCTGGTCAGAAAATAATTACAGATATGCATTAAAGACAATTGCAGATGGATAAATGAACATAGGCTTGGGAGAGAGAAGAAAAAAATAGCATAGAAAATTATAAAAGGAAATAAGTGGTTTAAAAAATTAAAACAAAGTCTTTAAAGAGGCAGATTACAGACAGTTATAGATTAAAGGAGTAAAGATAAAATAAATATTAAAAAATAATAGAGTAAAAACAAATAAGTCACATAAAGATGGAAATTCACAGAGAATCTGGATTATGTATATTATTGTATTTTCTTTGAATTTTTTGACTGTGAAGGAGAGACATTTCATTGTATGGGTTGCTAAGATAAACCAGCATATATGTTCTAAAGGTATCATGACTTCCAAATTTGGGTCTAAGGATTTGTTGCTTTGGAAAAAAGGTTCTTCTCTTGTTTCCACAGAGGATGAGAACTTGTGGATTCATTCCAGACTACTGTGGTTTGATGGAGTAAGACCCCCTGAAAGGTTACTGTAAACACCCCCAAAAATACTTCACCCAACAAAAACCAAGAAGCAGTATGGAGAGAACTACACCCATATTTCCAAATATTGTCTATAAATATTTGTTTACATTTAAAGGGGGATATGCTATAGAGATTTGCATTGGCATGGATCTTCATTTCTTGATAAAGATTTTAGGCCAATTTTGTTATATGTATATTTCTGCCTTGATTAAGGTATTGTGTTTGTCCAGCTCATTTAAAAGTATAATGTATAATTAAGAAATATAGGTTAATAGATAGTCATCTATAATAGTCAAACTTGTATTTATGTTAGTTAGATTTTCTAGATATATAGAGATATGTTTCAGTTAGATAGGCGTTCTTCAAACCTTTCAAAGACCTTCAGAATATGGCATTTAAAATGTTTTAAGAAGTTAGGACTTTTCATGACAGTGAGACACATTTGCTCCTGGCAGTACCAATCTACTTCAAGAGGATGATGGGCATCAAAGAGACTCCTCATGGAGTTGGTTAGTCATTTGGGCAAGAAACTCCTCTTGCTTGGGCTGCTTGATGAACTGGACTTACAGGGCCCACAGAGAAATGACTGCTGAACTTGCCTAAAGGTGAGACGATCTTTTGGGGTTTCTGCTTCATGAAAGAGTCTGTGAGACATTCTGCAGGACGCAGAAAAAGTTACTGACAAACTGCCAATATAGCCAGAACTGTCTTTGAAATTTCCTGCTGTATGGAAAAGTCTGCTAGATACTATGGGCCTGTAGGATGAAGATCGATGTCCCAATGGGACAAGAAGAACTTTGGGTGGCTGTCCAGGCAGTGAGATGTCTCTGTCATTTCTATTGTTTTGGAATTTGCTTATATGCACTTCCTATTTACTTAGGTAATATTATATTCTTCTGGAGTCTTTGATGGAGTTGAAAAATAAATGGTTATAGTTATAGTTTTCCTTAGTTATGATAAAAGATAAAGTAGACACAATTTTTGCTTGATACCTGTTTTGTTATATGTAATTTTACTATGTTAAAGTTAAAACCTTCCTTTTCACTTAAATAGGAAAGGGGAAGCAATATGGGATTCCCCTCTGTATGCTGTGAATAAAAAAAATTGCCTTGGCCTGTTTGATAGGGCAGAACTTAGGTAGATGGGGAAAACTAAACTGAATACTGGGAGAAAGAAAGGAGGAATTAAAGAGAAGCCATGTAGCCCCCACCAGAGACAGACATTAGATGGAACTTTACCCAATAAGCCACAGCCACATGGCAATACACAGATCAATAGAACTGGGTTAAATTAAGATGTAAGTGTTAGCCAATAAGAAGCTAGAGCTAATGGACCAAGTAGTGATTTAAATAATATGGTTTCTGTGTGATTATTTCAGGGCTGAGCAGCTGGGTGCCAACAAGCAGCCTTCTCACAATTTTGTTTCTGAGTGCCCCCTTTACTCTTCAAATTATACATTTTATATTTTTTCATTCTAAGCTTGCTCCTTTTCATTGCAAATCTGCTCAAGTGTGGCCACTGACAACCAAGTAATGCAGCCAATACTAGGCTCTCTGGACATTCCCCTGTCAAAGCTGTTAATCCATAACTCTTCAATTTAGCCTTTGGCAGATTTTTTGGGCAAGGGCAGAAAGAAGCCAGATTCTTCACATAAAACAAGAATGGTCTCTAACCCACATATTAATACTCTTCTTCTCTGAAATCTTGAGTCAGGCATCCACAGTTCAAATCAGCCTTAGCATCACTGTCTTCTATTTTCCTACAAGGATGACCCATTACACCCCACTTAAAGTGCTCAATTGCTTTTCTAACCCAAAGTTCCAAAGTCCACATTCCTCCAAACAAAAGCATGGTCAGGCCTATTATAGAAATACCCCATCCCTGGTACCAACTTCTGTCTTCCTTAGGGTTTTATTGCTGTAAATAAACCATGACCATGGTTTCTCTTGTAAAGGAAAATGTTTAATTGGGACTGGCTTACAGTTCAAAGGTTTAGTTCATTATCATCATAGAGTGAAGCATGGTGGCAGGCAGGCAGGCAGGCATGGTGCTAAAGAGGTAGCTGAGAGTCCTATACATGGATCTGCAGGCTACAGGAAGAGACTAAGGCACACTAAGCCTGGCTTGAACTTCTGAGCCTCCAAAGCCCACCGCTAGTGACACACTTCTAATAATCTCACACCCACTCCAACAAGCCCACACCTCGTAATGGTGCCATTCCCTATGAGTCTGTGGGGGCCATTTTCTTTCAAACCACCACACATGCCTAGAGCTTATCTCTTCCTTGTATAAACAGTGTCCGCACACTGATGGAGAAGGTGTACAGAGCCTTGGTGTTGTGCCCACTTGAGAGACCTTTAAGGAGCTGGCCAGTCTTCTGAGCTCAAGGAGGCTCAAATCAGCCTTAGCATTCTTCTGTCTCCCCTGGCTTTGATCTAAGGCTCCTGCACATGTACCATATGTAATCTTCACCCTAGAATTTGCTTCCCAGATGTCCCAAAGGCATCTTCTAACTGATAGTCTACTGACCACACCTTTGTGTTTGTCTGCATTTATTTGATAAGACACCACCTTATCCTATCAGCATAGTTTTCACCAAGAATAGTTACAGGAGTAGGCAAGTTGTATTGAATTGTAACTCCTTTTAGATGTGGAAGTTGGCCTAAATTAAATAAACTAGACTCTGTACTGTGTGGTCATGGGTGCTTGAACACATCCGTGTGGCACTGTCAGTGGTCTGCCTTCAGGGTGAGACTGGACACTACTCTCTAGTTCGTGCTTTACACCACAGGCAGTACCAGCCAAACCACATCTGTCTGGACTGGAGTGCCGCAAGGGACCCTGAGTGCTGTGCCAACCTGCCGCAGGACTGGTCCCACTTTATGGCATTTATTCTCTAAGTTTTAGTTCAGGTCTGATAGTTTTCCTTATTTGATCTAATAGTAGGGTGGTGTGGGCACACTGCAGTGTAAGCTCCTTGAAGGCAGATCAGGGTTTTAAAAAGATATGTTTATAAGCCTCATGCATCCTAACCCCTGCCTGGTTGATAACATCCTCAAAGAATAAAAGAAGCCTGTGAGGGTGGGCTGGTCCCGTGTCTGGGTCTCTCGAGCTTGATCTGGGCAGGCAAAAATGCGTTAAATGGTTACCAAGGCAAGGCTTCTGCAAGAATCTGTTCAAGAGCCTTCTGGTCTCCAGGGAATTCTATACCTGAACAGTAACCTAGCAGGGATCAGATTGCAAGGCAGAAGTCATCTTCCGAGGGTGAGTAGAGTTCTCAAAGTTTTATTTAGTAACCTCCTTTTAAAAAGCTACTTTTTCCCTCTAAGTGAGAAACAAAACCCGAATTCTACCTGGCGTTAAACCTAAGCAAACAGTGCTGTGCACAATGGATTAGGGCAGCCGCAACCCGAGCAGGCCCCACCCTTAGCAAAGGGCCAAGCAGCCAAGTTTGCCTTTGATGCCCTCGCCCCTTGCTGGCTCCACCTGCACAAAGATCACTCTCCCCACACTTGTCTCCATGAACTTCAAAGCTGGAACTCCACCCACAGACCAGCTCCACCTAGCCAGAGATGCAGGCAAAGCCTTTCAAGGAGCCAAATTAGCAGCTTCGAGAATCAGTGTTAGTTTCTTCTTGCTGCTAGTTGACTTTGAACTCCGTATCACAGTTTTCTTTCTGTGTCATTGGCTTTGAACTTCGATGCTTCAGTGCCTGAATTATCTCGTTAGAACAGCACTGACACCTGCCAGACGGCCGGGAATTCCAGGCTCTCCCTGGCTTGGACAGTGCTCCAGTCCTGGCCCTACTGCCCAAGAGAAGCACATGTCCTTCCTGTCTTTGAGGCATCTCATTAATACTAGGTGCTGGGGTTGGAGAGATAGCTCAGAGAAAAAGAGCACTGGTTATTCTTGCAGAGGATCCAGGTTTAGCTCCCAACACCAGCATGGTAGCTCATAACTGTAACTCCACTTCTAGGGGATCTGATGCCTTTTTCTGGCCTCCAGGGCACACATGGTGCTCATACTTAAATTCAGCCCAAAACTCATATGCATAAAATAATAAGTAAATAGTTAAAAGCTAGGCTGCCAAAGACTGGAAATACTGCTCAGTGTTGTAGCACCTGCCTGATGTGCAAAAGGCCCTGGGCTCAAACTTTATTACTAACAAAATGAGAGGGGGAGGGGGCAGAGGAAAGGAAGAGGGGAAAGAAGAGGGTGACAGAGAGACAGAGAGAGAGAGGGAAGATAGGGAGATTCAGGGATTATAGGAGATCCCCTTCAGGAATTATAGGAGACCCCCTTCGGGGATTATTTTGGAGCTAAAGATGTAGCTAAAAAGCAAACACTATAGAAATACAGAACAAAAGCATAGGCGGCAACGACAGCAGCAGGAAGAGTGGGGACGGCCAGACTCACCCTCAGGCCTGTCTGGGATTGGGGCTTTTCCCTTTCACAGGTCACTTGTGTGTGGAGGGCGATGGCCCCACCTTTCCTGAACCTCACCATGTTTTCCTTCTCATGGCAGCCTGATAATCATATCAATGCCAGCTCCTTAAGCTGGCAGCTGTTTTCAGTAAACAAGTTCCCAGGGCCTGTTTTCATGGGGATTTGGGAAGAAAATAATTCTGGCGGTTTGATGTTCTTTCCACAGGACATAAGCACTGCCCACTGCCACTCTTTGACTTGCATAGCCAGACTCAAGTACATGTGGGCTGTGCACACACACCTGAGTATTTCACTTACCAAGTATGGAAAACACAATCGCTGCTTACAAATGCAATAAAAATGAACACTTGTCTAAACTGTTTTTGTTGAGTGAAGAAATGTTCAAAAGCCAACATGAACTCCCGTGTATACTTAAGTTAGGCCTGTCCTAGCCCCTGGCTGTGGCCCACCTACCGCAGAAGTAGGCTCTTCACTGGTAAAAGAGGTTCTTTGGGTGGGTCTTCAGCTAGTGTGACTTCCTGTTTATAGAATGTGGCGGAGAAAGGACTAGCGTCTTTGGCATACCTATGGTTGTCCTGATTCCATGGCATTGGATGGGTTAATTGGCTTCATTCGACAATTTTTATTATTTGTTTATTACATCTCTACCGAAGTTTACCCCTCCTCTCTTTCCAGCTCCTCTCCTCCACCTCCCCCTTGCACCTTTGCTCTCCCAATCCACTCCTCCATATCTATTCAGAAAAGGGCCGGCCTCCCATGGATGTCAATAAAACATGGCATATCAAGTTTCAGTAAGACTAAGCACTTTCCCTCATATTAAGGCTGGACAAGGGAACCCAGTATGAGGAATAGGGTCTCAAAAGTCAGAAAAATTCTTAATCCTTTCCAAATCTTCAAACCTTATCCCATTCTCAAAGGCTCAACTCGGATTTTCTTCAGCTCAGTGTTTTGGAGAACTCTCCTTTGGTCAGCATGGTGGATTTGCGTTGCAGTGAAGGGAAGGAATGACGATGGCGATGGCAGTGATGTCCTAAGTATCCATACTGCGTCAGCATCCAGCTCAGTCCTTGTCGGGAGAGATCTAGGTAAACACCTGTCCTCCTTCTGGGCCTGGCTTCAGGATGAGGAGGTGAGCCGTTGGGCCTCACCGAATAGATGCGCTGTCTGTGGAGCAGGCATGTGGGGACAGCTGGGGATTCACAGGGAGGAGGGGGATGGATGTGATGGCCAGAAAGAAAAACTCTCAAGACCCTTTCATTGTTGAGGGCTGGCAGACTTTAGCATTTGGAGATTTTTCTGTAGGAACTGTGGAGAGCACTGTATCAGACTGGGGATGGGTGTGGCAGGGAGGAAGGAGTTAAGTCACCCTAGTTGTGGGACAGGAACCTGGGATGGTGAGACAGATCATTATATTAATAGCTTTCTGATTCTTCTGTTTCTTAATATTGTTATTTCAATCCTAATGACTTCAGCCACAATCTTTCCCAGTAATTAAGAAATCTTGAAAGTTCTGGGCCCTCAGATTAAAATCTCTGTGGCAGAGGCCTTCTTCATGGGAGAACTCTCCTCCAAGCTCATCAGACTAAAACCACACGGCGGCTAGAGGCCCCTGCAGGCCTGTAGTCAGGCTCCTCCTTAGCCCGGCTCATGATATGGTCCCACAGCACTCAGTGCTGAACATTGCTTCCTTCACTCTCCGTGTGGGGATACGGATATGGCCTTGTCTGAGATCTCACTTCTCTCCTGTTGGCGCTGCAGTTTGTTCTGGGATTGACAGCTCCCCTGAGGGACTGTCATTCTCCCTTGACCCTGTGCAGGGACTCGGGCCTCCAGTGTCCCCACCCTAAGTGTCTCTTCCTCCTCCCTCATCTCCTGGCTCTCACTGTTCTTTAGAGGTCTGGCTGAGGTCACTGTCTCTCACACACGATTATGTTTATGCTTCTCATGCAGATCCAGGGTAGCTCCAGTGGCCCACACTCCACTGGGTTGTTCTCAAGCTCCACTCATGAAGTGACATCTCCTTAGAGCAGGGACCATAGCTCTGGAGTTGTGCTGTTGACTCAGTGAAAACCCGACTTACACTGTATAGGGGCCTACTTAAAGGAAGGCTGCACTTTCTCCGTCAAATAGAATAATTCATAGCTTCATGTGCACAGGGCAAAGGTGTGAGTGGAGAAGACTTGACTGTTTTTTGACTAAGATGCATTGCCCGCCTTCCATGGAATTCACCTGCTACAGTGGTCAGCTTTGTTCTGAAGCCTCGTCCATATTCCTCCTTCACACTCAGCTGCCTTTCTTCCCATCTCATTCTATGGTTCTGTGGTTCACTTCAGATTCGGAGCAGCAGCTCCCATCCTTTGCTGCTGATCCCTGGCCTCTTTTTAACTCTCTGCACCTTTCATGGCTCAAGTTTCTAAGTCCTCACTGCCAGCTATGTCATGGCTTTGTGACATGGCAATCCATATCTGTTAAAAGCAGGGTAGACAGCAGTTAGTTCAGAAACAACAACAAACATTGCTATGGCCTTAACCCATGAGGGCCTTGAAATCCTGCCCTGGAAACTTAAACCAGGAGTGGATTCTGTTGGCTTGGCTATTGGAATAGAAAGGGGACTTGATGTCTTGAAGATTGGGTGAGAAAGAAAAGCTCTTGATGCAATCTTGTCTAGCTGGCAGTGACATCTTTTGGCATCTTATGTGTTGGCAAGCCCATCCCCTGCTAGGATTTAGTGTCATGGAAAGCTAGAACATGTATTTTTCCCCAGGCGAGTCTACCAGGACTATGGATATCAGCTAGGGTTACTGGGAGAGTTCCCTGTCTGCTGCCTGGGAAAGGAACACATTCCATGCACACAGGCAGAAGCACCTGCTGATGTTACCCTTCACCTGACATTGTACAAGCTTTCCTAAAGGCCAGTGTAGGGGTGACTAGTTAGATCTCATCTTTGTATTCTGAAATCTCCCCTCTCCCCAGCTTCAAATACTTTGTGCTTCCATCTCCCAAGGTGATGCCCCCTCCAGGATTGGCTTCATAGTCTTTCTGCTGTGAGCTCCCACATCATGGTGTTACAATCACCACACTCTTGTGGCAGTGAGAACAGTGTACATTTCACATTGATGCACATGCAGGTGACATAGAAACTCCGCAAGAGTCACAGCTGCACTCTGTACCATGAAGATGGTGCCATGGCCTCTAAAGCCTTAGGCTACCCACTTCTACACATTTTTCTTTTCTTTGTCTTTAAAATATCTGTGTGTATACACACACACACACACACATATATGTATGGGTGGATGGATATTTATGTGTGAGTGTCGGCACATGTGTGCCACTGCATATGTGTGAAGGTCAGAAGACAAGTTCGTGTGTCGGTCCTCACCTCTCACCTTGTCTCTTCTTGGTTGTCCAGCAGGCTAGCAAGCCTTCCAGCTCCCAGGGACTCTTCTGTTTCTGCCTTTCATCTCACCATATGGGCATTAGGATTCTATACATGCGACCACAGCCTTTTCGCATGGGGCTGGAGATTCGAGTTCAGGTCCTCATGCTTGCGTGGTAAGTGCTTTACTTACTGAGCCATCTCTCCAGCCCCTAGTTTCATGCTTCTTTGGGGAAACGTTTGCTGAGTTTTGTAAGCTGTTACTACTTTTAGCAATTTATCTGTCCTGGACTTAAATGTTCCTGGGCTGCTCAGTTTCCCTAAATGGACTTTTAAGATATTGGGCTGAAATCTTTAAGGGAGCTTCCAACACCAAATGTGGTTCACTCAATTACACAGCACTTTAATGTGACCAAAAGTATAAGAGATCAAAGCATGAACCTTTTTCCTTCATGTTTATTTGATAATTGTGGGCCATTAAAAAGATGGATTTGTTTTAAGCTGCTGAGCCCATAAACTTCTCCTCAACCTCGTTCTTGCCACCCTATTGGTAACAGGAACAAGTGTGGCTGCTGTCGGGGCTGCGCTGCTGGCTGCACAGAGCACAGGCCTGCAAGCTGCAGAGTTTTGGCTGTTACTGTCACCTCTGTCATTAGCTTCCTCTTTGCCTTTGGGAAAGTTTCTTAAGCTTGCTGAGCCTCGATTTCCTCATCTGTAAAGTGGAAATAATAGCTATGATCCACCCATGGGATTTGTGGGACTCATAAGATAATGCATATAATGGCATTTGGGAAAGGATTACCATGAAGTCATATTTACATTTGACTTATGCAAATTTGACCATATGGGTCTGGGAGAGAAACACAGTTCATACGAGGCCCAAGCCTGCTGCTTCTCTTAGGCTCTCTGCTGGAGCCAGTCATGTGGCTACAGTTATGGACCTACTTGTCACCCATATGGATCAGCTTCTGGCTAGGCCACGTATACCAAGGGGCTTTTCTGCCTTATAGCTTCTTTATATGCCTGTGAACACCTCAGGTGCTTATGCGCCTGTTGCAGACCGGTGGACTTGTTTAGAGACTGTTGATCAGAAATCTACCCCTTTCTAGTGAGATTTATGCCAATCACCCCGAACTCATGCTTTCAGAGCCATGACAACTTTAGAATGCTGAGAGTTCTTTTTATAATTTCTGGGACGAGCTTTGTCCAGTGGTCACCTCCTGTCAGTGCCCCCTCAGCTGCTCGTGAAGAGTCCTCACAGTAAGGGAAGACTTTCATCCAGCCTGTGGCATCACAGAGGTCATGGTGAGACACCAATGAAAGAGAGGCTCAAAGCATCAAATGAAAAGATGCTTTGGAAAGAAGTGGAGTTTTCTTGTCTTTGTATGTATGTGTACGTGTGTGCATGTACCTGCTTGCATATTTGTGTGCATACATGTATGTGCATGTGTGTGTACTTATTTGTTTGTGTGTTTCTGTGTAACACAGGATAACTTTGGGTGTCATTCCTTAGGAGCAGGAATTTTTTGTGACCATCTCTGTCACTGAACTGGAGCTCAGCAAGCAGGCAAGGCTGGCTGACCAGTAAGCTCCCTGTGTCCACCTCCCCAGTGCTGGGATTATAGGTGCTATGCCACCACGTCCAGCTTTTTATGAGGGTGCTAAGTCACACCTGTATCTGTGTGCTTGCAAGGCAAGCTGTTTACAAATGGGGCTATCTCGCCAGCACCAGGTTTTTATTTAAGCATTGAAAAAAATCACCAAGGAAATAACCCAGAGCTATTGAAGAACTTCTTCATGTCTGTTTTGTGAAATGGTAATGTCTCTGCTGGTTTAGATATGGGAGGAACAACAATGTTTTGGGATGCTCAGGCCCCCAGGAGTCTTTATTGGGTGTTGATTTAATTCACACACAGAAGTAAGTTTAAGTGATCCCATCTCCAGATTCAGAGCACGGGCAACAGGAACTTACAGATGGGAACAACAGTCATTACAGTTTTCACCTTGACAACAGCATGGGATGCTGGGAAACACAAGGCTTTAGAGTAGGTGCTGCAGTCAGGATCAGAGAGAAAAAGACAGGTGCTGGCAGGGTATCACCCAGCAGTCACTTTGCTTCTTGTCCTGTGAACAAGGAGTGAAGAGGACATGTTCTGCACACATGTGACAAGTTCAACCAAGGACAAGAGTAGGGCGAGTAAGGACACTGCAGAGTTTCACTCTGGGTGGATTAATGATATACTTCCTAGAATCAGAAGAAGTTGTAGAACTTAAAAAAAAAATCTGAAGTGGCCTGAGTTGGAGTTCATTCTCGCCTTTAAAAGATGGTACCATCTGTTGTTCAGTACACAAATAACATAGCCCAAGCCATAAGGACAGCCACATCGCGTTGGGTGAGGGAAGGAGAAATCTCTTGCACTCATGTGGTTTAAAGGCTACCAGCATTTTAACACAGCCTTGTGTCTGTGGGAAACACAAAATATGGAAAAGCAAGACACCTTCCAAATGGCACGAGGTGATTCATTGTTACCGAGCAAGTCAGTAATGAATGCTAGTAACTGTCTCAACCACAGAGCTTCTTAGGTCTTTAGAATCCTAGAACTTGTCCCTTTGAGCAGTGAATCAGGGACACTGTGGCTGTCCCACAGGGAGGGAGTTCAGTTGATTAAAGGGTCTAGCGAAGGGTCTCTAAATAAAGGTGGGAAATGGCCAAATGCAAAGCTGACTTTCAGCCCTCTGGGAGTTATGCACAGAAGATTCCCATTGTCTGTGTCAGGGTTTACACTGCCCCTTTGAGGACCCTATACCCCCTAGGAGAAACCCCTGTGGTCACTGAGATTTGACATAGGGCTGAGGTGCTCAGGCATTGTGTGTACTTACACACTAGAAAAGGGTCATGTCCACATGCTGAAGTGATCTAATGCCGCAATGATAAAGACTGACAGTGTGGGAACTGTCTAGAGACCTAGTCAGAGCCCAGTATAGCATTAACATGCACCCCAGCTTCTTGCTTTGCTTCTTTCCTTCTTGCAGCATGGATGTGGACCGTGAGTGAAGAATTTGTTCCACCCAGGGAGTTGGCTGGGATTGCAGCTGTCTGCCACCCTTTCCAGTCTCACCTCTGACCTCAGCAGGCAGGTCTACTCCTCCTCACATCTGACTCTGCAGCCTTCAGGAGGCTCTTGGTTGTTCTGTGTGCTTCTTAGCTACTGCAGGTCCCTGGCCATCCTCCTCCAACTATGGTGGCTCTCGTTGTCTTCCTTCCTGTTGTGGAAGATAACAAGAAGCCTTCTGTGTGTGGACCTTCCATGACTCATGCACGCTCATGAGTGATGACTGATTCTGTGCTCTGTGGAAGTTCTGATGGGTGTTGTGCACAGTCAGACCTAGCTGTGTTTCCTGAGTGCTTGGATTTGGCAGTGTTTTCCAAGATGTATCAGTGATTCATACTGGAATCCGCTGCTTCAGGGAACCTGAGCCCAAGTCTGCACACAGTGTTCCACTGACTGAGTTTCTGTGAGGAATTTTAGGTGATTGGAAGTGTCTTAAGCCAGTCCCTTGTCTGCTGGTATAATGTGTGCTTTGTACCTCTTACAATGTCTGCTCAAGTCCGCACTGTCTCTTCTGTTCCAAATGTGTCCTCAGCAGGGGACACATGACCCTGTAAAGGTGCTTGTGGTCCTTCAGATGAGCACAACAGGAATGAAAAAGCAGACAAATGATCAGCTCACACAGGCTGCCCCACCGCACAAAGTACCAGTGTAAGAATAGGGACACAACACAGGTTTGGGGCCAGAGTAGGCCTCCTGAGGATGTGACATGGGGATGCGACTCAGTGTCCAGAAGGACCCATGTCTGTCCAGAAAGTGCCCATCAGAGGGACCAAGTTCAAATATCTTTGTAGGAGCATAAAGGAATTGAGAAGTGCAAGCCTGTTTCTCTGTTGTATGTACAGGCCGTCTGAAAGAATATCTCACCAACCCAACAGTGCTGGAAGTGTGTTCGGGAGATGGCTCAGTGAGTAAAGTGTTTGTCGTCTAAGTATAGGGTACAGACTTAGTACATCCAGTACCCACATAAGTGCCCAGTAGGCATGACAGCCTTCCTGTAATCCCAGAGCTCAGGATATGGAGACAGGGGATCCCGGAGAAAGCTGCTAGCTAGACTAGCTGAACGGGCGAGCTATGGTTTAAGTGAGAGACATGCTTCAATATATAAGGTGAAGGGCAATTGAGGGAGATATCTGTTACAACCCGTGGCCTCTACACATAGGTGTACCCATGCGCATACAAGCATGTATACACATGCATATGCAATACAAAAGAAAAATGCATCATGGTCAGGAGGGATTTATCCTTAGAAACATCCCTATATAGTGCACACATTCATAGATGAAGACCCCAGGGGGTCACAGAAGCAGCACCTATCCACTTATGGAGAAACACCTCAAAAATCGGGGCTAGAAAGACAGTTCCTTAGCTTCCTAAGATCTGTGCAGACAAAAAGGAACAGTGAACAGCATTATGGAGAAACGTTAGGTTGTTTATGATTAGGATCAAGACAAGAGTGAATGACATCCCAGGTAGTCAACACATATCCTGATCAAAGGAATAGGACCAGAAAAGTAGATTAAAGGATATATGATGTAAGGGAGTGAAAGAGAGAGACAAAGCTTACCTTCATACAATGTAATTATATGCACAGAAAACTTAGCAGAACCAACAGAAAAATTGTTAAAATACTGGATTAAAAGTTAACCCATGTTTCTCAGTAATATTTCTCTCATTAGTAGAAGATGAGGTTACATAATAGGAAGCACTTTCAGAATAGTAACACATCTGTTTTAACTAACAAAGGATGCACAAGGCCTTTATGAGAAAAATGTAGAGGCTGGAGAGATGGTTCAACAATGGATAACACTTGTTGATTTTTCAGAGGACCCGAGTTTGATTCCCAGCACCAACATGATGGCTCATGAATGCCTATGGCTCTGGATCTGATGCCCTCTTCTGGTCTCTGTGAATATACCCCCACTACACACACACACACACACACACACTTAAAGATACATATTCATATAAATAAAAGAAAGAATGGAAGGCAAGAAAAAAATTAAAACTCTATTATGTAACATAAAGTAGATATCAATGACTGAAAGCACACTAGGTTCATGTTAAGATGTTGGCATGTTCCAAATTGATCAATGAATTCAATGTAATGTTTTATTTTCTTTTATTTCAGACAGAGTCTTACTGTGTAGCACCAACTGGCTGGAACTTGCTGTGTAAACTAGGCTAGCTTTGAACTCACAGAGCTGCCTGCTTTTGCCTCCTTAGTGCTGAGATTAATCTTAATGTAAATTCTAGTAAGTTTTTTTTCTTTCTGAGAACCCAGGAAGCTTGTTTATTTTGAAGAATAAAGGCCAATGTGTTACTATGAAAACTTTTTTGAAAAAAAAAAAAGACGTAATATGGGGAATATTTCCAAAATACATATTAACAGGCATTAGGAAGCAATGGTGAGCACAGAACTAAAGCAAATCAAAACGCACAGCATTGGTGAGAGACTGATGAGAGATGGCCAGTGGGACAGGAAGCGAGCTCAGAAACAGACCCTCAGTATGTAACTTGATATCTGATCAAACCCCCCACACCTGGGAGAAGAACGCATTGCCTAGGTAGAAGATGATATTCTATACCAGTTACAGAGTTAAGCTATCTTGGGATTGGAGGGCATTTAAGGGCATTAGCATTTAAGGGCATTTGCTATTCTTTCAGAGGATCTAGGTTCAATTCCCAGCACCCCCATGGCAGCTCTCAATCCATACTTCAGTTTCTGGGTAACTGAGTGTGTTTCAGTTTCTGACTGACTCTCTCTCTCTCTCTCTCTCTAACTCTGCAGGCAGCACATACACATATATGCATGCAGGCAAAACATGTACACATAAAATAAACAGACCTAAGTTATTTTTGGAAAACCTATCTTATAAAAGTAGGCATGAAAATGTTGTAGAATACCTTTGTGATCTTGAGGCTGAAGACTTTGTAGGAAGAGCCCTGCTGTGAGGTGTAGAGGATTTGGAGGGGTTTCTTTCCAGCTTGGGACTTCTCTTCAGTGAAGGAATACCAAGAAGCCTTCAAGTTGACATAAACAGAGGTAGGTAGGACATTATCTGTAGCCCCTAATCTCGAGTATGTTAAAACACATGCAAATAAACTAGGAAAACACAAGAACTCAAATATAAAAACAGGCAAATGATGTGTGATAGGGATTTTTTAGGAGAGAAAACACAAATGGCTAAAAGGCCTCATTGATGGTGACCTAGACTTAGTGAACAGGGTTTCCAGAACTTTTCTGCCTAGATTCCTTTCCGTGGCTGAGGCACTCTTCCCTGTTGCTGGGGTTTTCAGCTTCTCCCTTCATTGGATTTTATCCACATCTACAGGGAATAGCTTGACCTAGGACATGCCCTTTCCTAGTTCACACGAGGCTACAAGGACCAACCTGGATGTTGTTTGGTACAAGTTTGAAGCCTTAGCGTTGACCACATTGCTGGTTTCCTTATTTTCCCGCACAATTCTACTTTCTCCACGTCCTATCTCGTATCTGATGAGAACATCTCTGAAGAGCCAGAGTTCTTCAGAGAAAAAAAGCCAGTCCCAGAGATTATGAGGAATTGGCTCACAGGGCTATGGAGGTCAACAAGTCTCACCGTCTGTCGTGGGCAAGCTGAAGACTTAGGAAAGCCAACAGTACATTTCCAGTCTGAGCCTGACAGCTTGAGAGCCAGGGAGCCAACAGTGCAAGTCACAGACCAGGGCTGGGAGAAGACCCAGTGCTCCGCCTTGGCCTGCAGTCTGAAGGCATGAGGGGAAAATCCATCCTTCCTTGCTTCTTTGCTTTCCTCCTTCCTTGTTTCTTCCCTTTCTCCCTTCCTTCTTTCCCTTCCTTTTCCCTTCCTTTTGTCCCCCCTCCCTCTTTCCACCCTTCTTTCTTTTCTTTCTTCCACTCACTTCTTCTCCCCTTCCATCATTCTTTTCTTTCTACTCTTTTTTCCCTCCCTCTCTCCCTTCCCCCTTTCTTTCCTTCCTGCCCTCTCTGACTGGTCAAGGAGCACCCACATTAGACAGGGCATTCTATTGTACTGACTCCACTGCTTTGAATCCTAATCTCATCCAGAAATACTTCTCAGGAACATCTGGAAACCATGTGGCCCAGTTAACATTAGATTAGCTACCATATCATATACAAAGTCCTACATGCGACTTTCAATCTTAAACTCTGCTTCCAGGGAGCTGGGGGTTCAGCCAGTTGTGACCAACACAGGCTAAAAGGATTAGAACAACTCTCACAGTGCTGAGTTGGGGGGTCTTGGTCAGGATGCTGTGTGGCCAGGCTTTGGTGAGGGTGTCCTTCTGGGATGCAGGCTGCCACCTACTCTCTGTGTCCTCACATGGATGAAACAGAGCTAATGAGCTCTCTTGGTCCATTTTCTAAATGCACTAATGCCATTCATGAGTCCCTATACCTATGATCTCACAGTGTTCCAAAGGTCCTACCTCCTAATACTGTCCCCTGTTGGTGGGATTTAAGCATAGGGATTTGTAGGAGTTAAAGCATTTAGTCCATTGCAGAGCCCCATCCATCCATAGACTCAGAAAGTTGAGAACTACTCATCACATGCAAAGGTCTTTCCTTTCTCTTTGAGCCAAGAAGCCCAGAGGACACACCCTCACAAGGTGTCCAGATAGGCAGTGGTGTGGGTGCTCAACAGGTCCATCCTAGGCAAGATGTGGAGGAAACACCACCTTGGACATGACCTTGCTACTTCCAATGGCAGAACTGCATCTAGAGCAGCAAATTCCAAGTGACAGCATCTGCTTCAGACATAGGAGGGGAGTAAGAGTCACACGACAGAAATATTTCAAACTGCAGGAAATGTGGTTAAGTGGTTACAGTGTGCTTAGAATGGGCAGATGGGCGGCTCGCTCTCTGTCAGAGTGCTGCAGTTGGGTGAGCAGGCCTGGAGCACAGAGGCGTCACTCGTGCCACTTGCCAGCCAGGGTGGGCCAGGCATTCTGTTAGCAATCTGTACTTGTACAGTAAAGTAAATATTCACAGACATAATGTCATCTATGTTCATGTATCTCATGACATAGTAACCCCACTCTAGAGTGTGTGCGCCCCAGAGAATGTCTAGTCTGGGCACACAGCTTCATGTTTGTTCTGTTGGATGTGGTCAGAGGAGGCAGCCTGAGGTTCCATCAAAGAGGGAATGGCTAAGTCATGTAAGGCCAGTGAATCCATAGAGTGTGAGGTGGCAGTAAATGATGACACTGGCTTTGATCCAGTCTTGAAAGACACCAGTCCCACTGCAGTAAGAGATAGAATAGGGCCTAGATTATGACCATTAGAATAAATTAACCCTCTCTTCCAGGCATTGTCTACCGAAGGCCTTTCTTAACACTTTTCACCTTGTAGATTATATCTTCATTTTCACTTTTAGGCACACAGCTGTCACTGTTATGATATTTTCCACCCAATTTTAAAAAATGATTTTTATGTTTTGGATCCCAAATGTTAATACAACATCTAACACCAAGCTATAAACAAGAAAACCTGCACCACCATCTAAGTCGTTGCTGTCAGTGTGTGGAGGACAAGACAGTGTATGCCAGGAGGTGTGCAGAACGCAGTTCCTCCTGGTGAACTGCTTAACAGGAAGAAGCCATTTTGCACAATTAAGTTTTGTTCTTGAAGCAGAGTTAAATGTGATAACTGCCCTTTATACTAACAAATAACCTATTCTACTTTGAAATTACTCTGCCTTAGTTTCCTGAAAGTAAACAAAATGTACTTGAAATCCTGAAAACTAGTAGAATAAATTTAAAATGATGAATATCATACTACACGCAGATCTGTGGGGTAGGGTCGGGGCGTGGTAAGAAAACACAGAACGCTGTCACTTGTGCAAACTTTTCTTAAAGTCTAAATCCTTGACTAAAAGTTATATACAAATGCATTCGGCATTTTTAGGTATCAAGTGCATGACAGCCACCTGTTAAATAATTTTTCAAACAAACAAACAAAAAGCTGTTTTGGAATTTTTTGGTAAACACTTACTGGGAATAATGGAATAGAGGCTCCTATTTTGCATTTTCATGATTGAAAATGTGTAACATGATTAGTAGAGATGTAATCATGAGAGAATTATATATATCATGTATGTATCACATTAAATTGAATCTCTGTGGAAGAGGGATCAGAGTAGAGTCTGGGATGAAGACTGTAGAGGAGAAAGGGCTTGTTTGCTCAGGTTGACAGGCTCGCCATCTGTCCTGCTGCCTTTTCCAGCACTACCATCACCTCCACTGTCAACATCACCATCTGCCATCCACACCACAACCTGTAGCTCTACCATAGCTCCTGACATCTCTACCATCACCTCTGCCTCTAGTTGTGTCACCTTCACAATCACCATTATGCCTCTCTATTGCCATTCACTGCTCCACGTCCACCACCTCCACCATCATTACCTCCACCATCACTGCCTTCGGTCTTCCCACTGCCACCTCATATCTACTCCACCCCATAGCTACCACCCCCTCCAATCACTCCATCGTCTCCTTTCCTTCTGCCACTGCTCCCTCCATTATCACCACCATCACCATCACCATGACGATGCCCATCACCACTCTCAGCGTTGCTTTTGCACGTCACATCTGCCATACTCTTTAACTCTCACTGCCTCACCCATTGCCACCACTGCCATCTCACCATCACCATTATCTTCTCCATTATCACTACTTTTGCCTCCATCGCCATGGCCACCACCTCTTACCACCTTTACCACCACTACCTCTGCCAGCATCCTTACCACCATTGCCATTGCTACCTCTATCGTCACTTGCCACACCTCACTGTTACAACTCGCCATTACCACCACTAGCACCACCATCACCACTGCCACACCGTATCTGCCATAACTCCTGTTACCATCATCATCTCCTCTTCCCTACCACCAATGGCATCATACCAATTCCACCATCAGAACTATCTATACCACCACTACCATGTTACAAAAATTTAACTAAATCCATAAAACACCTCACTTTATTATTAGTGATAGTAATAACTGGTGAACCTGGGTTAGGCTCTGAGAGAACTGAAATACCAGTGAGCAACATGTAGAGGAAGGAAGATAAGCTGGGAAGCCAGACACTGAGATCTCATTCATCATGGGTGGACAGGGCTAGCTAGTCCCAAGGCTTTGTTTGACTTCACCCTGCCTTGGTGCACCAGGAAGAGCTGGGTCTGATGAGGGCAAGTGGCATCTCTGCTGATCCTGCTCAGGCCAGCCCACTGTCTATCCAAACCCTGGTCTGAGCACAGCTCATTGTTCCATAAGCAAAGAACAGCTTCAGCTTTCCTGCCATCTCCGTCTGGGAAGAGAGTCTCCTCCTTACGGGAAACTCAGCAAGATCCTCTCTCTCTCCAATTCAGCCACAGGAGGAGCCAAGTCTTCGCCCCATAGCTTTTAAGGCAGTTTACATGATGTTGCATAAACTGAGAACCTTGCTTATATAATCCTCTCTATCCTTACCACTCCTACCTTTAAACATCCGCTGATGTTCGTCTTGTCTTCACTTAGTCGGTGATTAGGAAGGCTGTACACACTTAGCGTCCTTAATCTTCCTTCCTAAATCAATCCTGGAAACCAGCCCCTTAATGTTGTTGCTGCTGCGCTCATCTCTGAACCTCTTCCAAACCGTCTATCTTCTTTGTATCGAGCGCCTGGCCTGCAAAGCTGGAGGCTATGATGGGAGTTTAGATGCTGCGCATCCTGCAGCATGTGTGTGCTTCAGGTCAGGCCCCGCACCCGTTTCCACCTGCAGACAGAAGTTGGATTCCTGCTCTCTCTTAATTTCATTCTTCATGCAGAATTGATTGCTGTTCATCTTTCAACTTATTAGAGACTAAATACTAGTCTGAAGGAGAGGTCTGGGCATATGAAGGGGACTTGCATGGCAGCCTTCCCAGTGTCCAAGGGCTCAGTGTCTCCTTTTCTCAATTCCCACAGCAACTGTATTTGACATGATGTAGGATACAAGAAACTTTCCTACGAGTCTGCATGTAAGATCCTGACAGTAGCTCTGCAAAATAGGGAGGCAACCTCTAATTATTCCCGTCTATAGGTGCTGTAATCTGAGGCCTGGGAAGAGGGATATGAACTGCCTATGTCCGGAGCACTTGTTTCTCTTCTTCAGGTCCCATTTGCTCTCCCTGAACCTCCCTTCACAGTGTGGCCAGGTTTTTCCATCTGCATGAGTGTGCAGTGTGAGCTTCCTTCAACTCATAAATCTGTTCTTCTGCTCTCTTCCTAAAATAATTCCTGTAATACCCTGATAGACATTCCCAGTTGGCCAACCTGTTACCCTGTTCTTATTTGTCCTCTCATCGCAAGCTTTCTGCTTGCTACAATATCTATGACTTATTTATATGTTGTAAATGCTAGCAGGAGTTACCAAGCAAGCTACATGACAGTCTGTCAAGCTTCACTCTGATTAGTTCTAATGTGGGGCTGGTGTTACTTTCAAGTCCCAAAATATCTGACTGCCAAAGTCTGCATTTCATATGAAGGGCTGTTGAGGGTGGGAAGGAGTGTGAAGGCCAGGCCAGCCTGCCCCAGTGCCGGAGTCTGATGGCAGGAGCTACGCTTGCAGTTCTCAGTGCACAGGCTGTACCTGGATGACCCAGTTACAGGAAATGGAGAGCTGATGTTGACATGATTGTGATAGCCCATGTGTGCAGACAAGAGTTCAGAGTGGCCTCTAGGGCAGTTTCCAAACCAGCCTCCACTGCCATTTTTGGCATTGACTTCCATTTTCTGCTGCAACATGAGCCTGCAAGATGCCCAGGACCTTATGTCTCTATGGCCTTTGCTCTAAGTGTCCTTTCATGTTTGCCCACCACCGACTGCTGCTTCTGAGACCTGGATCCCCACTCTGGAGTGCTGCCTCTTACCCATGCCCTCAAACTTGAGGGTTCATTGTTGCCTGGTCTCTGGGGTTGATGGGACATGAGTATTTCTCTGTGTCAACAGCTGAGCTGTGAGGTCTTAGAGAATAGGCTTCTGCTTTCCTCCTCAATTCCCTGTGCTGGCCACTCACTGTCTAGCATGAATGTCTGAAAGATAATGCTTCTCAGGTTTGCTTCTCTCTTATCCCTCATGCAAACAACCCAGTAGCAAGGAAAACCAAATAGTCTAACCATAGGCTGTTCTGAGAAGAGTTCATTCACTCTAAGAGGAGTTAGGTATCACATTAGGCTCCTAAAATGTGCTGCTTTTATAACAAACCCACTGCTTCTCTGAAGCAACTTGGACAAGCAAGAGGAGCACTGTTGTTGAGGCTTTCCAGAGAGCTCACAGTTTTGTGAGGTTCACTGACAAACATGGAGGAAGTGGAGGTAGAGGGATTCCCTCTTTAAAGCGGCCCTTTCAGAGCATGTATTTTGGGATGAGTGGAACTCCACCCCAGTGTGCCTCCCTTGAGCTGAAATACCACTTGGAGGGGTCTTTATAGATAAGATAACAGCAAGGCTCTCAAGAAACAGTCCTGGATGAACATTAGATCTGTAATATGAGCATCCTAGAAGGCTGCTGTGAGGTGATGGGGTGGTGGGGACGGCTGGGACAGGGCACCTGTAGCATGGGAACACCAGGGCTTGCTGGAAGCTATTATAAGGGGGAGGCTAGTAGGGACCTGATTCTCTCCTGGACAGCCTTACCCTCAGCTCTCCATCCTGCAGATCAGGGAAATATACATTTGTATTTCTTCACGTCTCTGAACATGGGCCATTTGCTCTAGAAGGCCTAGGTAATGAATACAGGGCAGCTCTGCACTAGGCAGACTACAGGAGTCTGAGGTGCAGGAGTCCTCATGCGACCCTAAATCCCTCTAGTAGCTCACTCACACATTAAGCTCCATGCTTAAAGTACTCCTGTGGTCCTGAGGGTGAGGTATACAACAGATGTCAGATGTCATTGGGAGCATTGCCTGACTGGTTGGTTCTTACCAGCTGCTGGGAATGGGGTTCTAGCCTGGTGTCCTGGTGGTGGGTCCCTGGTACCTCACTGAAAAATTCATTTTGGTGGCTGCATGTGATGGGCAGGATGGGCTCACACGGGAATAATTTGAATAGGCTCATGCAGGTCCCCAACTGGCAGTTGGAGAGGTTGAATCCTTGGAGGTGAGACCAAGGGTAGGTCAGTAGGGACAAGACTTGAGGACTGTAGCCCAGTCCACTCCCAGAGTCTGCCCCCTGCTTCCCGACAGCCCCTGCTGTGTGACTAGGAACTTCACACTCCTGCCACCATCCTGCCACCATGCTTATGTTATGATGGGCCGTCCCTCTGCGCTGTGATCCAAAATAAACCTTTTCTCCCTCCAGTGGCTTAATTCATCTGACATAAGCCTTATCACAGCAGTGAAAAAACTAAATCCAGGGTCACTGCAGAGATTACCTTACATTTGGTGGGTTTGCATGTGTGTGTATGTATGTACATATGTGTGTGTGTGTGTATGTGGGTACTGCAAAGAGTTGTTGCCCAGCTTTGGTTAATCCTGAGCACTGGGTTCCCAGATATCTAAGCTGTTCCTTCCTCCCAATATCTGTGGTTTGCCTGTGACTTGTTGGGAGCTGTGGGATGCTGTTTTATGGATGGATATTTCCTTCCTGGAGCTCTGGTTGAAACTCTTGCCTTTCATGTGAACAAGGGAGCTGGAATCCAAGAAGTCTGAAGCTGGGGCTCCCTTTTCTCCACTCTTCTGTGCACCTCATTTGTTGAATGTTTCTGTTTTGTGTTGCTTTGGGATTAGTCTGACTACTATCATTGATCTCTGTGAACACAGACAGAGCTTAGCTAATAGGCAGATGTTTGTGTGCACACTTCCTGGGACCTTGGGTGAGATATCACTGTGTTACATCATCACAAGATATGTTTGTGAATTAAGAGCTGCTCCCTTCTCTGTCGGGATCAGAAGATAGACTCACCTGTGTTTGTGAGATCGGTTCGTTATTTCTGAAGTCACTAACTGTGAACACCGGGATTGCTTTTTCTTCTAGACTCAAATAGCAAGTTCTTGGGGTGAGACTGGCTGGGATGGGGACAATTAAAAATTTCTGATTGAATCTCAGGACACCAAGCGAAATTGGAAATGATGGGGAGAAGTTCAAGTGCTGATGTGAATAGGCAAGGACCAGGGAGAGAAGCAAAGAGAAAGGCTCTGATACCAGAGGATCCCTCTGCAGCACCCTACGCCCATTGTGTGTATGGGTGCAAAATGAGCAGGAAAGAGTCTGGCAGTCCGTAGCCAGTGACAGATTATGACCTGGAAGGGACCTGTAACAAAACGAAAGGGCTGAGACATAATTGTGAATGCCCTGAAGTCAAAGTCTGGCATGTTTCCTGAAGAGATAAAGAAAGCAGAGGGCTGGGCATGAGGCTGTCTCTACAGGCAGAGTGCTCACCCAGCAGTCACAAAGTCCTGGTGCCCAGGGTCACATAAGCCTTCAATGGTGGTGTGTGCTTGCACTCAGGAGGTGGAGCAGGAGGATCGAAGTTCAAGGTCTTTCTCAGTGATGCAGCTAGTTCCAGGACAGCTTGGTTTATGTGGAACCCTGTTTCCAGGAGAAAAACAAAAGCAGAACTGCTTCTTAATGGAGCAGAGGGTAATGCTTCTACCTGAAGACTCAGAGTTGTGCCTGGGACTGGGGTAGAGCTACATACACCTTGATGATTCACGTCCACGAGCCAACAAATCTTATAATCTTAATTTTCTTGGTGTTTTCAAAGCTCAGGGCACATTTAACTTCCCTTGAGTTTAACTTCAAAAGTAGTTAGCAAATTAGGATCCAAAACCTGGCAGCACGTGACTTCAGCAGTCCAGCAGCCTGGGGCAACCTTTACTGTAACTTGTTGCCAGTGGCAGAGCTCAGAGAACGTTGTGCCTCCTGTTTCTCAAGAAAACTAGAAAATGAAAAGGGCAGAAGCTTCCAGTGCACCACGCTGTTGTACCAAGCTTCCTGTCTGCCCTCTTGCCGGGTGATCAAAACCACCCTTCGCTGACTTAGTACCAGGAGGAAAGAAGGAGACATGCAGAGCCATCTTAGAAATGAGATCATCTTTTCATGTGTGTGTGTTAATGATCTCCTTTCATTTGAAGCAATCGTAAAAACAAGTAATTATTGTTATTCCTAATATCCTAATGCCAAATTGTCAGCGCAAGGTGCTGGGGGAGTAAATGGGTGCCAGGCTTGCTGAGCCCATGTGTGGTGGAACACTGTTGATGAGATACATTCGCACCATTATATAATCTGACCAGGTAGCCAAGAAAGATGTCAGCAACCTCACCTACATTTATGCGCTTGTTTGCTTGGTGCTGGATTGCTCACTGGGAAAAATAAGAGCAATTTGGAGAAATGCATGTGGCTTAGGAGCTGCAGAGCAGCTTTGCCTGCAAACACCTCAGGCATTCTGGAACACTCTGGCACAGGAGGCTAGTATCGGAGGTTTCTCCCCGCAGCCAATGGGGCCACATCTCTGCCTCACAGCTCTAGAAATGCTAAGCAGGTAATTAACAAATCATAAGGCACAGGTGTGCCAGGTGAAGTTTGGTAAATTGCTTTTGATCTAAATTGAGATGCTTTGGGGATTTAACTTCTTAGACAAAAAGGGCATAAATAAATAATCAGGATTTTAAGGTTGGAACTTGCAAGCAAACTCTAAAATGTCTTAATGCACTGGAGGAGGTGGATCAGGGAGGCGGGTGGTGTTGGTTCTGCTAAGTAGCTCCATGCTGCAGTCTGGCGAATGCCACGTGGTGGTCTGGAAGCCAAATGTTTCCTAAGGAGTGTGGTTTGTGCCTCCAGTTTCATTTCTAATAGCCTAAGAGGTAACAAGTGAGGAGAGGTCAGCCATACTCGCTGGGCCTGGTCTCTGTGTCGTCCGGGTGTAGCTGGTCAATCACTGGGGTGTGAGGCTCTAGGGGAACTGTTATGAGACCCAGTGTCCAGTGTCCCTTTGTGAGACACATGACCTCTGGCTGCTTGTCGGCATCTGGTGTCTCCTCCTCCACAGAGAACAAGCCATTCACCTACAAAAATCAGATTCCCCCGCTCTTGGAGGTGGGCCTCTTTCTATTGTCATCGCGTCACGCATCGCGTCCCCACGCTGGTGTGCTGGGGCTGGTCTTACAGCCTCCACCATTGGCCACATGCTTGTGATGGGATTTGAGCCCTGGCGAGCGATCACAAGGCCAGGGAGGGCATTGGGGTTTGGCTTTCCAGTTGCTTTTCTGTTAACCTCCACTGAGTTTGTTAGGTCATATAGCTTAGTACCATGTGTACCTGTAGCTGCTCAGGTGTGCTCTGAGTGGACCTGCTGTTCTGGGTTATGGTCTTGCCAATATTGCCTGTGGGAAGCCCTGATCCTGTCTTCCTAGAATGGGTTGGGAAGTGCTCTGCCTTCTGAAAGAGCCCATCTCCTGGGCCTGGTGTGGTGAAGAAGGGCATATGGCTTATTTCTTTTTTTATTGATCTACTTATTTAGCAGGCCCCATGGATACAAAAGGCAGGAGCTTGCTGCTGTCTGAGAGAGACAGGAGGCAGGACATCGTATGTTACACTGGGTTCTGCAGACCATGGGCAGGGACCTCAGAGGGCCCTCGCTGTGTAGAAGTTCTGGAAGAAGGATAAAACAAAGATGTGAAGAGTATTGGGGGCAGCTGCAAACCTGGGTATGACCACACTGGACAGGAGGAAGGCAGAAGGTCAGGGTCACTGCTCTGGGGTGCCATGGGATGCAGTCCTTGGAGGCTTATCAAGGAGCTGGGAAGGGGCTGACTGTGACTTGGGGATTTAGAGAGCTATCGTAAGGAGACACGGTGATTGATGTTGATGCTTTGGTGGCATCGCAAAATGGCTAGGGTACTGCAGTTCTTCCTGCAGTTACAGCAGCTGTTAGGATGGCAGTGGCATTGGAGAGGGTGATAGGTACACACTGAGATGGGTCCAGCAATGGGTTTGTCGGAGCCTGTGGCAGGTTGCCTGAGTCTGGGGAGCTCTCTGAGTGGTGTCTGGCCTGTGTGATGGCTGTGCTAACTGGGGCAGTGTCTCTCAGGATTTGTCAGTGGGCCTGGCAGCTAGACCAGCTGTTTGGAAAGGAGAGCTGGGCATCACTGACTTCCTCGTGGAATGGATGAGTGCTTGGAGCTCATGGAGATTCAAAAGTGAAACGACTAGGTAGAAAAGGGGGAGGCACCAATTGTTGCTGATGTCACTTGCCTGCCTTCTGTGAGCAGAGGCTCCTTCCTTCTCCTCCTTCTGTGTTGTCTTCTTTTCTCTCCCTACTTCATCTTGCTCTCCATCCTTTCTTTTTGCTTCCTCCTTCTCATTTCTCTTCCTACTTCATATCCTTCCTTCCTTCCTTCCTTCCTTCCTTCCTTCCTTCCTTCCTTCCTTCCTTCCTTCCTTCCCTCCTTGTGGTCAATCAGTAATCAGTGGAGGCAAAAGGGGGCACTTCACCAGGAGAGGCTGTGGGGATGGTACCCAACTTCTTTTATGATTAGTAGCTGTCACAGTTGGCTTCATTGCCAAGTAACTCCAGATAGGAATTCTTAGACATTTTAATCAACAAAATTTTGGCTTTGTACTCATTTACTCCAGCTCACTCTTCCTTCCCACTCCATTTTTTTCTAAGAAGAATTTGCATATGGGGAGGGAGTAGTTTCACCTGAACCTGACTGGAGGTCACTTAGGTTTCTGCATTCTGCTTCTCCATTACCCATAAATTTCTATAGAGACTTGTATACTGAGTGCCTAGCATGCTTACCTTTCCTCCTCCCAGTGCCTATGACCTGATGAGTGAATGGCCAGGCTGAGAAGGAGTGGACCACATGCCTGTATGTTCACTGGGGGAGGCCTAGAGTGGCTTTGGCCTAGCAGTCTGGGTAGCATATGGGGAAAAGACAGTGCTGCTGCAAAGGAACAGGGGAAGCAAGAGCCATCACTACCCAAGGCATCCTTTGGGACCAGACATCCTTACACAGGCTCCTATTCCCTTTAGCATAGCCATTGTAAGTGTTTGCATAGAGAATTTTTACTTTGCAACAACAACAACAAAACACTACCAGCCATTTGCCTTCTATACCCCAACAAAGCCACAAAAAGTCTCTCTGTAAATAACTTAGGGGCTGGAAATATGACCCAACTGATAAGTGCTTGCCATGCAAGTGTAAGGACCAGAGTTCAGTCTCCTAGACCCATGTTAAAGACAACAGAATTAACATCAATAAACCAAAAGCCAGTCACAACAGACAGTGTGGACCATGCACCTCTAACACCCATGCTGGGGAGGTGGAGACAGGAGGATCCCTGTGCCCCCCCCCCCGACCAGACAGCTAAGCTTGGGCTCAGTGAGAGATCCCATCTCAAAAAGTAAAGTGGGGAGCAATGGAGGAAGGGAGCCTGCACTGAACTCTGGCCTCCACTAGCGTGCGCACACATGTTTGTGGGTACCCCTGTGCACATGCACACACACACACATGCACATCCATAAGCAGATGTGCACATGTATACACACATACAGTGAAACAGAAGCTTCCACCAGGTGTGCATGACCTGTGCATCTCATAGCCACCTGAGTGCTACTCATCACTCCTCCAGCTGTGCTTTCTATTAGGAAGTCATTGCGTTACTGAGCTCCAGAAAGGCCTCTGGCTTCATAAAGCACAAAGGAACTTTCTGGAAACTCCTTTAAAGAACTTTTTGTCAAAATGACCAGAACCTCCTGTTGAGAGTTGTTTTCCATACAATTTATGAACAGATTCTTAAAAACCAGTTGATAAAAAGTTATACTTTCCCGATTTCCAAACCCAATACTGAGTTCAGAGGTCTTAGGACAGAGCTGTGATCTTTCAGGGTGTCTAAGGGCATCTCATAAGCTCGCCCCCCTGCCCGTTAATTCACGAGGTCACAGGCCTTGCTAAGGACGGAGCCACCTCACATCCCTGAGAACTAGATTCCCTTGTTTGTGTTTTCAATCCAGTGCATTCTCGGGCTCTCAGCTGTAGCACTGGTTTATAGATTAAGGTGGTTTGTTTGGGGAATTGTAGTACCTTGCTTTTAAAATTATTTCAGAATTTTCTACCAACTTCTTGAAGTAGTACATGCATATTTTAAAGTGTTCTATTTTAAGACTTTCAGTGCAGCATCTGAATTTATACATCTCAGATACGCCAAGTTTGCTGAGTTAGCATCAGTGAATCTCCCTGAGACAGGTTGAAATGCGGTATCACACATGACAGGGCACAGTGCTACAGTGGTACAGGATCCTCTATCTATCTATCTATCTATCTATCTATCTATCTATCTATCTATCTATCTTCTATCTATCCATCTATCTATCTATTATCTATCTATCTATCTATCTATCTATCTATCTATCTTCTACCTATCTATCCATCTATCTATCTATTATCTATCTTCTATCTATCTATCTATCTATCTATCTATCTATCTATCTATCTATCTATCTAATCATCTATCTATCATCTATCTATCTATTTATCATCTATCTATCTATTATCTATCTATCTATCTATCTATCTATCTATCTATCATCTGTCTATCTATCTCTATCTATCTATCTATCTGTCTGTCTGTCTGTCTGTCTATCTATCTATCTATCTATCTTCTATCTATCCATCTATCTATCTATTATCTATCTATCTATCTATCTATCTATCTATCTTCTACCTATCTATCCATCTATCTATTATCTATCTTCTATCTATCTATCTATCTATCTATCTATCTATCTAATCATCTATCTATCATCTATCTATCTATTTATCATCTATCTATCTATCTATTATCTATCTATCTATCTATCTATCTATCTATCTATCTATCATCTGTCTATCTATCTCTATCTATCTATCTATCTGTCTGTCTGTCTGTCTGTCTGTCTATCTATCTATCTATCTATCTATCTATCTATCTATCTATCTATCTATCTATCTATTTTTTGGTCACCTGTGCAAGTCAGTCACATGGCACAGAGGAGCCTGCAAATGAACATAGTCCACCTGGCCTTAGAATCTCAGGTTCACTTTTACTTCCTGCTTCCCAAACAAAGTTTTAAATCTAATCAGTGAAAGAAAATAAATGTAAGTAAGTATTTCTCATCTAAGTAATGTTCTTATTTGTGTTTTGTGGTTTATAGATGTGATTAATTCTTTGCAGCCAGCATTCCACTTGCTTAAGGCTCCTCCCAACAGCACTCTGAGGATGTTATAAAGCATCCTAGACACAGAAAAATGAATTGTTATAAAATGTAATGATCCCAACACCTACATCAGTACCCAGAATGGGCTTTTTTCCCTAGTAAAGACCCAATAAATATTTGTAAAGTCAGTGACTTCACACTCATCCGTCACTAGGCCATGACCTAAAGCAGCTACTTCTCAAAGCCCAACTTTCTTATGTTAGTTTGGAGTTGGAAGGCAGAAGTGATTTTAATGGTTTACTATTTCAGCCTCTCAGAAAGAGATGCAGAACCGTCCATGGAGAGATTTGTGCTTTCTAAGAAAGCAAGAGAACATAGGTTCAGTTACAGCAGCCATATGCACATGCTGGGAATGGCACACATATTGATAATCTCATGTCTGGGCAATAGAGACGAGGATCCCTGGGGCTGCCTGGCCATACAGCATAGCCTACTCAGCAAGTTCCAGATCCAGGAAGAGACCCTGTGTCAGAAACACAAGATGGACTGCACCTGTAGACGGCTCCCAAGGTTGACCTCTGGCATCTACACACACACAGATAATCAGAGATGACTTTTCTTTAGAACTGGACCACAGAGTCTCCAGGTCCTCAGGATGAAGCAAAGTGGGGCACTGGAGAGCCTACCTCAGGCTGATGCTCCAGTTTGTCATTTCTCTACCCCACACTATTCTTGAAGGGTGATTTTAGCCCTCATAGAAGTCATGGGCTGAGTGTCCCTCAAAGATTTCTATGTTGAATTCAGTTTCCATCATGAAATATTAAGAGCACTTAATTTCACTGTGGGGTATAGTGGTGGTACCTTTAGAAGGGATCAGGTAATGTCTTGGGAGAGCTTCCTGATTAAATCCTGGAAGCTTTGCACGAAGAGGGAGCTAGAGGACATAGATCACGCTCCAGTCTCTTGCCGTGTGGTACCCAGTATGACTAGGGCTCTGCTAACCACCACCAGAAGTGGCCTCTCCACCTTGGGTCATAACTTGAGTTTGTGACCCCCCCTTTTTCATGCAGAAGCCTTCTTTGGGCATTCTGTTATAGTCACAGGTGCCTGCTGTAGGCATTTAGAGGCCCAAGGCTCATATCTGGCTCAATTTATGGCTCAGTCCAGCACCTTGAAACAAATTGTCTTCTTAAGCATTTTATAAGTCTTTATTTATTCATAACTTTAAAAATAGATTTCCATGATCCTGACTTTGTGGTAAGAAAGTCAAGTGTTATAGCAGGCCGTGAAGAACAGTACCCAGGCCAAGGAACTCTACCCAGACATAGCAGGAAGAGGCCCAGTTCAGGGTCAGGAAAATGGTGGCCATTGCTGAACAACTGTCAGTCTATCAGTATATTAACTGTCTTTCAGTTTCTGGTATGCAAGCTTCTGATTCTTTAGGAGTTCTGGCCTTCCTCCTTCCATTCCCCTTAAATTCCCACCATACAATAAAATCAAAGGCACTTGGCCAGTGGAGGGCGCTCTGCGGGGGCTTGTAAATATCCGAGAGTTGAATTAAGATCAAAAATAAAATGTCGCGCTGCTGTCAGATTCTCCCTGAGCTCTGCCTTCGGGGATATCTCATAATTAGGACAAAGGGATATTTGAGATTACGCCTTAAATAAACTGGGGCAGAACGCTTTAAGCCTCACCAACTATTTTTAGCTCTGAGGCAGAAAACATGATTTTCAGAGCTGAGCTTAACTTGGCTTTGGCACGTCGTAGGGGGAGTAAGACTGGGAGACCTTCAGTGTTGGGACCTCAAAGTCCACATTAGGGTAGACTTCTCTATGACCACTGTGTACCCCTGGAGCTGTGTTCAACCAGGGAACAGGGTGGTACAGTCTTACCTTGTACTGTGTGGTTTTTCCTAGGGATTCATGAACAAAAGTCCACTAACCCCAGAGAGGCAATTGACAGTAGACGAAAGAAATAACTTCACCTGTTTAGCAGGTGAACCCTTGTTTATTGGGGTAACTTATGTGTGACTCAAAGGCAACTGTATCACCAGGAAGCCCTCCTCAGTCTGGGTGGCCAGTCAGGACAACTGTATTCCTAGAGTTTCCTCACAAGTTGCGGGTGTGCCCTGGTCTCCTTCCTAGCGACTGCTTCTGCTTCTATAACCTTGGGGCAGGGTCTAATGAGTCTTGTAAGTTTCTGTATTTCCTGAGTCTTGCCCAAGCTGCACTGTTCCACAGAGGAAGGAGTATTTCCTTTCTGAGTAAATGGATGCACAACTTGCCCAGAGCCGAGCCCCCAATGGGTTCCTTCCCAGCAAGTTCATGTCTTTCACCGTCTGGGTGGGTCAGAGACCCGGGCTTGTGTGGGGAAAGTGAGGAGTAAAAGCCAGGGCTCTCACAGCCGTGTGTGCTATGTTTACGGTGACCATGATGGAATTTTCTGGTCTCATCTTCAGGATTCCCACCTGTGAGGACTAAGGTGCTGAAGGCTAACTGTGGGGGTTGTGAGAACAGGGTCATGACTTCATCCTCTTTCTGGGTCTTGCCAGCAAAACCTTCCCACAGAGGAACAAGAAGAACTGGGCAGACAGCATCTTATAGGGTGCCAAGTTGGATTTTTCTTGAAGACAACAGCTAGGTATGGGCAATCTCTGCATTGTGCCTGAACCATAAAGAGTTTGCTGACTCAGGAAAACTCGACAAAACCCGAGGAGGAAAGGACAGAACTGAGAGAATTAAGCTTCAGAATTTGCCTTCATTTCCAAAGCAAACTGTTGGTTAATAAAGCAGTAATAATCTTTTTGACTTACTAGCTTTGTGCCCTGGAACAAACAGGGCATTCTTCTTGATCCCTGTCCTCCTTGTCTGTGAGGAGGGGTGTTGACATCATGCTCTAGGCTTTATTTGAGGACTGTGTGACTGGGAGGTCACCACTCCATACAGAACCTTGGCTGTGTGGTCCGTTCATGGAATAATTCCTGGCTTCCACAGGCATGATAATAAGCTTAAGGAACTACGGCCTCTGTCCACCATGGTGACACTTCTCCACAGCCTGAGTGATGATGATGATGGTGTCCAAGGGCCCTCTCCATGGTTCTCCTGTAATAGAAGGCAGGAGAGGATGAGGGAAGAGGGTCAAAGCTACTTTCATAGTAACCCCTCCAGCAACAGGTCATGATCCCTCCTTGGGCCTCGTCACACAGCCCACCTATCTGTACTGCTGCTTTGGGGTCCAGTTTCTAGCATGTGGACTTCGGGGATGTGCAAATCACAGCAGTTTTAACCTCTTTCAGTCATCTTTGAAAGAGAGCAACAGAGACGACCGTTAATTTTTAGTTAAATAATTTTATTAGATGTATTCATTTTATCTTATTGTGTTTCGCCTGCACATGTGTGTGTGTGTGTGTACCATGTGCATGCACACTTGGTGCCTACAGAAGTCAGAAGAGGTTATTGGACCCACTGGAACTGAGGTTGTGGGTGATTGTGAACCACCATGTGGGTGCTAGGAATCAGCCCCTCTGTAAGAGCAACAAGTATCCTTAAACACTGAGCCATCTCTGCAGCCCAAGGACAACTGGGATTTGAAGTGTTTGTTATGAAAGTGCCTTGGTACGCAGGTGAGTGTAGCTGTGTTCGGAGAGGTGTGCTCCACACTGCTGTCCTCCAGGGCCTTTCCTCCTCCTCAAAGCACAGCATCTTGTTCACTTTTCTTTTTTGTTTGAGATAAGGTCTGATAGCAAGTTGCCCTTGAACTCTCTTTGTTGTGTTGTAGAATAATCTTTTTGTACACTGTGAAGATGTGTCTTTGCCAAGGCACCTTCTTATTTGTTTAATAAAAGGCTAAATGGCCATTAGCTAAGCACGAGGTATAGGCAAGACAGCCAGACAAAGAGGATGCTGGGAAGGAGAAGGGCAGAATCATGAGGTGTCACCAGTGAGATGCAGAGGAAGCAACGTGGGCATTACAAAGTAAAGATAACCCAGACACATAAAAGAATGTAGATTAAAGAAATAGGTTAACTTAAGTTGTAGTGCTAGTTAGTAACAAGCCTAAGCAATGGCCAAGCTTTTATAATTAATAATAAGACTCTGTGTCAATACTGGGGAGCCAGCAGTCCCAACAAAAGGTCCAACTACTTGCAGCCGAGAATGGTCTCCTGATACTTCTTTCTCCACTTCCAGAGTGTGGGATGACAGGTATACACCTCCAGACTCAGCTTTCATTATTCATCTTTAGCTGGAGTTTTCTCTGAAATGCTATTTTCTTCGTGTCTTAAAGGTTAAGTCTGTGTTGAGCTGTGAATGGCCCCTTCTGCAATTAATTATGCACAATTAAATCTGAGATGCATTCAGGGACTGTGGATCCAGACTGTGCAATGTGTTTTCATTTACCTGCATCCACCCTCACCTTACTCCGGTTCCTCACATTTATGGTCTGTGTATGGCTCACTGGCCTCAGCCTGTGTTATTCCCTCTTCTAGGAAGATTCTGCTAACCACTGTCCATGGCACTCTGGAACTTCACACCATTAACCAGCCAGACTTCTATGGCTCACTTAAAATACACCAACTTTATGAAATGGCTCTCATCCCCACAATAAGACCCTTTCTTCCTCTTTAAGCCACAGGGCACAGCCTGTGCTGTTTTCAAAGACACAGACTCTCTGTCCTTTTCCTTCTAGGATGGTGGATATCGTGAGGGAAGGGACCGTCTCTTACAGTACAGGTTATGAGCTTGGTCTATAATTGAATGTTGAAATTCAACCCATGTTTCTGTTTAGTTTCCAATTTAATCATTGTGAGGACACCTTGACTAGCATCCCTGGCAGAACTTAGCTCATAGCCTATGCAGACCATTGGTTTGGTCTCACTTTCCCTAGCCAAGTGTGGCAACCTACGTGAGGATGATAGGGAGACCTCGGGGGAGTATCTCTCTATCTCATCATGTCCCTTCCACCAGCCTGGCATGACACAGGCAAACTTTCCTGGGTTTCCAGATGTCAACAGACAAATGTCACCACAGGATGAGTATGCCACATTTCCCTCTGATGGAGGAGAGTCATCTTTCTATCTGTTGCTTTCATTGGTTAATTAATAAAGAAAACTGCTTGGCCTCTGATAGGGTAGAATTAAGATAGGCGGAGTAAACAGAACAGAATGCTGGGAGAAAGAAGCCCAGTCAGGAGTCGCCATGATTCTCTCACTCCAGACAGACGCAGGTTAAGATCGTTCCTGGTAAGCCAGCTCGTGGTGCTACACAGAATATTAGAAATGGGTTAGATCAAAATGTAAGAGCTAGTCAATAAGAGGCTGGAGCTAATGGGCCAAGCAGTGTTTAAAAGAATACAGTTTCCATGTAATTATTTCGGGTATAAAGCTAGCCGTGCGGGATGCAGCCCGCAGCTCCTTAATTCAACACCCCTCCACCTGCACTGTGGTGGTTTGAACGAGAAACATCCCCCATAGGTCTAGGCATTTGAACCCCTGATTTCTAGTTGGTTTCAGTCATTGAGGAGGCTTACAAAGTGTGGTTTGGCTGGAGAATTTTGTTACGGGGGATAGGTTTTTAGAGTTTTATAGCCTGGCCCACTTTCAGTTTATCTATCTATCTATCTATCTATCTATCTATCTATCTATCTATCTATCTATCTATCTATCTCTTCTTCATGCTTGCAGTTAAATATACGCTTTCTCAGACTCCTGCTGCCATGCCTGCTTCTTGCTGCTGTGCCTCATCACTGTGACGAACCCTTTTCCCTTTGCAACTGTAAGTTCAGATAAACACTTCCATACGTTGCTTTTCATCATGATGTTTTTTATCACAACAACAGAACAGAAACTAATACAGTAACTGCCATGGGTTAAGGGTCAGTTAAGTACTAGCTTGGCCAGTTGGGGGGGTGGACGACAGATCTGGGGAGTGGAGGTCTGGGATCAATCCAGACTTCAGGATTGTGAAGATTCTAGGTCCACATTCAGACACCATCTTAGTCCTCCAGGTTTCCCCAGACATAAGGAGCAACTGGAGACGGGAAGGTTATGCATGCAGAGCCATCCCATATGCCTCTGGCCAGGCTCCAAGTTCTGCCAGTCTGGCCCTGTGCTCAGCAATGGCTCAGAGCACCATTGAGAATTTAATTAACGTGCCATCTATTTTCATGCCCAGATTCCCAACACAGTGGGCCCCAGCCTGGCTCACCTCTGAGCATATTGCTGCCCTACGTGGTAGCTCCCTGTTTGCAGGAGGGACTGTCGTTCTTCGGCCACGGCAAGCTGCGTTCTTGAGTTGGAGGATTTTGACTTCTCTGGAAAGGGAAAGGTATTGTGAAGCTGTCTAGACTGTGTTTGCGCTCCTGGGGAACAAGCTCACATGTGGGTGTTTGGGGAACACACAAATTGTTAAAAGATTTAGTCACAAGACATGATCTAAAGAAGAGAGGAAATTGTCTCAAAAGATTTCTAGGAGGATGCTATACTCAGGGGTCAGGAGTATGCCATAGTGCTTTCTCTCTCCTTGATGATGGGGGTCCTACCCTCTCCATGTTTCTGAACTTCTCGTCTACCTACCTTCCCCACATGTTCTCGTCGGACGAACTGACCTCTGCATGGCTGTGCACTCATAGGCTTTGGGCACTCTCTTCTCGTCTACCTACCTTCCCTATATGTTCCCATCAGACAAATTGACCTCTACATGGCTGTGCACTCGTAGGCTCTGGGCACTCTCTTCTGGGTTTGTTGGAGTCACTCATCTATCCACAACCCTGCTTAGACTGGAGAGATGGGCCAGTGGTTAAGAGAACTTGCTGATCTTGCAGAGGTTTATTTCCCAACACCCACATGGTAGCTCACAACTACCTGTAATTCTAGTCCCAGGAGATCTGATGCCTTCTTAGGAACAAGACATGCAACTGGTATGTAGATATAAATGCAGGAAAAATGCTTATACACTTAAGTTTTTGAAAGAAAGAATTCAGATATTAGACTGGGACTCAGATCCATGCCTTGTTCAACCCTCATCAACCCTCAACAGGAAGGCTTGTTTTTGCAGTAGATGGGAATTAACACAGACACTCACAACTGGATAAGTTCAGGCTTTGGAGAATTTAGTCTTTTTGTTTGTTTGTTTGTTTTGTTTGTTTCATGTTTTCTTAAGGCAGTGTTTCTCTGTGGTTTTGGAGCCTGTTTTTGGAACTAGCTCTTGTAGACCAGGCTGGCCTAGGACTCACAGAGATCTGCCTGCCTCTGCCTCCCAAGTGCCAAATTAAAGGTGTGTGCCACTACCGCCTGGTGGGAACACTTAGTCTTAAACATGAAATTTTCACCAAACCTCCCCGCAAGGCTCAGAAATCTATGAAGAAAAGGAGCCAGAAAGATTGTAAGAGCCAGAGTTAGTGGATAACATCCAGGAAACAGTGTCTTCCAGACACAACAGAACTGATGCACATACGAACGCACAGAGACAATGTCAATGTGTACAAGATCAGCACTGGTTCAAGCCAGACAGCATCTCAGCGGAGAAGGTGAAATGGTCACAGAGCCCCACTCCTAATCAAGAAGCTGTTTGAAGTTGATTCCTACTGGCAAAGGGGAAATCAATTGTCTCCAATGGAGTAACCAGGATAAGTCCCATGCCTAGGAGTAGTTGCCCAACACAGAATAAACTCCGTGTTTTTTTTTTCATACAGGGTTTCTCTGTGTGACAGTCCTGTATGTCCTAAAACTCACTTTGTAGAGCAGGCTGGCCTTAATCTCACAGAATCTGTCTGCCTCTGCCTTCCAGTGCTGGGATTAAAGGTGTGTGCACCACCACTGCCTGCATTTGACTTTTTTGTCTTAGGGTTTTTTGATTGTTTTGATTTTAGTTTTAGTTTTAGGGTTTTTTTTATGAAAGAAAGAATATAAAGTTTGGTGGGTAGGAGGTAGAGAGGATCTGGGAGGAATTGGAGAATAAAGATGTGATCAAATATATTGTGTAAGCTTTTTTAAAATAAAAATAGAAGAAATAGAAAACTAAAAAGAAATAGTTCAACCTCAAAAGTCCACTGGAAACTTGATTTCTTTTCCCCTGTTTGCACCATGTTTCTTAGTGTACCATCACCAAACTTTCTGAATTTTTATGCCTTTTTCAGTCTGTGGTCGCCAGACCCAAGTCCCTGACCTAGCCACACAGTGTCATGGTGTTTTTAGTGCTTATTCTAGCTGGCAGCTGCTCCGGAAGCACGCATCTGTTTTTGTTCCCCCTTCTTCCACCATCCTGCATCCTGGGGCTGCTTCTGTGAAGCATGATTAATAAAAACTCAGAGAGAGAAATTGGGGTTCAACCTGAAGATCTGAAAAACGAAGCAGCCAACCACTGGCTCTTACCTTGACCTCAGTCTGAAATGACTATTCTGTCTCCAGGAATCTCAGAATGAGGACTGCGTGTCTGAGAGCTGTCTCCCCCTGTCTTATATTTCTCTCTAGGGCTTGGATTAAAAGCATGAACCACTGAGATTAAAGGTGCATGTCACTGTGGCTACTGGGATTAAAGGTATGTGTTACCATAACCTGGTCTATAAGGCTGACTAGTGGGAATGTTTTACTCTCCGATCTGCATGAAGTCTTTATTAAAATACATTTAAAATGCCACTACACTTCTGTCTCCCTTAGTTCTGTGATACTTTTCGCCCCTGCTCTACACTTTGACCCTGTCTATGCACAGACCTCTAGGCAATGTATGTCTCCCTCTCCATAGACTGGTGCTGTGTTCTCTCAGGTCCCTGTTTCTAGCCTGATCTCTCTCTTTAAGTCTCAGTCTCCTGCCTTCTGACAGATATTGGTCTTCGGATAGCCCACGGTACCACAAGCATATTTCCAAATGAATGTACCCATTCTGAGGTCTACCACTTTCCCTTTTCCTATTCTAATCACATAAAGGTTTGTTTGGGGCTTCTCTGATTCTTTGCAATCTCCCATGTGTTGTTTCTTCCTCCTCCTTACCATCCCCGGCTACTTCTGCCCCAGCCCTTGGGTCTTCCATCAGTAAACCTTCTTTGTGTTCTAACCAGGGTGTGGCCACCCAAGAACATCACTCTGGTGCTGTGGCACTGTAAGAAGGTAATTTTAATTTGTCTTTAGCCTCACTGGGCTGTAAGCTTCCAGTGTAGGAGCCATGGTAAGCACCCAGCAAATGTAAGCTGAGTAAGAGAACTAGAGTTCAAAGTGGTAACACTATAAATGTTTTCTGTGTATATTTGCATACTTAAGCAAGTTTATTATCCAGGTATGCTTAACATGTAAGAGCTGCATGTTTTTAACATATATAACTCGATGCACTGGGCTTAGCACACACCTGTGAAACCATCATTGCCATTAACATCAATGACATTCAATGGATTCTGGAGCAGCAGTTTTCAAATTTGAGGATTTGACAGACAATAAAAGTTAGAACCAGTCAGAACTGGTGAGTAATCTGCCTAACAGTGAAGCTGCCCCTCTCCTTGGATTCTATCCCTGGGGTCATTCCCATGGCCCCCACCTTCCTAGCACAATGCTGGCCCCTCTTCTGGGCCCTGCCCCAGCCCCAGTGGTCTTCCGCCACTCAAACACAATCCACACCAGTCAGAACAGCTGCAAGCCACACCAATAAATAACAGACACTGCATTCCACACCCCTCCCTCGGCTACACCAGAGGCCAAGCTAGCCACCAGAAGGCCAACTCTCAACATGGACAGAGACTCTTTACTAGATCAGAGGTCATGCTATCCACCAGAAATGCAGGCCACAAAGACTAGTAAATGCAAGAGGAAACAGAAATCTAGGAACAAAACACTATCCAACAAAGACAAACTCAGAAATTAGTGACTAGAATTGGTCATTCCAAACCCAGATGTCTAAATGCAAGTGTAAAAATACAACCAACAACAGTCAGGGCAAAATGGCACTAGTGCTCAGCTATTTTGTCAGTAAGACAGTAAGAGTACTTCCAGAACACAAGAAAACGATCTAAGAAGAACTTTATGAAGATGATAGAGGTCACTAAAGATGAAAGGAAGACTCCCTTAAAGAAATTGAGGAAAAGACAATCAAGAATTAGAAAATATCAACAAAGGAGGCAAGAAAGCCAAAAGAAAAATCAACAAGTGAAGGAAACTATTCATGACATGAAAATCAAAATAGAAGAAATAAAGAAAACACAAACTGAGAGAATTCAGGAAATGGAAAATCTGGATAAGCGAACAAGCATCACCAACAAAATGCAAGAGATGAAAGAGAAAAATCCCAGACATTGAGAATACAATAGAAGAAATAGATACATTGGTCAAAGAAAATGTTAAATTTAAAAACCTTCTAACAGAAAACATCCAGGAAAATCTGGGAAACCATGAAAGGACAAAACCTAAGAATAATAGGGTTGCAGAACATTTGCTTAATTATGCAAAGATGTGTTGCATTTGCTTATGCAGTAAAATATTTGTTTAACTCTGTAAAGTTGTGTTGCATTTGTTTAACTATATAGAGATGTGTTGTATTGTTTAACTATGTAAAGATATGCTGCTGTTTTACCTTGCCTGCTTAAGACACCCAGTTGGTGTAGTAAAATGCTAAATGGCCAATAGCAAGGGAAGAGGTATAGGCAGGACTTCTGGGCAAGGAGAGTAAGTAGGAAGAGGCATTTAGGCTCAAGAAAAGAAATAAAAAGAGATACCAGGGAGACACCTGGAGCCAGCCAGATGTGAAGGAAGCAGGAGAGTAGGGCGTACAGAGTGAAATAAAGGGAAAAGGCCCCAGGCAAAACATAGATGAATAGAAACAGGTTAAATTAAGTTAAAAGAGCTATTGAAACAAGCCTAAGCTAAAGCCGAGAATTCATAATTAATAAGTCTCTGTGTCTTTATTTCGGAGCTTGTTGGCAACCTAAAGAAAATTGTAATGACATAGTAGGAATAGAAGAAGGAGAAGAATCCCAGCTTAAAATCCCATAAAATGTATTTAATAAAATTGTAGAAGAAAATTTCCTAATCTAAAGAAGGACATGCCCCTAATAGTACAAGAAGGGGGCGGGAGAGATGGCTCAATTCTTCCACAGGTCCTGAGTTCAATTCCCAGCAGCCATGTGGTGGCTCACAACTATCACTAGTGAGCTCTGATGCCTTCTTCTGGCATAAAGATGTATATGCATTTAGGGCACTCATACATAAAATAAATCTTTTTATTATTATTAAATATACCTTTTAAAAATCTTTTCTCATTTTACAATACCTATCCTTCCGTTCCCTCTACTTGCCCCCCCACTCCTGCCCCCCATCCACTCTTCAGAGAGGATAAGGCTTCCAAAGGGGAATCAACAAAGCCTAACATCACTTTAAGGCAGGACCAAGGCTCTCTCTCTCTCTCTTCTATCTAGGCTGAGCAACGTATCCCTCCAAAAATAATGGGCTCCAAAATGCCAGTTCAAGTACTAGGGATAAATTCTGGTCCCATTGCCAGTGGCCTCACAGACTGCCCCAGCCACACAACTGTCACCCACATTCAGTGGACCTAGTTTCATTCTATGGAGGTTCCCCCCTATCAGCCCAGTGTGAATGAGCTCTCATTAGCTCAGGTCAATTGTTTCTGTGGGTATCTCCATCACAGTCATGACCCCTTCGCTCATAAAAAGGTACAAGAAGTTTACAGAACACTAAATAGATTGGATCTGAAAAGAAAGTCCCCACGTCACATAGTAATCAAAACAGTAAACATAGAGAACAGAGAAAGAGTATTAAAAGCTGGAGGGGAAAAAGGCCAAGTAACATATAAAGGCACATCTATAACAATTACACCTGACTTCTTAACAAAGGCTCTAAAAGTCATAAGGGCCAGGACAGATGTCTTGGTGACTCTAAGAGACCACAGATGATAGCCCAGACTACTATACCCAGCAAAACTTTTAGTCACCATAGATGGAGAAAACAAGATATTTCATGACAAAGTCAAATTTAAACAATACCTATCCATGATCCTATAAAAGTACTAGAAGGAAAATTCCAAGGAAGTTAACTACACCCCAAAACGTAGACAATAGATAATCTCACACCAGCAAAATCCAAAGAAGGGAAACACACAATACTACTACTACCACCACCACCAATAATAACAACATAACAACAGGACTAAACAATCAGTGGTCATTAATATTTCTCAATATCAATGAACTCAATTTCCCAATAAAATGACACAGGCTAATAGAATGGATACAAAACCAGGATCCATCCTTCTGTTGCATACAAGAAACACACTCAACATCAAAGATAAACATACCCCAGAGTAAAGGGTTGGAAAAAGAGTTTCCAATCAAGTGAACGTAACAAGCAAGTTGGTGTAGCTATCCAAAATTAAACAAAAGAGATGGAGAAGGACATTTCATATTCATTTAAAATATCCATCTGGATGATGTCTTAATTCTGAATGTCTATGCCCCAAATGCAAGGGCATGCACATTGTAGAGTAAACATTACTAAAGCTCAAACCCACTGTCGAACCCACACTTAGTAATGAGAGACTTTTAACATCATACTCTCACCAATGGGCAGGTCATCCAGACAGTAATTGAACAGAAAAATAATAGAACTAACAGACATTATGATTCAAATGGACCTAACAGATAACTACAGATCATTTCACCCAAACACAAATATACCTTCTTGGTGTAGGAGATCCTTCTATCTTTGTGTTGCTTTCATTGGTTAATAAAGAAACTGCTTTGGACCTGTTGATAGGGCAGAACTTAGGTAGGTGGAGAAGACAGAACTGAATTCTGGGAGGAAGAAAATAGAAGGAGAAAGACACCATGGATCTACCAGAGATCCATGGTTTACCTAATAAACCACTGCCATGTGGTGATTCACAGATTAATAGAAATGGGTTAAATTAAGATATAAGAATTAGCCAATAAGAAACTACAGTTAATGGGCCAAACAGTGATTTAATTAATACAATTTCTTTGTGGTTATTTCGGGGCTAAGCTAGCCAGGCCCTCCTCCTGTACCTTCTCAACACGTCTTGGAGCTTTCTCTGAAACTGACCATAGACTTGGTCAAAGGAAGTCTCAACAGATATATGAAAATTAAAATAACCCCCTGTATCCTATCAGTCCTGGCTGGAGAGATGACTCAGTGGTTAAGAGCACTCTACATGCTCTTCCAATGGTTCTGAGTTCAATTCCCAGCAACCACATGATGGCTCTCAACCATCTGTAATGAGATCTTTTTTCTCTCTGGAGGAAGAGACCTGGTCAGTCATCCTCATCAATTTAGACCATGAAACCCAATATGAACTACTTCAGCAGAACCTCCATATATGGGCTGCGCATGCATGCTTTAGCATTGCCAAGGCATAAATTTCATTCATAAATTTCATCCTATCAGACCACTGTGGATTAAAGTTGGATTTCAACAACAGAAAACACAGAAAGCCTACAAACTCATGGAAACTGAACAGCTCTCTACTGAATTACCACTGGGTCAAGGCAGAAATAAAAAAAGAAATTAAAGACTTCTTAGAATTCTATGAAAATGAATATATAACATACCCAAACTTACCGGACATAATAAAATGGTGCTAAGAGGGAAGTTCATAACACTAAGTGCCTGTATAAGGAAATTAGAGAACTATTATACCAGTGACTTCACAGCACACCTGAGAGTTCTAGAATAATAAAGAAGCAGACATACCCAAGGGGAGTAGACAGCCAGAAATAATCAACTTAGGGATGAAATCAATAAAATAGAAACAAAGAGAACAATACAAAGAATCAATAAAACAGAGTTGGTTTTTTGAAAAAAAAAATCAGTATTGACAAACTCTTATCCAAACTAACTAAAAGTCAGCAAGAGAATATTCAAATAAACAAAATCAGAATTGAAAAGGGGGACATAACAGATACCAAGGAATCCAAAGAATCATTAGGTCATACTTTGAAAACTTGTACTCCACAAAATTGGAAAATCTTAAAAGAAATGGACAATTTTCTTGAAAGATACCACTTATCAAAATTATATATAAATCAGATAAACAACTTAAATAAACCTATAACCCCCAAGGAAATAGAAGCAGTCATTAAAAGTCCCCCAACCAGAAAAAGATCAGGGCCAGATGGTTTTAGTACAGAATTCTACCAGACTGTCAAAGAAAAGTTAATACCAACACTCCTCAAATTATTCCACAAAATAGAAACAGAAGTAACATTGCCGAATTCCTTTTATGAGGCTACAGTCCTTTCTGATACCCAAACCACACAAAGACTCAACAATGAAAGAGACTTACAGACTAATATCCCTCATGAACATTGATGCAAAATAATAAGATTCTTGCAAACCAAATCTAAGAATACATCAAACAGATCATTCATCATGATCAAGTAGTCTCCATCATAGAGATGCAGGAATGGTTACACATGTGGAAATCTGTCAATGTAATCCACCATGTAAACAAACCGAAAGGAAAAAAAAACCTAAATGATCATTTCATTAGATCCTGAGAAAACCTTTAACAAAAGCCAACGCCTCTTAATGATAAAAGTCTTGGAGAGATCAGGGATACAAGAAACAAACCTAAATATAATAAAGGCTATATACAGCAGTCCAATAGCCAACATCAAATTAAGTTGAGAGAAACTCAAAGCAATTCCACTAAAATCAGCAACAAGGCAAGACTGTCCACTCTCTCCACATCTATCCAATATAGATTTATCTATCCAATAAGTTTTATCTAGAGCAATAAGATAACTGAGGGAGATTAAGGGTATGCAAATTGGAAAGGATGAGTTTAAGTATTGCTATTTGCAGATGAAATAATAGTATACTTAAGTGGCCCCTAAAATTCCACCAGGGAACTTGTATAGCTTCTGTGAAGTAGCTGGATACAAAATTAACTAAAAACAATCAGTAGCCCTCCTATATACAAATGATAAATGTATAAATGATAAAAATCAGGATAACAAGACACTTTCCAATAGCCACAAACAATATAAAATTTCTTGATATAACTCTTGCCAAGCAAATGAAAGACTTACATGATGGGACTGAACAGATGGCTCAGAGGTTAAAAGCAGTATCTGTTCATCCAGAGGACCTGGGTTCAAATCCCAGCACCCACATGGTAGCTCATAACTGTTTGTAACTCCAGTTCCAGGGGATCTGACACCTTCACACCAATGCACAAAAAATAAAATTAAATAAGAGAAATAAACTTATATGTCAAGAATTTCAAGTTTTTAAAGAAAGAAAGTGGAGAAGAAATCAGAAGATGGAAAGATCTTCCATGCTCATAGATCAGTAGGGTTGACATAGTAAAAATGGCCATCTTACCAAAAGGAATCTCAATCTACAGTTTCACTGCAATCTCCATCAAAATTCCATCGCAAATCTTTACAGACCTAGACAGAACAATACTCAACTTTATATGGAAAAAAAACTCAGGTTAGCTAAAACAATCCTGTATAGTAAAAGAACTTCTAAAGGCACCACCATCTCCGATTTTAAGCTATACTAGAGAACTATAGTAATAAAAACCACAGGATATTGACATAAAAAAATCAATGGAACTGAAACAAAGATCCAGAAATTAAATCCACACACCAATGAATACTTGATTTTTGACAAAGAAGCCAATATTGTACAATGACAAGAAGAATTTATCCTCAACAAATAGTACTGGTCTAACTGGATGTGTGCATGTAGATATGTATACAGATCCATATATCACTCTGCACAAAAGTCCAAGTGGATCAGAGACCTCAACATAAAGCAGATACCCTGAACCTGATAGAAGAGAAAGTGGTGGATATCCTTGAACACATTGTCACAGGAGGTAACATCCTGAACTGAACTCCAATCATGCAGGCACTAAAATCGATAATTGACAAATGGGACCTCATGAAGCAGATAATCTTTCATAGGCAAAAAACACTGACAAAGGGACAAACCAGCAGATCACAGAACTGGAAAGGATCTTCACCAAACCCACATCTGATAGAGGGCTAATATCTTAAATATATAAGGAACTCAAGAAATTAGACCTCAAAAATTCAATAGTCCAATTAAAAATTGGCATTCAGATCTAAGCATGGAATTCTTTTTTACTAATTTTATTGAGCTATACATTTTTCTCTGCTCCCCTTCCTGCCTCTCCCTTCCCCTTCTACCCTCTCCCATGGTCCCCATGCTTCCAATTTACTCAGGAGATCTTGTCTTTTTTTTTTTTTTTTACTTCCCATGTACATTAGATCCATGTATGTCTCTCTTAGGGTCCTCATTGTTGTCTAGGTTCTCTGGGATTGTGAATTGTAGGCTGGTTTTCCTTGCCTTATGTTTATAAGCCACTTATGAGTGAACACATGATATTTGTCTTTCTGGGTCTGGGTTATCTCACTCATTATAATGTTTTCTAGCTCCATTCATTTGCCTGCAAATTTCAAGATGTCATTATTCTTTTCTGCTGTGTAGTACTCCATTGTGTAAATGTACCACATTTTTCTTATCCATTCTTTGGTTGAGAGGCATTTAGGTTGTTTCCAGTTTCTGGCTATGACAAATAATGCTGCTATGAACATAGTTGAGCACATGTCCTTGTGGCACGATTGAGCACCCTTTGGGTATATACCCAAAAGTGGTATTGCTGGGTCTTGAGAAAGGTTGTTTCCTAATTTTCTGAGAAATCGGCATACTGACATCCAAAGGGGCTGTACCAGCTTGCACTCCCATCAGCAATGGAGGAGTGTTCCCTTTACCCCACATCCTCTCCAATATAAGTTGTCATCAGTGTTTTTGATCCTGGCCATTCTTACAGGTGTAAGATGGAATCTCAAAGTTGTTTTGATTTCTATTTCTCTGATGACTAAGCATGTTGAACATTTCCTTAAGTGTCTTTAAGTCTTTCAGATTTCTCTGTTGAGAGTTCTCTATTTAGGTCTGTACTCCAGTTTCTTGTTGTAATAGGAGCGGCAGGGCTGCGTCCCCGGCACCCAGCCGCCCGCATGGCTAGCTTATGCCCCGAAATAATTACACGGAAACTGCATTCTTTTAAACACTGCTTGGCCCATTAGCTCCAGCCTCTTATTGCCTAGCTCTTACATATTGATCTAACCCATTTCTAATATTCTGTGTAGCACCATGAGCTGGCTTACCAGGAAAGATCTTAACCTGCGTCAGTCTGGAGTGGGAGAATCATGGCGACTCATTGACTCGGCTTCTTTCTCCCAGCATTCTGTTCTGTTTACTCCACCCACCTAAGGGTTGGCCAATCAAATGGGCCAAGGCAGTTTCTTTATTAATTAACCAATGAAAGCAACAGATAAGATACAAGACCCACCTCCATCAGTTTCTTATTGGATTATTTGTTCTTTTGATGATCAATTTTTTGAGTTCTTTGTATATTTTGGACATCAGCCCTCTGTCTGATGTGGGGCTGGTGAAGATCTTTTTCCATTTTGTAGGCTGCCCTTTTGTCTTGTTGACATGTTCTTTGCTTTACAAAAGCTTTTCAGTTTCAGGAGGTCCCATTTATTAATTGTTTCTCTCAGTGTCTGTGCTACTGGGATTATATTTAGGAAGTAGTCTCCTGTGCCAATGTGTTCAAGTGTACTTCTCACTTTCTCTTCTATGAGGTTCAGTGTGACTGGCTTTATGTTGAGGTCTTTGATCCATTTGGACTTGATAAACAGGGAATTCTTAACAGAGGAATTTCAAATGGACAAGAATCCCTTAACGAAATGTTCAACATCCTAAGCGATTAGGGACATGCAGATCAAAATGACACAGAGATTTTGTTTTACTCCTTTCAGAATGGCTAAGATCAAAAACACAAATAACAGCTCATGCTGTAGAGGATGTGGAATAAGGGGAACACTCTTCCACTGCTGGTGAAAGTGCAAACTAGCACAGCTACTTTGGAAATCAATAAGGTGGTTTCTTAAAAAATTGAGAATCAGTTTACCACACAACCCAACCCAAACCGTCCTGGGCATATACCCATATACACTCTATCATCCACAAGGACGCTCAATTATGTTCATAGCAGCCTAATTAGCCATTATCTGGAAACAACTTAGATGTCCTTAAACCAAAGAATGAACCAAAAAATGTGGTCCATTTACACAATGGAATATTACTCAGCTGTTAAAAGCAATGACATCAGAAAATTTGCCGGCAAATTATAGAACAGAAAAGATCATTCTGAGTGACGTAACACAGACCTAGAAAGATGCACATGGTATGTACTCACTCATAAGTGGGTATTAGCTATAAAGTAAAGGATAATCATACTATAATCCGCAGACCCAGAGCAGCTAAGTAATAAGGTAGTCTCAAGTGTGTGGGGGGGAGAGAAATAGAATGAAGAATGCCAGTGGACAGGGGCAGGGTTCTACAAGTGGAGTGGGGATGGGAAGAGGAGGGATCAGCTGGGGGAGGGGATGGAAGGAGAGAGTACTTGGAAAGGCAACTGGAATGGAGGCATTTCTGGAATGAGCTAGAGCAATGGAAACTACCAGGAATCCATGAGGGTGACCCTAGCTAAGAGTGAGCAGTTGGGGATGTGGAGCCTGACCCAGCCATCTCCTGTAATCAGGCAATACTTCTAGTGGAGGGACTGGGACACCAGCCCAGTCACAAACCCTTCCACCTACAAGTAGTCCTGCCTGCAAGATGTGCAGGGGTAAAGACAGAGCAGAAATTGTGGGAGTGGCCAACTAATGACTTGCCCACCTGGAGACCCATACCCTAAGAAGGAGATCACCCCTGAGGGTCAGGACCCAGAGGCAGGATACCCCAGAGACCTAGAATAGAACCAAACATGACTATCAATGAAAGAAAGAAAATAATAAGTCAATGAAGTGATTCCTAGTGATATTCTGCTATAGTCATAGATTGGTGTCTACCCCAACCATCATCAGAGAGACTTCACCCAGTAACTGATAGGAACAGGTGCAAAGATGCACTGCCAGGCGTTAGGTAGAACCTGGGGAACCCTGCAGAAGAGGGAGAGGAAGGATTGTAGGAGCCGAAGGGTCACCGGGGCCCACAGAGACTGAACTGACTATCACGGAGCATGCACGGGACTGACCTAGGCCCTCTGCATGTATGCTAAACTTGTGTAACTTGGTCTTTGTGTGAAATTCCTAACAGAGAGAGCAGGACCTGTCTCTACTGACTCTGTCGCTTGCTTTTGGTATTGCCTCATCCAGCCTTAATAGAAGAGGAGGTGCCTAGTCTCACTGCAACTTGATATGCCATGACTAGCTGATATCCATGGGAGGCACTGCCTGTATCTGAAGAGAACAGAGGAGGAGTGGATGGGGCAGAGTGAGGAATTGGGAGGAGGGGAAGGAGGGGAAATGTTGGTTGTGATGTAAAAACAAACAAACAAAATAAACAGAAGAAAAACAATAACAAAAATATTAGAGGAAAAACTGGATTCAAATATCCAACTTTAAAATTTCTGTGTTAAGGGATTACCTCTTAATTCCTTGAAAGACAAAAGTTTTAGACCAAAATAATAGGAGGGAAGTATTTTAGAATAAAAAGTAGCCTAAAGAAAATTCACTAGATATAACCAGTTATGGATTTTCTTTTTACCCTGAACACTTCTTTGTAGAGAGATGCCTGTCTATGCAGAGGTAGTTCACATGCTTTCTTCAAAGACAACATAAAAGCTTGAGAGGATGAAGGTGGCAGTTTGAGCTGTGGCTTGACAGGGGTGTAATAGGTGGCATGTAAACTGGGGTGCTTGTGAGGGGAGTGTGAAGGCTTGAGTCTTCAAAATGCAGCAATGGGATGCAGTTGGACAATGGGGAATGGCTGAGTTGGCAAGCTGGAGACCCAGGAGAACCCATGGTGAGCCCCCACACTCAGTGACCTCTTCTACCAAATGAAGAAAACATTCAAGTAATGTATGTTGATGGCATTTTTAATACAAAGGGCAGTCAATTAATATGTTTGACTCACACATGATTAATATTTACAAAGTATGCTTTGTCATTGGGGTCTTGAAGGTCTGATTGAAGCAACCAAGGCATCTATGTGTACTTGCTGGCCACAGCTCGATGGCATCCCTGAGTCGAAACTGTTGTCATTGTCTGTTAGGTTTCTTCATTCTCCTTCATCATCCTGGCAATAGCATTTTTGATGTCAATAAATATTAACATACATGGAGTATATAATGGGGCTTGATAATACAATGAAACATGAACTGCAAAGTTATTTAGTCTTAACAGGGCAGACATTTGTTAAAGAGGCAACTAGCACAGCATTTTAAAAGTATTACTCAGCAGTAAAAAACAATGACTTCCTGAATTTTGCAGGCAAATGGACGGAAATAGAAAACACTATCCTGAGTGAGGTGAGCCAGACCCAAAAAGAGGAACATGGGATGTACTCACTCATATTTGGTTTCTAGCCATGAATAGGGGACGTTGAGCCTATTATGCGTGATCCTAGAGAAGCTGATTAAGAAGGTGAACCCAAAGAAAAACATTTAGGCGATGAAAGGAGACAGAGACAAAGACCCACATTGGAGCACCGGACTGAAATCTCAAGGTCCAAATCAAGAGCAGGAGACAGAGCACAAGCAAGGAACTCAGGACCGCGAGGGGTGCACCCACACACTGAGACAATGGAGATGTTCTATCAGGAACTCACCAAGGCCAGCTGGCCTGGATCTGAAAAAGCATGGGATAAAACCGGACTTGCTGAACATAATAGACAATGAGGACTACTGAGAACTCAAGAACAATGGCAATGGGTTTTTGATCCTACTGCACGTACTGGCTTTGTGGGAGCCTAGGCAGTTTGGATGCTCACCTTACTAGACCTGGATGGAGCTGGGTGGTCCTTGGACTTCCCACAGGGCAGGGAACCCAGATTACTCTTAGGGATGATGAGGGAGGGGGACTTGATGGGGGAGGGGGAGGGAAATGGGAGGTGGTGGCGGGGAGAAGGCAGAAATCTTTAATAAATAAATAAATAAAAATTTAAAAAAAAAGTTTTACAGGACTCTGCTTGTTGAAAGTGACTTTTAGCCATGCAGCCTCCTGTGATATCTAAGATTGTACACAATTAAGGGTAGAATAATTTGGAGTTGCTCTTGCTTCTGGAATGCAGTACAATTCAGATACATTCCCTGGAATATTAACCCACCAATTGAGAGCCACTGTCCTTAGTTTTGCAACTGGAGTGCTTTACTGGGACCAGAGAAAGGGGCACATTAGTAGACCATGGTTTCATTCGTTAGTAGATGCTGTGATGCTGGAAAGAGATGATCTCCAGGTCCCACCTAGATGGAGGATGTGGGTGTTATGTAAGTGTGCACATGAACACATTCTTGCACACATATCATCCTCTGAACACAAGAAGGCTATCATGTATCATACACAAGCAGGGTGAGAAGGGACAGGGAAGTGTCTTGGAAACAACAGCACCCAGTTAAGGTTGTGATGCCCTTCTGTGATAGAGGGTGACAAATGGTTGCAACTGGGAGGAGACACATGGTTGGCATCAGGAGAAGGGCCTAGCCATCAACTCACTGACAGCATTATATTAGCAAGTAGATAGCACCTCCAGTCTAGGGTCAGGTAAAGGAGTGGTCACAGGGAGAGCCCCAGTGTCCTCTGTGCTATTGGATGGGACAAGGTGAGGACGGACAGTATCCAGGTGGCCCTGGATATAAAGTCATCCAGTATGCCAATACCAGCACAGGGGACAGAAGTCAGTTTACACTGGGCTTCAGGCTGAGAGATCACTGAATTGTGTGTCCTCTGAGAACATCCAGTGACATAATTCTCAGCATTTTGGGGATAACAGAATCCCGTTTTAAAATTCAACATTAAAGCCCTAATTAAAGCACCTAACCAAGCTCTGTGGGAAGAGAGGTGAGGCCTGGAGCCTCTTCCTGTTACTGTTTCTCCAGACCCATGGACCCAGAATCACACACCAGGATCTGGAGTTCATGGGTCCACAGCCTGAGTACTATCCTGACTAAAGGGGAAACTAGGGACCATCTTGAGTACCATCTGGCTGGTGAGAGATATGGCAGCCAGCAGCTCTTTGTGGAAACTGAGTTTCCATTACCATAGATGCTCCTAATGGGCCGTTTCCAATGATTAATGATAAAAATGTAGTAGGGTTTGCTAGCAAGGTCTGCAAACTTTCCTAGAATGAGGCATTACTGTAGTGTTCTGGTTTCATTCCAGGTTAATTTCTGGTGGTTACATGTGAGATATGGTCTAGACAGTAATACCTCAAGCTCCTTCAATGCATGTGGCCCCCAATTCATAACCTTAAATTTCACCATAGTTTTCCCTCTTGGGTTGCTGATGAGGAGCTAACTTAGATTTTGTCTCTCTATAGCCCTGTACTTCTTGGAAAGTGCTAGTTGGTAGCAACATGCTCACATAGTGACTGGTAAATAACCCAGGGACATGAGCACCCCTGAAAACTCCTGGGGCCCTGAAGTTCTGTGGAGCCTTTTTTCTGTTCTTCCTCAGCTCCTCTATCCAGCAGTACATTCCTTGCTCATACTGGCAATTTACACTCAATTCAGACCTTTGGCAGTCTTCTTAAGCAGCAAGTGCATCCGAATCCATAGCCTGCGGTTAGTCCATATTTGACCAAAGATAACCATGGATAAAACCCAACACAAAGTAATAAACATCGTGAGAGGTTTGGCTTTAGGTTTTTGTCAGTAGTTCAGTTGCCCATTCTGAAGCATGAACTTTGTAGGTAACATCCTAGCTCAATGACCAGATGTTGGGCACACTTGCTGGATGCATTGCAAGACATCCCAATCTTGATGGCAGGCTGAGCTTGGAGCTGATCCACTCTGCAGGTTCACAGTGTCCTGCACTCACTCCTCTGGCCTTCGCCTTCTACTTTACGGATTGGAATTTGGAAAAGCTTGATGGCATGAAAAAGATCACTGTCTCCATTTTATGACTGTCCCCAACAAAGGCTTCCCAGACTGAGTCTTACAAGGGACTCTGTGAAAGCCCGTTGAATAAATGATATGTTGGTTGTTTGTATTTCTAAGCAGAAATGGGAAGACTTGTCAGCTTTCCTTGTAGATACTAAGAACATGGGCCACCAAACCTGTCCAGGGATGTGCTTTGACCTCAGTAGTTCAACATTTGAAATTATTATTTTGAAACTATTATTACTATTGCTGTTTATTGCCAGAAATGGCAGCAAGCACAGAGTCATCATGATAAAGTACTCCTGCTGGAACTATTGCTTCAGAGGACATCAGCTCTTGCAATGCACAGCCTAAGAGTGTAGGTAGCCATTTATATAAATGGGTCCCAAGGACTAGTATGTTAAATAAACAGCATTCATCTTCCAGAGTTGACACCACTGGGGCTCCTAGATCAAGACAAGACAGCAATGCAAACTCCTGAGCATGGCTCAGATCACTTAGCCTTTGACATTAACAAAATAATGATAACTGTTCTTATGCAGCCATCTTTCTCATTGCTGGGGCTGTGGGAGCTCTCCTTTTGATGCTGGGAAACTCAGGGTTTTGGAAAAAGTCCTTATGTCTGAGACTGGGACTTGGGGGTGTCTCTCAGCAGAGGGAGAAGCCTTAGCAATGGTGACCTCTGCCTCAGCATCTCTGTCCAGTGTCAGAATTCTGTATCTCTTTCTTAATGTTAACGACTAAGAGGACTGGAGGTGACACAACATGAGCCCAGGCTGATCTCCCAGAGCTACCTCGAGTCTACACCTACCCATCATAGCATCTTGGCCCCATTGCCTGCCATGGATGATGCTACATGTAGATGCATGTGAGTACATGGTCTCCCTGAAACCCCCCAAACCCACACCCTTAACCCTAATGTGGGAGAGAGGGTTGAATCTGCCTGAAGTCAGCAGGCAACTAACAGACACAGCAGAAATGTATAATGGAAAATGACAGCAGAAAAGATATTGTACGTCTGCCTCAATCTGAATATGAGTGTCTGAAATTCAAGGTCAAAATTGAGGCAAAGTCCACACTATGAGAAATGAAACAGGTTTTAGTTCTCAGGAGGAAGCTCAATGTCAGAGTTGAATGCAGAAGACCCTCATTTTGAAGTTTTTCTATGAGTCTTCAAAGTCCAATGCAGTGTCCTTGACAGTCATGAGTACAGCAAGATACCTTTTAATGCTGTGTGCCTTCATCTGCCCACTATAAGAGCAGGGCCAGGTTCTAGTCCACAGCAGGGAAGACCCCACTGAGACTTTGAGACAGTTCTTGCAGGTCTAGAGCAGGAGCAGAAGGCCAGGGTTCCAGAGAATACTCCTAAGACCTTAGGATTCTCTCCTGAACTACCAAGGGATTCTTGTAGCAGGTGGAAACAGTGCTCCTGGCCACTCCAGTCATGGTTCTGGCGGTCCAGGGTGTAGCCTTGAGCCCCTGCTTAGAGATAGGAGTGCAGATTTGGGGTAGCACTGGTTCTGATTCTTGTGGTACATAGAGTTTGAAAGCTGTGGGTCTATGGTAGCCCCATCCAGATTCCAAGGAGCACAATAGACAGCCTGGGACCTAAGAGAATGCTGGTCACAGGGAACCTGCTGTTGCTGATCACAGGGCAGAGTGCTGTGGGATAATGCTCTTGTACGCTGTAAAGATTTGTCACTTATATTAGTTTAATAAAACACTGATTGACCAGTAGCCAGGCAGGAAGTTTAGGCAGGGCCACCAGACTAAGAGAATTCTGGGAACAGGAAAGGCATAAATGCTGTCACCAGCCAGATGCAGAGGAAGCAGAATGAGAACGACTCACAGATAAAAGGTACCAAGTCATGTGGCTAAACATTATGGGTTAATTTAAGTTGTAAGGGCTAGTTAATAATAAGCCTGAGCTAATAGACCAAACTGTTTATAATTAACATAAGCCTCTGTGTGTTTCTTTGGAACTAAATGGCTGTGGGACCTGGCAGGACAGAAACTTCTGTCTACAGCAGAGCCGTGTGGAACCACAGGAGTGACACTGAACGTGAGAACTACAGAGCCACCATGTACTGCCCCAGCCTGAAGGTTCTCAGCAACAAGACGCCACTGGAAAACTTAATGGGGCTGAGCCAGCGAACTGAGGGATCGGACTGCCTGGAGTCAGGAGGCAGCATATGAGTGAAAGGTCATCCTAGAATTTGAAGAGTCCATGGCTTCTGATTTGTCAGGTTTTGGATAAAGCCTGATTCTTTCCTTCTTGTCTATTTCCTCTTTCCTGTGCCTGCCTCACCATTGTGTTTGGGCCAAGTCTGACATGTATACTGTAGGCTCACAGCATGGAAGCACTATCTCTGGGTGAAGCACATCTCAAGGCCATCTGTGTTTAAGGGGAGACTCTGGACTTGGAGCTTTTGAGTTGAAGCTGAGGTGAGTTAAGACTTTAAGACTATTGGAGTGATGGTGTGTACGAAGGACTTAAGTTTTAGGGTGGGATGCTATAGCTTGAATGTGGTTTCCAAAGTTGATGTGGGAAACTATATTCGTTTTCTTGTTGCTGTGGCGAAACATCTGGAAAAGCAACTTAAAGAAGGAAAGGCATGGACTGCCAGATGTGGTACAGAGGTTAACAGTATATGCTGCTTTAGAGACCCAAGTTCAGTTCTCAGCATCCACATCAAGCAACTCACAACCACCTGTAACTCCAGGTCCAGGGAACCCAGTGCTCTGGCCTCTCTGGGCATCTTTATTCATGTGCACACACTCACATGCACACACGCACACAAACACACACCACATATACTAAAAATAATAATATTTAAAAAAATAAGCAAGGGTGTTCTTAGTTTGCTCTTCTGTGGTTGTAAAAAAAAATCACAAAAGACAAACAACATCAACAACTAAACACTCTGATCAGAGGCAATTTAGGGAGGAAAGGGTTTATTTCACTTTAAAGCTTCCAGTCATAGTCCATTGCTCAGGGAAGTCATGCCAGGAGCTCAAACAGGAACTCGAGTAGAAACTACAGAGAAATATAACGTACTGATCACTTGCGGGCTCATACGTACATAACTCTTTTTTGTAGCCCAGGCTCATCTGTCTCACTATCAGTGAGTGGGGGGCCTTCCACATCAATCATCAATCAACATGAGCTCTTACAGGTCATTCTGACATGGGCAATTCCTCAGCTGAGGTGCCCAGGTGATCTAGGTTGTGTTTCATCTAACAGTAAAAACTGCCAACACAAGAGTTTACCGTGGCTCACAGGTTGGCATACAGTCCATCATAGCAGGGTGGCATGGCAGTAGGAGTCTCAAGCAGGCTAGTCATACTCTACTTTGAGAAATGAGTGCTGGTCTGCAGTCCATTTGTTCTATTTTTCCTTTTCCCTCAATCTGGGACCCTGACTCACAGCATAATGCTAACTACATGCAGGGTGAATCATCCTATCTCAGTAAAACCTCTTGAAAATGCTTTTAAGATAGCCCAGAGTTGCGCATAGGTGATTCTAATCTGTTGAGTTGAAGATCATCCATCAAAGAACTAAATCTTTGTTTTTAAACATTTATTTAATTTTATGTGGTGTTTTGCCTGCATGTATGTCTGTGTGAGGGTGCCAGATTCCGTACGACTGGAGTTAAAGACAGTTATGAGCTGCCATGTGGGTGCTGGGAACTGAAACCAGGTCCTCTGGAAGAACAGTCAGTGCTCTTAACTGCTGAGTCATCTCTCCAGCCCTGAAACTAAATCTTTAATACAGTAGTGTTGAGAAGTAAGTATCTTCATGGAATGATTAACATGGCTATGTTAGGGTGGGCTTATTAGAGGCAGGTGTGCCCTGTTGTCTCCCTCCCTCCTTGATGTTCTCTGGTCCTTTATTCTTCTGCTGTCCGTGGGATGACAGCACAAAGGCCCTCACCAGTTGCTGGTCCCTTGGTCTTAGACGTGTCAGCCTCTATGACTGTGAGAAGTAAATCTGTTCTCCATAGATTGGCATGCCTGGGGCAGCGTCTGTACAGAACAGGATGGAATAAGACACTGTGGGAAGCTGAACCATCGAGACATGATATAAGGACCAAGTGTGATGTCCTCTGATGAGCTGCCTTGAGCCAGTGTGCTTTGCCCATGTGTGATCAAGGAGCACTTCCAAGAATACAGGGTGATATGTGTCTTAAATACAAACTGATTCTGAGAGGTACTTGAGTAATTACCAAATACTGAAAATGTCAGTGGCTGATATCCTTTATCCATTGTGTTATGACACCACAAGGAAAATAAATCTGTCTTAGGACTGCTCTTAAAATGCCCACTTCTGTGGTTGCATAAAAGGACAGGAGATATGCCATTCTCCTGTTGCAGTACCTGAGGCCACTGAGGGAACCTTTAATTGAATTCATGACCCATCACTGCCCATCGGAATTCCTTGCATGTCAGATGTGGAGCTGTCATTTGGGTAGCTCTAGGCAACTAGGGTGAGATAAAGGTAAGTAGGTAGGTCGGTAGGTAGAGAGATAGACAGGCAGACAGATAGACAAACAGATAAATAGATACAGACAGATAGAAAGAATATGGCTGGGCTACTGGTATCACCTTCACAGGCGTACACCAAAGACCTAACCTCGGTCCACTAGGCCCACCTCCTGAAGCTTGTGCCATTCAGCATCACAGGCAAAGATCAAGCCTTCAGCACGGGCCTCTAGGGATTCTGAATATCCAAACTACAATGTCTTAGGACATGGAGGCTTAAGTAATCTACGAGAGTGATGGGATGTTGCCTAGATGTTCCATCTATTTTGTTTTCTGCTTTGGAGGAAAAGAAATAGACCTCTGATAACAAGATTTTGTTTACAGAGCAAAATCTATGATCATGTTGAGATCCTTGATGGTATGGAAAGTTCTTCAAGGCAGGTTGCTTGAGTCTTGTCCCCTTCCCTTCCCCTCCGCAGCAGGCACACCTGATGTGTGACTGGAACTTGGTCCATATCTGTGTGATAGCTGCCATGAGAAGAAATCCCAGAGGGTGTCTAAGAGGAAGACTGCTGTTATGTGCGGTTATGTGATTGTCATGACAGTGGAGCCAAGAACACTGGGTCAAAACAAAAACAAGTGGGCGGGTGGTGATGGATCAACCACTCAGACCTCTCCAGGGTCCCCTAGGCTGCGCACAGCCCTGCTACCAGAGGCTGTTTGAAAGGTAACTCCCTAATTTGCTACATACAATCTTAATGTCTCTAAATATCTGAGGAAGACTTCCTTATAGCTGTGGAAGCTTTAAATTCCTAATTGTAAAAAAATGCCTCCAAACCCTTCAAGTGAGTCTTTAAGTGACAGGTAATTGGCTGTTTGCCTGCTGTTTTGTATCGATTTAACTCTATGCCAATGGACACAGGTGTGCCGGCTGTCTCTTCTCAACTTCCAAGCTCAGTGTTTGGCAAAGACAAGAAACTGTTGCATAATAAGATTCCCCCGGCCCCCCTTTTCAGGTTTAGCCTAAAGTCTTTTTAGTGGTTGTGTCTGAAACCTTTGTAGTGAACCAGACTGCTTTTCTGAGTTACATTTCAATTAGACCGCACTTAGGGAAACAGAGCCCATAGGGAGCGCCCCTTCTCTCTCTCTCTCTCTCTCTCTCTCTCTCTCTCTCTCTCTCTCTCTCTCTCTCTCTCTCTCTGTGTGTGTGTGTGCACATGTGTGCATATGTATATACACATAAGGCAAGAACGAACTTAAATGAATAATCTTTACAAAATCCACAGTTCTTTAGGTAACGATGGTTGTCTTTCAAATTGCTTTTTATGCTCTTGGAAAGATTACAAAACTGCTGAAGTTCCATGCTGAGGCATTTTAGTTCACAGAGCTGAGCTAACGCACGAATGTGGAAGGGTTTATCCCCATCTAGCACTCTCTCTGGAGCTGTTTCCTGCACCGTAGACTCCAAATGCCAATCTACACGTCTGAGCCACAGTCTCCAAGCAGAGTTTCCCTGAGGTGTCAACTGCTGAGTGGTGGGAAGGGCTTTGAGATCTCCGATGCTAGAAAAAAAAAATATTTGGTTAAACACTGCTAAGTCGTAAGCCTCTCAGATGCTTTCTTTGCTGATGCGCACTGCGATGCAAAAAGAAGGTGGCTCCTGGGTCCGACTCAGATGTTTACCACTTCATTGCCCTTGGTTTCTCTTGGCATAGCTCTGCACTGCAGTGTCTGTAGAGACGCCTCAAAGTGTTCTTCTTCCTCTAGTCTTCCTAGCCAAGCTCTCTCTGCCATGAGAGAGCTCTGAGGAGACCCCTGTCCCATGACTTCCCTGTCACCCCAACTCTCCCACTAGAAAAGATGATGTTCTGTGGGATCCAGTTCTGTGCTCAGAGAAAGTTTTCTTTTTCTATAATCAAAGTGGACCTCCTTGGGCCAATCCTAACTCAGTTCATGTAGGAGAGACCTATATTTGACAGACAGCCTTGCAGTTTGGGAAGGCATTCAGCTTCACAGCTTCCTCCAATGTGTCTAACTCTACCCCTCTGGTCCCTTTCTCTTTTTCCTGGCCTCTAAGGTGAGCATCTTTGCTCCATCAACTCTTTCTGCTGTGATGGTCTTCCTCTACACAGGCCAAGGCACCATGATCTGAAACCATAAGCTCATAATACATTCTTTTACCTTTAAGTTAATTTGAACAAGTATTTTGTCATAGCAATAAAAAAAATTAACACAGTTAATATACTTTAAGAGCTCAGTGATTTGTGCTAATGCCCGTTTGGTCAGTTCATTGTAATAGCAATGACCAGTGATGGTTTCACACACCAGAAGGGTGTCTGCTACAACCACTGCTGCTGTGTGGGGAGATGGCCACACTCCTACTGAAGCCTGGACTGTTCCTGGACATTCAAAAGAAACCAGAAATCTACTGGTGTAATGCGCTCAGAAACCGGAAGTAGGGATCCGAGGGAGACTTTCTATAAGAGATTAATTCTGAAGATCCAGCTATTAGTGGAAAGCCAAACCACCAAGGTAAAGTTTAGATACTTTCTAATTATAATTTGAGCTGGAGGAATTAAAAGCCCTGTTCAAAGGGAAGAGACACCATGTGTGCATTTCCAGCCTGAGAGCTATATTTGGGGATAAACCCAGTGGAGCTAATAAGAAATTCAGAACACACCCTATTCATTTCAGGGGCCTGCCATGGTCAGTGAGTGCAGGCAAGGATGCAGCCCTGTGTTCCCACACTGTGGCTCTCAGTCTGCAGAGCTGGCATCTGAGAGCATCTGTATTTTCTAATAAAGAGTGTTCAGCCTTGCAGAGGAACAGATTAAAAATGCCCTTCCTTTGTCTGGCCTGGGTGTTAATAGGGCCCTAACAGAATGCCCTTACCCTTTTAGCAGGTTTTCAAGATTGTATTCCTGAAAGGAATGGGGGAGGTGATTCCCCTACCAAGGTGAGACCCTTGGTAGGAATGAGCCTTCCTTACCAAGGTTGTTGCTCCAGTGTGCATTCCTGTTTCTTTGTGTGTGTGTGTGTGGGGGGGGGGGGGTTGAGAATTACAGATGCACAGTTTGTTGAAATAGCATTGCTTTCTACTAAGACTAAATTTTAGTTCTCGGAGATGACTGTTGAGATTTGAGAAAGCAAATGATCTTCTGGAGAGGATGCTTCTCTGCCACTGCTTCCCCTTCATCAGCGCAGGGATGCTGATCTCCACAGTCATCCATTCCTTTCTTTGACTGTGGCCATATCTCAGCAGGTCAGATTATACAACCCAATCCCAGAGCAGGCTTGAATGACAGCTGCAGACATTTCTCCATACCACATGGTAAAGTGGATTCTGGCAGGAGCCAGAGAGTCACACAGGTATGTGTATCATGTGATCTGCCCTTGGTCCCCAACATAGACACTCTATTCCTCCGCGAGTCATTGTGCCAATCTGAACATAGTGGATGGTGCATTGTTTACAGTGTTGAAACTTGGCCTGGCTCTCACTTCAGGATGCTATGTGAGTATTTTCCTTATTGTCTCATTCCACTTTCTTATATGTAAGAAAATTCTTACTTGCAGTACTACCGCGATCACACTGCGGTGACACAGATCTGAGACACTGGGAATCAATCCTGCTTCCAGTCCGAGCGATCCCAGTCAGGCACCAGCACTCAGATGGAACACTGTAGAAAACAGCAGTTTGGGTAACTCCTCAATGAAGAAGTTATCATGTCAGGACACAGAGAGGAGTTTGCTACCAATCCCGGAACCTCTCTGGATGGGGCACTGTGCTGGGAGGCATCCAGTATTGTATGAAGGCATTTTTCTGTAGTCACAGTTGGGCTATTGGCACCTCTTGTATGGAGCTCAGGGCTGAATGTCCTACAGCAGTACCCATTAAATGCTACTCTTGAGGCTTCCTTGTCTAAGGTGCTACTGGAGACACCAGAAGGGATGAAGGAGTCGGCAGAGAAAGGACGGACCCCTCGGGCACTCGTGAATGAGGGCATGTGATCAGACAAACGGAAAGGTGCCCAATTTTGGTCCCATATATTTGGGGGATCTCTGATTTCTTAGGAGGAAATAGGGACAGTATTGGGGAGTGTTGATGAGAGCTATGGAGAGTCATAAGAAGCTAAAGCATTCATGTTAGGCTGGGCCGTCCTGGGGAACATACCTGCACACAGCTGGAGGAAGAGGGAAGGTGTGTGTGACGGGCATAAGCTCATGATAACCAGTGGTGCTGGCCAGGGGGAGAGGGCAGACTATAGAGTATGACCTGGTGTAGAGAGCTGCTGTGGTGGACAGGGCTGCCACTGGAAATGAGCGCTGGGAGCAGTTTGAGATCAGAAGGATCAAGCCTTGAATTGTGGAGCTGAACCTGGAGGTGGCAGGAAGCTGCACTGATGGAGGACCTTATGACCCTGAGGCTCAGTTTCCCCACCAGATAGGAGTTCAGCTCTCTGCAGAGGAGGTTGGGCATTTCCTCTGAGAACTGGATGGGCTTTGTCAGAGACAGCTTTAGCAAATGCCAATTCCTAGGGCTAAGGAGGAATCCCTAGCATTCAAAATAAAGTTCCTCTGAGTGTCTTCACTGGCTCTGCATGACTGTCAGTGACACATTTGAACAAGCACTGGACCATGAAGATACAGACGGCAGGGGCAGTGTTGGAGTCGGTGAGCAAGAGGAGAAGCGCTGGGGTGTGATGCTAATGGACAGGATGTCTCAACATTTCTTTACAGCACTAAGGGAATAAGTGTGAGGCCTCCATGGTCTTAGTGCCTCTTCAGTCTTACTACATTTTTACATATGTTGTCATAAAATATATCACACACAGGGAAACGTGCTTTAAATATAAATATGTGGCTTAGTTAATAGTTAGGAATAAGAATATGTACCCCCACTCCTGCTAAGTCCCTCCCATTTGACTGACATTTGAGGTCATTGACTCCTTGATTTTCCCACTTTAACACCTATGTATGCGTCCTCCAATCACATGATTAAAGTAGGTCTGGCCGAGCTTCATGTTAACGGAGTCATGTGGTCTTGATTTTGTGGTTCCTTGCCGGTATTAACTGAGTGAATGTAACTTGTGATGCTGTGTGCCACTGTTGTTTCCTTTCCTTTCTATGTAACTGTGTGTGATTTCTGCATGGTAGTTTTCTATGAATATAAAAACACATACTGATCCATTTCCCTTGTGGATCACTGTTTGAGCTGCTTCCAGGTTTGGGCTATTATGCAAAAAACTTGCAGAAAGAAAATAACCCATTCTTTTAAAAGGATCTTGGTACACATATGTGTCGGATTATTTAGGAAATGAGCGAGGGGTGGAACTTCTGGGCTGAAGGGCCGATATAGACTCAGCAGCACAGAGTGATGCCAAGATGTTTTCCAGAATGAGTGTGGCTGTTTTCATGGCACCAGCCGTGATGGGAATTTCAGCTTCTCTGCACTTAGTCTTGTCAGTGAGGTGTGAGGAAGTGTTTATTGTGCTTATTTTCCTGTTTTTAAAAAGATGTTTCTATTCTTATTTTGTCTATGTTTTCCTCAAGTGACATTGATTTATTTTCTTCAGACATATAGCAATATCTGAGTTTAGCCTTATGCAGGAATCTGTAAAGAACCCTGAGGTTAGGCACAGCCTGGGTCTCCACCCAGGGCCAGTTGACTTGCAATAAGTAATAAAGGTTTCCTTTGCTTTTCCATGTTCAGGTTCCAGTAAAACCTAAAGTTGTTACTTGGAAACATAGAACGTGATAAAGGCAGGCAGTGTTCATCCAGGCAGGGGAGAGCCTGAGAGAGCATTTTATACCGGAGTCATTGTTTGAAGACTCCTGGCTCCTTGTGGCTATTTTTCCCACAAATTAGTTTTTAAGAAGGAACATGATATCAACATGAGCTTCATAATGCTGTCCATGGCAGGTGGTGACTGTGTACAGAGATGTGTGACAATAGGAGGTGACTATGTTTACAAGTATGAGTGACCATGGGAGGTGATAATGGCACAGGAAGTAACTCTATCCACAGGAGATGAGTGACCATGGGAGGTGACGACTGTGTCTTCAGGAGGTAACAATGTTATAGAAGGTGAGTATGGCTGCGAGAGGTGACTGTGTCCACAATAAATATATCCACAATAAAAGTATTCACTTCTGTCACTATGATAAAATATTCCAACCAAAATAGCAACTTATGGGAGGAAAAGATTTATTTAGCTTACAATTCTAAATTGCAGTCCATCATTTCAGGGACATCAAGAGGAAATCAAGTGACCAGTCACATCACACCTGTAGTAAAGAGCAGAGAACATATACCCATCTTTGCTTGTGAGCTTGTTCTCAGACAACTTTCTCTTTTCATAATGTCCCCAGCTTCCTGCCTAAAGAATGATGCTACCCACAATGGGCTCCCTCTTCCTTCACCAACTAACAGTTAAGACAAGCTCCCACAGATATGCTCACAGTCAACCTGATTCTTCATTAAGACTCTCTTTGCAGGTGATTCTAGGTCATCTCAAGTTGACAGTTAACCAGCATGGGCGGTGACTGGCCATGGATGACTGCTGTGTCCACAGGAAGTGACCATGCACACAGGAGGTTACCGATTCATGGGTAGTGACTGTGTGTCTTTCTGGGTTTTCTGATGATGTTTTTCAACTCATGGTCCTTCGTGGGTTGAGATGGATGGAGTCAGTGTCCTCTTTGGATGCTATGAGAATTTCTGATGGAGAAAACAAAGAGAAATATCCGATGATAGTTGAGATTATGAGCATCAGACACACGTGGTTTCTGCCTTTGTTGGAAGTAGGAGAACAGTCCATCAAAAGCAGATGTTCAGGGCTGTGGCAATGACAGTAGGCTAGCAGAACAACCTCTGCCAGGGACTATCACAAAGCTAGAAAATCACATGGTCATGTTTTGAGGACCCTGGAGAGAGCCTTCAAGCAGGCAGAAGCCAGTAGACACCCACTCTTAAGACACAGGCACAAAACTTGGTGAAAATGTCAAGCTCAGAACGTTTTGCAGTCATGGCTTAAGATAGGAGAAACCAACAGGGTTCCTGAGGGGAGTTTGGAGTTGTCATATCATTTGAAAAGCTAGAGAGATCTGACCAGGTCTGATCAAAATCTGAGAAAATCATCACTCAAAACTCCTCAGATCAGTGTGTAACCCTTAAGCCACACCTTGGGTGTGAAAGCTGGCGGGAAGGCCACATCTAGAAGCTGCTGCCCACTGCAGAGTGTGAGAGTTGAGTCCCAAGTCAGCTGCTAAAAGAAGACTCCTTCAGAGGTGCAAGAGTCCGGGGCCCCCAGTGGCTCATTCATAGCAATGTGTGCTTACTAACAACACTGGCAAACAATTGGTTGTAGGAGAAAAAAGAAAACGTGTGTCCTATTCAGGAAAGAAGAAGCTGTTGGTAACAGTAGAGGCTTCTAGGAGCAGAGTCTTACAGCGGCCAGTGCACATGTGTGAACACAACACTCGCAAAAAGAGTTGTGCAAACTCAAGTCCAGATGGATCAAAGACCTCAACATTAAGCCAACCACACTGAACCTTATAGAAGAGAAAGTGGGAAGTACACTTGAACACATTACACAGGAGACCACTTTCTAAATATAACACCAGTAGTACAGACACTGAGAGAAACAATTAATAAATGGGACCTCCTGAAACTGAAAAGCTTCTGTAAAGCAAAGGAAATGGTCAACAAGACAAAACAGCAGTCTACAAAATGGAAAAAGATCTTCACCAACTCCACATCAGACAGAGGGCTGATCTCCAAAATATACAAAGAACTCAAGAAATTGTTCATCAAAAGAACAAATAATCCAATAAAAAACTGGAGTACAGACCTAAACAGAAAATTCTCAACAGAGAAATCTAAAATGACTGAAAGACACTTAAGGAAATGTTCAACATCCTTAGTCATCAGAGAAATGCAAATCAAAACAATTCTGAGATTCTATCTTACACCTGTAAGAATGGTCAAGATCAAAAACACTGATGAGAACTTATGCTGGAGAGGATGTGGGGTAAAGGGAACACTTCGCATTGCTGGTGGGAGTGCAAGCTGGTACAGCCCCTGTGAATGTCAGTATGGTGATTTCTCAGAAAATTAGGAAACAACATTTCTTAAGACCCAGCAATACCACTTTTGGGTATATACCCAAATGATGCTCAATCGTAACGCAAAGACATACGCTCAGCTATGTTCATAGCAACATTATTTGTCATAGCCAGAAACTGGAAACAACCTAAATGCCCCTCGACCAAAGAATGGATAAGAAAAATGTGGTACATTTACACAATGGAGTACTACACAGCAGAAATAATAATGACATCTTGAAATTTGCAGGCAAATGGATGGATCTAGAAAACATCATATTGAGGTAACCCAGACACAGAAAGATAAATATCATATGTACTCATACCTTAATCCCTTACTGAATTTTAGACATAAAACAAAGAAAACCCAGCCTACAATTCACAATCCCAGAGAATTTAGACAACAATGAGGACCCTAAGAGAGACATATGAGTATCTAATGTACATGGGAAGTAGAAAAAGACAAGGTCTCCTGAGTAAATTGGGAGAAAGGGGACCATGTGAGAGGGTTTTAGGGGAGGGGAGAAAAAGGGAGGGGAGCAGAGAAAACTGTATAGCTCAATAAAATCAATAAAAAACGAAGAAGAACTCAGGAAGAAACTCCTGAGTGCTGATCCAAGACAGACAAGCAAGGCTATTCCCCCTTTTCCATGGCTACAAATTTGGATGTGACCGCCACCTCATCCTGGGTATAGTCTGAGGGACTCTCTTTGAGAGATCCTTCACTCTCAGCCTGCAGGGGTCATGAGTCAGGGCTGTCTGCTCTGTTGAGACTGCCTAATTGTTGGGATAGTCTGCTTGATAACATCCTCATGTGTTGTGTTTTCAAACCACTTGTGCTGACTAGTTTTATGTCAACTTGACGCAAGCTAGGGTTATTTGAAAGAAAGGAGCCTTAATTGAAAAAATGCCTCCATAAGATCTTATAGGGCATTTTCTTAATTAGTGATTGATTGGTGGAGGGCCCAGTCTATTGTGGTTAGTGCTACACCTGGGCTGGTGCTGGGTTCTATAAGAAAGCAGACTGAGCAAGCCATGAGGAACAAACCAATAAGCAGCATCCCTCTATGGCCTCTGCATCAGCTCCTGCCTCCAGGATCCTGCCATGTTTGTGTTCCTGTCCTGACTTCAGGGATTAACAGTGTTGTAGAATTGTAAGCCAAATAACCTCCCCCCCAAAAAAAAAAATCAAAGGAGTTATGCATAGGAGATCGGATGGAACCATAATTTTAGAAGTGAACTGTGGATCTGAGGGAGAGGGGAGGTTGTGGGGGGTGGGATGGAAGGAGTAGAAAAAGGGGAAGCTGTGCTTGGGATAGAATATATGAGAGAAGAATAAAAAAGTGACCTGTAGTTTATGTGAAGTGATACAACATTGAGAACACATTATAATAGATTATAGGTATATATTTTAATTATTAGAGAAGCCCCTGAAATTTTAGAACTATGTAGCTAAAAAGTTGGTGCTGAAATACACCTAAAGTCTTTGGTGAAATCAAAAAGGGACAATGTAGGAGAGTCAGAGAGACAGGAAGTAAGTAGTAAGATGGTAGCTCCTGAACTTTGCCTTATTAATGACTAGAAAAAATATAAAAGGATTAGCATAGCAATTAGAACTGGCTACATATGTTCGCACACAGCTGAACCAGCAGTGATGGTAAGAGAGAACAGTAGGGGCTGGAGTGTGGCTATGGTAGAGTATTGCCTGGAATGTGGGAGGCTATGGTTTTAATTGTGGTATCAAATCCAAATTTTTTTTTAAAAAAAGGTCCTAAACAAGCAGAAAATCAAGATAACAACAACAAGCCCAACAAAACTAGATGGAGTAGAATATATGATAAAGCATGCTGCCAAAGGGCAAGTTAGACACTCCATCAATAGAAGGTAACAATTGCATCTGTGTCAGCTTAGTAACAAATACATCAGCCAAAAATTGGGGGGAGGGGGAGATACTGCACTACTTTTTAATCCTATTCTCAATACTTGATATAAAACTGCAATACAAAAATCAATAAGCAATATTTATATATATGCAAAGTTAAAATTTAATCTAAATTACAGAATCGAAATGGTTTATCTGGCAGTTATGCATCATTCATAAGCCTACTGTTTATCAGGGTGGACAATGCCTGAAACAGCTCTCCATGCATCTGATGACCCGTGTTTCTTCTGACCACAGTGGAGCAGCACTGAAGTCAGCACTAGTAGGGACTCCAGGAAAAGCCTCAGCCATTTTTCATGTTATATGAACTTCTGTAAGTCATGCATATCAAAGCAGGATTTTTAGTGGGAAAAAATCAAGTCAAACTGAATGAAAATGAAAATATACGTAAAATTTTATGACTAAAACCATGTTTTGAAGAAGATATTTTATTCTGCAATGATGATTTTAGATGACTTAAAGCAATGATCTGAGAAACTTCAGAGTTGTCCATTAGATGCAAAGGAGACAACAGGAAGGGCCAGTGGAGATCACAGCTAAATGCACAGAACAGGAGACAGCACAAACAAATGAGGACAGACAACATCCAGCCTGGCCTTTTAAAACACTAACACCATGCCTCAGCCCTTCCCAAGAAAAATTCAGAAGAAACACAGAAAACAGAAACTAATAGTGCTGCTAAAAAATGATTTTGGATCAGACCAACATCAAAAGTAAAACAAACTATAACAGCTTCAATGAAATGCACACTCATTTATTGATAATTTACTAGTTAATAAAAATGACAAATGAAAATGGAAAAATCTCAAAAAAAAACTACTTGTTAAAAATGATACAAGATAAAAGCCAAGCATCAAATACTAAGCTTTCTATCAAAATAACTTCCCAAAGAGAATCCCCAAAGAAAAAATCATAGCAATTATATAATATTCTTTTCTAAAAACAGAAAAAGAATATTTCCTAATGCATATTAAGAGGTTGTCAAGATCAGACAAAGGAACCAGAAAAACAAAACTGGACATAGACACTGGCATCTATAATAAAACCTTAGCCCACGGAACCCAGTCACACAGAAAACGATAATACATTACAGGCTGTATCCTATGAAGTTGATTCAATACTTGAAAACCAACATGGTCCACTAAGCAACTGGATAAAGTAGAAAGCTGTCTGTTTACCTCTGTGAGAAAATGTTTGACAGATATTTAAACCCGTTCAAGATAGAAGCTCTTAAGAAATTAGGAACAGAGGAGAATTGCACTCCCTTGGTGCGATAAAAGAACCTTCTTGTGACACAGTACTTAATGTTGAGAGATCGAGCGCTCATCTCTCAGCCTTGGTGCAGGACAAAGGTCTCTCTATCATCACTTCCATTTGACATCGCACTGGAGAACCCAACTAGTGTGTAAAGACAAGAGAAAAAAATAAAAGGCATGCATAGTAGATACCAAGAAGCTAAGTTGTCCTGTTTGCACAGGAGACCCCAAATATTGACAAGACAATAAATCAAGGCAATGGAAAAATGTTATCAGAGAAAATATGTGCATTTAACAAGGTTTCAAAATGCAAAAACACCTGATTTTAATTTATTAATCAGCCACAAAAATAAAAAATAAGATCAGTTCATGTGAAATAACCTCAAAAATCATGAACCACCTAGAAACAGAGATAATAAAACATGTGGAGCACATCTACATTGAAAACTATAGCACTGCTGAGAGAAATGAAGGATGTCCAAAGGAATGAAAAGATGTGCTGTGTGCATGAGTGGCTGGCAACCATCTCTGATATGAACTGAGGATTCTATATGTCACAATTATAATCCCATAAAAGTCTAAATAGCTGCTCCTAACATTGGTATTATTAAAGGGACAAAATAGACAATAGTTTAGTTTAAAAAGTGGGTAAACCCATGAGCTGACTTTGTGTGTTAGGAGATACAACGGCCAGACTGCTCTTGGAGCACTGAGCCCACACTAGTGAGAGTCATTGACTTTTAACCAAGTCACCTAAGACATTTGACAAGAAAAGATATCGGCATGTGTGACTGGGGTACTGTGGTACCCATGCCCAAAACAAGCAAAAACCCAAACGATTCAGTAAAACCCAGCCTAACTCACATCATGACAAGTTGTTTTGGATCATAGGCATCAAAGTAAAAACTGAATTATGAAGATTTCGTAAGCAAACACTGGGAACCGTTTCCATAACTTGGGGAGAGGTACTTGTCTGCTAGGGCACAAGAGAGAAAACAGAACCAATCAAAGTGCACAGAAACCTTCTGTTCTTAAAGAGATGGTTTAAAAAGAAAATGGATGGGTGCACTTAGGAGGAGACAATCCAAATGCACATGGATGACAAGGATCGCACTAACAGTTTGATCTGCCCACTAGCCAACAAGAAGAAAGCAAGTTCTTCTAGGTAATGGGGGAAGGATCTCAGTAGTCAGGGACATAATGGAGGTTATGCAGTGGCAACATGAGCCCATAAAGACTCACCCAGTGTCGTGATAACCAGGAAGACGGTAATGAGATCATGAGCCTACACCACTGTCGGAGGCCATGTGGGTCCAACACAGATTCCCTAACCCGGCAGACACGGAGTCGCGAGGAATAAAACTGACACAGCTTACAAGGTCATCCTGGAAAAGGCCAGAATCACTCTTTATTCTTGGAACATCTTATAAGCCCCTCTGAATTGAGTGGGGGGAAAACACATTAGGCTGTCTCCTAGGCAACCAGGTGCCTGGGCTTAGGTCAAGTCTGCATCTAGCAGTCAGGTAGGCCATGAATTAGCATCTTTATAAGACATCCTCCAAATTACAAAGGAAGAGAAGCACCAAACCTCTAAAACATTAAGTCATCAGCTTTGGTCAACATCTCAGGTACTCTACATTTTAACAAAAGAAACTAGGAGCACCACATCCTGGCTTTTGTTAAGGAAGAGACAGCTTGTCTGCAGAGCTATGTGACTAGCTCAGACCGGGCTAATGGCTTCTGTGCCGAATCAAAATATGGGCCCACACACCACTACGCAGCCACTAGCTGCACTAAGATGGTGAAAAGTTCACATTTCTTGAGGGCATTTAAATAGCAGTATCCCTTAATACTTTTTGTCAGTTTCTGATGAAAATTAAACACATGCTGACTCTTTGTTACAACAGTGGCATTTCTATGCTTCTTATGAGTAGGCAAGCAAACAGAACAAAAGGAGAGCCCACACGTGGCATGTCTGTATTGTTACCCTTGATGTCTAGTGCCAGAAGGAACTCAGTGGCTCCCGGTGGGTGAAAGATGAATAGACCGGTGTAGTTACCCATGCCCAGAATACTACCAGCCTGTTGGTAGTGTCAGCTGTGGGTAGTCACAGGAAGTGGGTGGAGGGCATTGCGAAGCTGGGAGATGGTTCCCGAGAGCTCCTTAAAGTCTAACGCCAGGTCTGTGTATCTCATCAGGGACTGCGCCATCCCTGACTTCCCCGACTAGGTGCCTCGGTTATCAGATCTTGCTGCCCTTAAGCAGGTGTCAAAAACTGTCCCTCTGGAAGCAGAATGCAGGACCACAGAGGACTGTATATGTGCAGGACAGGGTGTTGAGCAAGAGAAGCCAGGGCAGAGCCAAGCAGGTCTTAGTACCCGAGGAATGCTCATGCAGCCTTGCTCCCCTCCCCCACAGGGCTCCAGGCTACTGTGAGGATCTCAGTGAAGGTAAAAAAAAAAAAAAAAGGCAGGCTATGTATCATGCGACAGGGTTTCAGGAACGCCACTGCATCCAATTCATGCAAAAGAAAAACAAATCAGTCATAGGACAGTGGGTTTGGGGGCAGCAGGAATCATCTGTGTTCAGGTTATAGACCTGGACCAGGTGAAGTGAGCATCTGACAGACTGGAAATTTTGTTATTGTTGTTGGTGCTGGGTATGAAACCCAAGGCCTTGTTGTGCACGCTAGTCAAGCCTCCTACTTTCTACCATATCCAAACCCTCCTCCCTCCCTCCCTCCCTCCCTCCCTCCCTCCCTCCCTCCCTCCCTCCCTCCCTCCCCCCCCCTCCTCTCTGTTTATGGGTATGGGTGCACAGTGCCATGGTATACATGTGACAGTCAGAGGACAACTTACAGGAGTTGGGCTTCGTCTCCTTCCACCATATATGTATTGTAGGGATCAAACTCAGGCTGTCAGGCGTGGTGCCAAACATTTTTATAATCTAAGTCATCCTACTGCCTTCAGACCATGACTTTTTGACACAAGGTCTCATGATGTATCTCAGGCCTCTACCTTCCAATCCCCTGCCCTTTCCCCAGTGTTAGAATTATAAGCAGGTGCCGACACATCTGGATAGACAAACCGTTTGACTTCTTGATCAGAGAAGCGGGTTTGTCAAAGCCCATTCCTGCTGCCAAGGGAGGGGCATTCTCCTCATTCCGACTTACAGAATTCTGGGGGTGGTGGCAAGGCAGTGCTGTAGAATGTTGTTGGGTTTTGGCCCAACTGTTCATGGGGCAATCGGTTTCTCTTGTGCTGTGGTTCTCTTGTACTAGGTGGTGGTTGCTTCCTTGAGCCTTTCTGTTTACTGAAGCAGTTGTTGAGTGTGTGTTTGAGCATTTTCAAAGCCAGTTTTCCATGGTCGAGGATATTAAAGCAGGGGGTGCACACATATTCCAGAAGAAGATCCCAGGGAGTCTTATTTTCATGAACTCTAATTTGATATTTTATACTTCTCCTTAGAACTATTTCATGCCTTAGCTCAAGTTTGTTTTCATTTGCCTCCCAAACAAGTTCACCCCTGTTACAGCCATCTTTAGATGGGAACTCAAATCCTGTTCCTGCCAGAGACGTCCCTGGTAATCCATGTAACAGAACAAATCTGAATGAAGGAAGGCTATAGGAGTGCTTAGCCATGTGGGCTAACACCTGCTGCCCTACTATCTGCTTGGTGATCGTCCTCTACTTAGAGGGACTGGGAGAGTCTCTACAGAGATAGGAAGAGTCAAATGTCTCCAGCCTCTCATCCTACCCTGTCAGTCAGGATCTGTATGGTAAAATGCTCATCCTTGTCAGGACAGGAAATCTCTAAAGCTATTGAGCATTGGGTCTGTGGACAAGGAGCTCTGTCTGAGGTGGGGCAAGCCCAAGGCAAAGCCATGGTATGGCTGTCTCACGTCCTCTTGTAGAAGAGAGCCAGGAGATGAGTTGACAGCTAGAGAGGACGGAAAATGCCCTATTGTTCCTTTACAGAGCTGTGGTCCTAGGCAGGAAGCCCATGTTAGACATCAGTCACAGGGATCACTCAGCCATCCTGTGTGAAGCCCAGAGAAACCTGCATCACATTCAAGATGGCCAGCTGAGAGACATGGTGCCAGATGGCAGGTTCCAAGCCTTCCTGATGGTCTCCGCAAGGGAAAGAGAATGTAGATATTCCTTGTACCCTGTTGAAAGCTACAGATATGCCTGATGGTCTGTGTGTAAGCAGAGAGGCTAGGGACTTCAGGTCTGTGACCCTGAGTGGCATCATGTCCCATTCTTGTTGCTCTAGGACCATAGAACAACATACCCATTGGCTCTTACCCACATGTAAGGAACTCTGTTGGCTTGCCATGCTTAGTTGGTGGGCCCACTGCACTTGTCCCAGCCTTTCTGGAAGAGGGTTTAGGATTCTAAAAGTATCAGTCTTTCTAATATGGATGCATGTTCCAGCAATTGACACAGATGAGTTGATTGAGGTAATGCTCAGGAATGATAGCAGGTTCTCATAACAGGTGTGCTCAGCGTCAGATCCACCCACTCATCTCAGAAGTGATGTGGACCCCGTGGGACTGTATGGCTCAGCCTTCATTCATGCTCATAGCGAATCAATGATGCTGACGGGAAATGTATCTCTTCTCAGTTTCATTAAACATCTGATTTACTTAAATACACTTAGACTCATTGTCTTCTAAGAACGCCTCTAAAACTGTTTTTGAAGTACAAGATGACTTTTTTTTTTCCTTTTTACTGGAGAGGCCATTTTACTGAAACTCTGAGAAACCCTGTCTCAAAACACAAGGTGGATGGTGCCTGAATAAAGACACCTGAGTTATTATTATCTGGCCTTCCCATGTGAAGCACATACAGAGAAAGCTAAAACAAGGAAAAAATGCAAACAAGCAAAGCTAGCAACAGCGAGGCCGCAGGCTCCTGTGGGGTATCCAAGGTTAGCTTTTGGCTTCCACATACATACGTGTGCACATCTGTCCACCCACACAAATAGAAAAAAAAATTGAGCAAAATATTTTCAGAGTTTCTAGATACAACTAGAAGATCACTAGTATGGGAGCTGGGGACGGAGCTCAGTTGGTAGAGTGCTAGCCAAGCAATGGCTAAGCCTGGGTTTGATGGGGCACCAACCACATCAACTGGGTATGCAGGCACACATCTGTAATTCTAGCTCTTGGGAACTAGAGACAGGACGATCAGGACTTCAAGAGCATCTTTAACTACCTAGAGAGTTTAAGACCAACTTTTAAAGCTACATAAGACCTAGCCCAGAAAAAAAAAAGCCAAATATACTCCTCCCTCATTTTTTCTTAAAGCCTTCAGCATTTTCCCTTTGCCCCAGGGTAGGGAGTAGGCATGTGGCATGTTGACTCAGCTCTGGGGTACCTGGTATGAGGGCCTGCTCCCTATATGACCTCAGTCTCAGGGTGTTCATGTAGGCATGCTGAATGTGTGGATGCTGTTAAGTCTACCTGTCTACATTCTCCATGTGCTAGCTGGACAGTAGACTCAGAAGCCGCATTTTCAGGCTGAGAACAACCTAGTGCTAAGCACCTATTTTCCAGCCATTTAGACTGGCCAGCCAGCCAGCGTGGGATCCACCCCACCACCTCTCATTGACAGCAAACCTCCAGAGAAAGGGGCAAAATGTTTGGAATTTGTTGTGCTGAGCAAAAACTATCCCTTTAAAAACTTATTTGCAGCTGTGCCCAGTGATGATGGATTTATCGCATAAACCGGGGATTAGTAAACAGCTTGTACCCTGTAGAGAGCCCAACAAGTCCTTGCTCATCAGAGCACTTAATTGCGGTGGTTATATCAAAGCCACGTAACACTTAATCGCCAGCCACAAGCCAGCCGCTGTGTTTTACATAGGTGCCTCTGCCATTGTTTTCCCACCTGCTAAAATGAAAGATTCTTGGAATATCAGGGTATGTAAAACGTGTTTATGATGCAAATATAAAGATGTCCTTTCATCTCGGCAAGCTTTGATGTCGTGATATGAAGCTTTCGGTGTCCCTCCTTCCAGATCCATAGGAAGATGCTGTCTGGTTCTCCAGCCTGTGTGCCTGGTGTAAACAATCAGGAGCCAGGGGCAGGGGCCTTGTTTTCGGGGTTGGCTGAAGAATCTGCCTACTGCTGAATTAGTAGAAAGTTGGAAACTATCGATATATCTTCCTTGAAGGTTTAGAACAATGAGTTGAGTGTCCAACTCAGGGAAGCCTGCTAAGTGGGAAGTTAAACAGGGGATCACAGATGGTGTTTAGTAGTCGATGGGACATCCATGTCCTGGGAAGATCCAGGAGTACTCAGTCACACATGTAAGCCACATGTAAGCCTCCTGCTTCACATGGGTGAAGCTGGCCCAGAGCATCTTAACATAGCTCAGTTAAGAAGCTCAGTTACATCTTAACCTTGGTCAAGATTTCTCAAAGTTTTAGAAATATGGGTGCCCTGGGTGTGTCTTAGGAATGGTGATTGGGATGCTCTCTGTGTGGACTGGGAAAGTCCGTCTGGAAATCTCTAGGGCCCCAAGACTGTGGAATATGCTTAGAACTATGAGGATGCTGAATTGCATCATGCTATAATGCTATTTGTTAAAAAATATACTCGCTAGTTGGAGATTTTTGAACCTATATGTTTTTAAAAAAAACCCTTAAATCTCCCAAAAGAATAAACAGAAACCGTAACTGATTTTTTGTTCATTACAATTTTTTTGAATGAATAAATTTAAAGTTATGTAAAAGCTTCATAGAAATACTAAAATTTAAATTTTGTCCCCTTCAGTCTGTAGGCTGGTGTGTGTGGCCAAGGGGAGGCCTACAAAGTAAGCAGAGCTCTGAGAGTGGGGAACTGAAATACACTACAGATTTACTTGGGAAACATCTTCTCATTCATTTTAAAACTCTCAAATTATATTGTTTAAATTATCCTATTTCTAGAATGAAAATATGGAGTCCATGTAACCAATTATTGGTTCTGCTGTGGCATGTTGTGTAACACTGGGTCTCAGAGAGATAGCTCCTGAATTTTTTGGGAGTCAGGAGAGTGTCAAGCCACTCTTAAAGTCTCTGTCTCTTACAGAGTCCCCCGAATCAAAGAAGACCTGTCTGTGGGGTGCAGCACTGCCAGGATGGGTCTTGAAGATTACTTTTGAGAGATGCAGCAATCCTATCATTTGAGCTCATGCAAAGGATGGTCTTGTGCGTATGCGATCTTCTCACTGACCAGCATGTTTAATTCATCAGAACACTGCGTCTCACCATCTCCTGCATAATGGCAGTTCACTCTACAGCTGTTTTTGTAGCTGGAACAGAAAAAAAGCCACTCGCAGTGATGAGGGCCTAAATCTGCTGATTGTAGACATGAGAAATTCACAATATCCCATCAGTCACGAGGGGGGCAGACAAGCTAATTGACCCACTTAACAGATAGAGCTCCCCAAAGAGGGCTGTCTTTCATGGCTTAAGTCCCATTAATCAACAAATACTCATTGGGCTCCTGCTGTGCCCCTCATGTGGATGCTGGAGGTGCCTGGGGAGCATGGCATCAATCAAGACCTATGGCCCACAGCATCCTTTGACTCTCTTGGGAACAGGATGGCAGGTGATGCTGCCGGTAAACATAGTGTGTTTATGAGCATGACTATACATAGGACTCATGGAAGGAGGTGCGGATGGAAAAGGTGGGGAAAGGATAAAACAATGTGGAATAACAGATTTACCGTGTGCATGGAAAGGGAAGTGTGAGACACGGAACCTTGGCAGCAGGGCGCTCTCAGGGATGGGTTCCTGGAGGGCTGTGTCTCAGGTGCACCACACTCCCATCAGGCTCCTCGAGGAAGACAGCACCCAGAACCTATCAGGACTTACACTTTTGCTCTGGTTTCATTTGTAAACTCCAAGCCAACATCCACGTCTGGATACAACTTGAAGTGACAAGTTGCTCCGGAGAAGAAGGCCCCGACTCCCAAGAAAGTCCTCCTATTTCTGTCAATGCTTTGGGCAAGTGAGCTTTCTTATCTCTTTCACACTTGGAAGTCTCAGACTAAAGTCAAAACAATGACTTGTCTTTAGTTTGTACACTCCCCACTATGGAGCCCTGCTTACTCTGAGGTATAGCGGTAGCATGTGCAGGCACACACACATGTCAGGCTTACATGTACATGTGACATGATGGAGGCTGCTCTTGGGTATCTTTCTACCTTCTTACTCCTCCATTCTTCCATCTTCCAGCCCCTTTCTGTGACATCTTCTGCTTTCCAGACCTCAAGAGCAGCAGTGAGGACACTCAGGGTTTGGGAGTCTTAGGAATATCCCTTTGTCTGTTGATACTTTGAAAAAAAAAATTTAGAAAACAAAAGGTTTTGTGAAGAAATTCTGCTCGGATATGCACACATGGGATGTGAAGTGCTGGGTACAGAGTTTGGTATACACGCTTCAAACTCCTTTGAAGGGTGGAGGAGTTGGACCAAGTGAGGAGGATGGGGGGTTGGAGAAGGTAGGGAGGAGGAGGATGGAGTTAGAGGAGATAGGAAGGAGGATGGGGAGTTGGAATGTGGGGAATTGGTGGGTGAGTTGGAGCAGGTAGAAGGAGGGAGGGGAACTTGGTCCAAGTGGGAAGAAGGGAGGGTAAGTTAGAGCTAGTGGGGAGGAGGAGGAGGAGTTGGCACATGTGGGAGGAGGGCAGCTCTGCACTTGCCAGTGTGTTCGGATCAGTGGGCCCCACTTTCTCCCACAGCGCGAGTGGGAGTTGAGCAGATCTCAGGACAATCTCGAAGGTCGGGATAAAGGTAATATGAGGCCGAGACTATTTCCAACAACACTTGATAGTCTGGAGAGGAGCTTTTGCTGGAGGGAAACTGTTCTGCCAAAAAGTGATTAGTTCACTCCAAGAGTCTCTCATTTTAAAATTCAGCACCAAAACGCAATCTGCCTCTCTTCTTTGGTTTCACCCCACTTACCTCTCCCACTCGATCTCTCTGCGTGTGCTTTTGATTTGATTTACAAATTTGCTATTGGATTTTGGAGGCATTAAGGGCCCTAGGCTGGCGCCAGCGCAGCTCTATGTTAAGCCCTCGGTCTTCCTCTGACTTTCACGTGTCACCTTATATTCCTGTTGGGACACACCAGAACACTCTCTCATAGCATCACTTGCAGGGGCTTAAATAGCAGCAAGCAAGATTGGAGTTAGACCTGGGAAGTTCAGGGAGGCATTCTATTTTAGATACCCTGAGTCCCTAAGCTCATGCTAGCAGGGATGACCTGGAGTGACATTTGCTATCCTTCCCCATCGGCCTAGGAATTTTGCATGTAATCCTGTCTGTAATCTTGTTGTGCCTAGAAGCCATCAAATAGACTAAGGACATTGACAAGGTATTGTTGCTTAAAAAGAGCCAATTCTAAAAATTAAATTACAAAAACTGTTATTAAATAAATTTTAAATTTTTAAAAATTTATCTTGTATCCTTGCAGTGTTTCATAGAAAATTTCTTTCAGTAAAAGAAAATGACTACTTCTTAGAAACATATGTTTTCACAAAATCCATTAAAAGAGAAAGAAAAGGAGGAGTGGGCCCTGAGGCTGGAAAGATGGTTCAGTGGTTGAGGGCATAACCTGCACTCCAGAGGACCCACATCTTGTTCCTGGTACCCACACTGGGAGGTCACCTTAGCCTGTACCTCCTCCAACTTTAAGAAATCTGATGCTCTCCTCTGGCTTTTGCAGGCACTGCACTCATGTGCATATCTACATGCAGATGCACATTTTGACAAGAGGGCCAGACAGCAGGCGCTGTTTGTAAGGTGACAGCAAACAGCATAGCCCATAGGAGCACGGGTCCACTTTCTCAGTGAAGCAGGTCTGGAGTCTTTTAACTCTCCTTGAACCAACTGGCAGCTTGGGAGGGTTCTGGTGAGCACCCGCACTCCCTTTGGTGTGTCCTTGGCCTGTCCTATGAATGAGTGGGCATGTGTGAGAAGCTACATCTGACTCACCACTGTGATCAACTTCGAGAAAACAGATTGTCCTAGCCACACCTCTCTAAACTCCTCGCTTAGTATCTTCTTGGGTTCCTGCCTTTGGTGTCCCCCAACACCCCTCTGCCTTCCTAGCATCTGAAGGGAACACAGTGCCACCCATCAGAGCCTTCCAGTACCTATCCCCACCATATCTGGCTTCCTGGCTCAGCTATCCCTGGCAGAACTCTGGTTGGGGTTGCACAGAATCCTTCCCTCCTCCCCTACTGCTTCCTTGCCTCCTGAGTCCTACAAACTGTGGGACTGACGATCTTTGCATCTTTACTGCTGCCACCCATGCTGTTTGGGGATGTTCCAAACCAGGCTTAACGTTTGTATTTTACGATGACTGGAGAAACATTCTACCTGGCTGGACTCTCAGTGTCCTTGTTTCAGGTCACACTCATGGAATCTGTTTGCCCAGCCTCTTGAGACTCAGCCATGACTGTGAGAGATACAGCCTGTGTGGTGGTTTGAATAAGAATGCCCCCCATAATTTGAAAGGATTGAAAGGATTAGGAGGTGGAGCCGTGTTGGAGGAGTGTGTCACTGTGGGTGGCTTTGAGGTTTCAAAAGCCCATGTCAAGCCCAGAGTCTTTCTCTCTACTATGAATTAGAATGTAGCTCTCAGCTACTGCTTCAGCACCTGCCTGTATGCGGTCATGTTTCCTGCCATGATGATAATGGACTAAGCCCCCAAAACTATACACCAAGCCCCAATTAAATGTTTGCTTTTATAAGAATTGCCTTGGTCATGGTGTCTCTTTTAGACCAATGACTCAGACCGCCTGGATTCTACTATGGCTCAAGCTGCTACATTCACATCAGCTTTCTTCCCTGTCTGACATATCTACCACCCATTCCTTCACCTGCCTTTCTTCAGACCTTTAGCTCACTGTGGATTCTGGAAGGCCCTACTGAGACCCCTAAGGTGTTAGCTGTATATGTTTACTATAGACAAACTCCACTACAAAAGATAAGACCACATTTATAATTAATAGTCAAATCTTTCTTCCTCTTTCCCTCTCCTTTCCATCCCTCCCCTTTTCTCCCTCTCCCTTCTTTTTCCCTTCCTCCTTCTCTATCATCTCCTTTCTCTCCTTTCTTCCTTCTTTCCCTCACTCCCTTTCTCCTCTCCATTTATACTAGAAATACTACTTCTGCCCCCAAACATGTCCTTGTCACCTCCCCAAGGGCTTGAGTACTTCTCTCAGTGTGATACGACCTCTTTGTACGGATGGAGCAGAACTTGGTTGCCCTTTCTGCAGAGTGCTCAGTGCTAGGATCACTACTCTGCTGTGAACCTTTGCACTCTTCTGGCTTGGAACAATCAAGTGGAGCTCACACTTCCACATCCTTAATAGAATGGATGATGTTTTTGAAGTTCTGACCGCCATTTTGTTTCCAGGCTGGCCTTTGGAAGGCTCCGCTGCGTCCATTACTCCCAACACTGGTGAGAGGAAAGGGGCATCTGCATTGCTGCCTAATCTTTTGAGTGTTGGTGGGCTTAGTATGTCTCTCTAGCATCTGCCTAACACTGTGCCTGTTTCCTTGCTGCATTATCTCTATGCAATTGTTAGTTTTTATAGCAGTCTTAACATTACTAATTTTACACTTTTTTAACCTGCTGGTAAGGGGTTGAAATTTGTTTTTAAACCACACAGTTCTTCTTTTCATTGTGCTTATAATATTTTTGAAGACATGATTTTTTGAAAACTTCAGGTTACTGGGACAAGCTAGGGATGGGAGGGGTCGGTTGGGGCTCCTGTCTTATTGTGGCTTTTTTCTTTCTCCTTATAGCCACATTCCTATGAAGCCTTCATTGTTTCACTGAGCAGTAGAGAGTCCTGGTGCTGTACTGTGCCTTTTTACCTTTGTACACACAGAAAATCACTCCTGTCTGTTGATGGTTGTTATTGTAAATGACATTTTGTTGTCTTTTGCTTTAATTGATCCCATATTATGTTCACTGTGACTTTAAAGTATCTGAGTATTTTAGTTCATGTGGAATTGTTCAAGAGTTTGCAAGATTCTTTGCTCTTTGGATTTTTGTAAAATTTTAGGATCAGCTTGCCAAGTGTCTCCCCCCAAGCCTTGTTTTTGTTGGAATTACATTTAGAATGTAGATCGATTTGGAGGGAGTTAAGATCGTCACCATATGTCCTGGAATGCACCAACACTTTCATTCACTCAGTTCTTTAAAGTCTCCTGGGAACATCTCCTTTGCGATCTACTTGAAGGCTGAATTCATCCAGGGTGGTGAGAATAGCCTCTGTGTGTTCTCAAAAGAGGAGCCCAGGACAGGGCCACAGGAACAGGCAGTTTGTTAGGACAGTGATCACAAGATTCGGAGCAGAGCAGTGGGATCAGAGAGAGAGAGAGAGGTCACACCCTCCAGTGGTTGAGGGCTGCCCATGGAGCTCTAATGGACCTGACTTCTGAGAACCCCCTTATAACCCCATGGCTTGAATCACTGCTATAGTCTAGAAGCAGAGACCCCCTCCATGAGGGAGGCTGCTGAGCATGGAGCTGTCCACCCAAGTTGTGCTGAAGTCACGGGAGGAGGGAGTGCATGCTCCCCAGCTGCTACTCTCATTAGATGGGTATCCTTAGGACTTTTTATATTGGCCACACTTTAGGAATTTTTAAAATTCAGCCAGAAAGACTAGTAATTATCTATTGATTCCTTTGGAGTTTAACTTACCTAGCTAAATCACCTTGAATAGTGATGTTTCTATTGTGTTCCAAGCCTCATATCTTATATTTCATTTTCTTGCCTTGATAAAGGAAAATGGTAAGGACTGGTGATCTCTATTTCAGGAAGTTTTTACACTCTCCAGTTAAAGCACCACATTGAATGTGATTTCATGGCCGCACCTAGCTTTGGGTTCCATCTCTTTTTTTTTATTTATTTATTTATTTATTTTTGGATCCATTTCTTCTGCTCACTTTTCCTTTCTTGTGGTGACTTACAGGGGAACAGCTGCTCAGTTGTAAAAAGGTCACTTGCAGGAAACCTCACTGATGTCAATCAGCATATGAATGGACCAAGAAAATGTGGCATGCATACACAGTGGAGTGTTAGCCCCCATAAAGACAGAAGGAATGTCTCATCTACTGGGAGAGGGATGTAACTGGGAGTTTTTCTATTAAGCGAAATAAGACAGACTCAGAAAGACGAATACTCTATGTTTTCTCTCATTTGAAACCCTAGGATTTATATAGAGATATAAAGTCATTTATATATGAATTGAAAGCAGAAAGAAGGCCAGGGTAAGGAAGACTAGCTGGAGAGGTAAAAGAATATAGAGAGGCAAGTATAATAAAAAAAATACAATATGCTTAAGAGAAATGATATTTTTCATACCCAGCATTACAGTCAATGACTACAGCCCAATAAGGAATTTTTGAGAAAAGAAGTCACCTGGAAGAGGAATCTGTGGAGGGTGTTCCCTTTGTCCATCATACTAAAAACATTAAGAACAGTTATTTTGGTGATTTGATTAATTGATTGAGTGATTGCCGCAGAGATATGGTGAAGCTTCTGGACCCCTTTCCAAAATAAAAACTCAGTGCATAAAATAGGATATTGGAATTTTGAGCTAAATAAAGTACTTTAAACTATGTCAGTGTAAGGACAGCATGTGTTTTTAAATTGTGAAAGGGGCTGATGCTCTAGTAATATATGTGGCCATAGAGTAACATGTTAAACAAGATCTAGTGACAGGCACTAAAGTTCTGAAGTAGCGCCTAGTCTAAAAGACGTTTTGAGATAGTACCATTATGTATCATATGAGGTGGCATTTGGCAAGGGACTGGTTGGTGTGCGTATTGATCAATGAAGAATGTGTGTTCAGTAAGAGATGGGTAAAGATAAAGATGCTAGCTCACAGAGCCACAGGTTTTCTCCGTGGTCCCCATGGAGATTGCTGAGAACTTCAGAAGCTAACCCATGGTGTCTCTGTTCTTCCTGTCCCAGCTGCATCCCTGGGCTGAGTGGAGTGGTTCCTCCTAGGAGCCCTCTGCTGACCTGGTCAGAAGGGAGAGTTCCTGCTCTGCTGTTCTCACTCCTCCTCTTCAGGTGTCAGCTTTAACATCCTTTTCCATCCCAGCCCTGCGTTTCTCCACCCACACTCTCATTTTGTGCTATTTGCACACTGTGGACTTGCTCTTTAGCTGTCTTCTCCCCACTGGGCCCACAGCACTGTGCAGAAAGGTCCTGACGACTCTGTTCACCTTGTACCTAATTCACCGTACAGGCTGGGTCCTAGGAAGTGGCAGCCAGACATTAGAAGGACTGGAAAAATGTCCTTCCTTTTCTGAGTTGTGCTGAGCAGCTGGTAGGCCCTCGTGGCTGTATGTATGTATCCTCAGACTCCCGTGGACCAAGAAACATTGGTTCAGTTGTCTCAATGGGTGGCGCAGATTAACTCTGTGTGAGAAAGATGAGTACCCTCTGGAGTTTAGTCACCTCGGTGGTGCCATTTGTCACCATGAGTTTCATCTCATCTGTTCAATTGTGTTGCTAGAAGGGGGGCCCCACTCTGCAAATGTACCAGCACAGCATGAGGCCAGGTTGTTCCTAACTTCATTCCTTTGTTCTAATGGTCATACTATTTTTGTGTCTTTTGTTCTTTCAAACTTACCTATTATTTAAATTAGCACATTAAATTATAAGGGTTTAGTAGACCAAATGTTTTGACCTACATATATATTGTAGAATGGTTACATTGTAGAATGGTGCATTGTGAGATTCACTCTTATGGTTTTGATCTTCCGTGTCCCTCAAAGGCTTTAGGGCTGAAGGCTTATTTCAGTGTAAATTCTTTTGTGGGCACTCTCAGTATCCATGGTCTTCCCTTCCCTCACTGTCCTGGCCTGTAGATTGACCTCATCCCACAGACCCTGTGAGCAGAGCAGGTATGCTTCCTCCATGACCATAGCGGTGAGCAATCCCAGCCCAGACCCAAGGAAGGGGAGGTAGCCAGGGGCCACCAAGAGAAGCTGTACTTGGTAAAGACGGCTGGTTTTCTTTAGCAGAGGCGAAAATAGGAGAGAGCTGATGCAGTGTGTTATGGTGAAGATTTTACACAGTTTTACTGTGGTGTCACTGCGGGAAGATAGCTCCCTGTCAGACAGAAGATGGCTTTGGCCTGACAAATGGCATCCAAAGTGACAGGCTGTCCTTTGCAGGGAAATTGCTACCACACGCATTTCCTCTCTCAGGGAGGAAAGAGAGCCATGTGTGTTCCTTGCTGAGCACTTCATTCCACTCTGAAGGACTTTGGGCTGCCTTGCATTCCATCACCTCCACAGGAACTTTGAATTCCAAGCATACTTCTGGGTCTCCGGGTTTTCCGAACACCCCACCCCTGGCTCTTATCTCTAAAGTGCACTGCTGTTCATTCTATCAGAAGAATGTAGAACCAGCTTCACTCAGCCTCTGATTCATCTTTTAACTTGGCCCAAATATGAATCACAATGACCGTGGGCACATCTATCCTACTTTGAAAGGATGCTCATTGTGAGTTATAGAACCATTTTGATTTTACAAAGACCCACTACATTTGACACCTATGGGTACATCTCAATGCTACTATAGTCAACAGCTACTGAGAAAGGAGTGTGCTCATTTAGATTTGCCTGGGAGAAGGGGCAGCAATAATCTTGAGTATTGGCCCTGGCTTCAAAGGAGAAGGGACAGTGCTTGCTTGAGTGCTAACCTTGGCTTTGAAGTTGCATATTGCCCCTGTGCTCCTTCTGGATTCAGGGCTGAGCCACAAGCATCTCTAGGGCCTTCAAGACCACCTGGTAAGAGAACGGCTATAGTGTGGGGAGGAACAATAGTACATACATTGTCTCAAGCCTTTCTGGCCTCAGACCTGAGTGTCTAAGTAACCACTAATATTTTGAAGGTTCACTGATATCCCACACCTCTAGTAGCATAGGGAGCAGTAGGTAAGCTTGGATTCTAGTAAGAAGGAGGCCACAGTCGTGCCATGTACCACTCTGTAGGGAATTTATCTTCTACAGAAGTTGGTGCGAGATGACCATGTCTTAAACTTCTAGAAAAAGTGGTTCACAACACATGGCACAAGGAAGGCCAAGCAGGGTATTAATCAGGTTCATACATAAAGAGGAAGTACTGGGTCTGGGAGAATTAGAGAGCATCCCATTCAATCTTCCCAAGACCTAAAGGAGTCAAGACCTGAGCCACACCATTTCCAACACTGCCCATGCTGCACCTTGATCCTTCTAGTGAGGCACCTTTGATGCTATGTTGAATGCACCAGGAGTGGGGACTGAGAGAATCCACACCAGTTCTATGCACTGGAGCCAGACTTTCCAGAGCTGAGGGTTCCAAAACAGAGCTGGGGATTTCTCCCTTGGGGGAGGAGGGCAAAACATTTCCTGTGTCCAGTGATACAGGATGAGAGGGACCACAAACAGCAGTGTCTGCAGCTGGATCTAAGGACATCTTGACAGCATCAGTATCACAGCATCCCATGCCTTTCCATATGGAACCATGGCAACAGCATCAATCAGTGAAGCTCTCATCCCCCACTGCAGCTGGTCTAGCAAGCACACACGCTCCCTAAATTCTCAAAATGTTGGCCCAGCATGCACACACACATACCCCAGCCCCTCAAAATGTTGGTGGCTACTTAGGCATTCAGGCTCTGAGTTATTATACCTCACCACACTGAATGGTTTCCTTATTAAAAAACATGAAAATAATTTCATCTTTTAAAAGGTTATATACTTCCATAGGTAGTTAATACAAAACACTTAGTAGAATACCTGGAATTTTTGCTCAACAAATATTGGTTGGTATCAAATGAACAATTCAGTGGATAGATAGCTATATAAATCAGAAACTACATGTAGCCTTAAGCAGGAGTAAATGACTTAGCACAAATTCATGGTAGAATGGTGTATGTTACCTGTTCCAGAGGGCAGCCATCTCCGGCAGCTGTTCTCATCTTACCCAACAGTCCATGCTTCTGTGTCAGGTATTTCCTACACAATCTAAAGCTGAATGCCAGACAAAATATAAACACAGGGCCAAAAGAGAGGCACACTCTCAGAAGCTCTGGGTGGAGGGGATTGCAAGGGAGGGGAATGTGGCAGCTGCCGTTCTGTGAATGTCCTCTGCTCTCTCTTTTCTCAAGGACAGGGTCTAAGGGGAGTTGCGGGGCTCGGTGGCAAAGCACCTGTAAACTCGGGCTTCCAGAAGAGATCCATGTCTTCCCTGTGGTGCCTAGGACAGAGGCGTCCACAGGCACGTGCTAACGTGGCATGAAGTCGCTGGAGGCTGTGCGACAGAGAACTAACCCCAGTGCTGCCCACACTCAGGCTCTGGATGGTCAAGTGTGCTTCCGCAGCAGTGCCAGCCTCACTGGGCCCGCTGAGGGTGGTCAGCAGCTGCATGTGCAGAACGGATCTTTAGGCCATTTTCCTAATAGGCACAGTGGCATGTATGTCTCTGGGAACTCCAGACCGCTGGGAACAAGCTTTAAAATGACGGTATGGATCTCTGTGGCTCTCTCTTATCAGAGCAGATAGATTTAGACGTGTCCTTTGCCATGCTGGTAGCACACCTGGGGAAGAGGCTTCCCACAGTGGCCACACAGTGGGAACAGGACATCCTGGGCACTCTCCTTTGGTTTGTCTCGTCTGTCCCTACCGTGAGGATCCTGGGTAGAAATGACTGCTGAGAAACAGATTACAAAGGGTTCTAATTCCAGCAACATGGGATTTTCCTTCGAGAATGTCCCATGCTGATTGTGCCTCCACAGGCACCTCTAGAAAGACAGCCTGCTGCAGCCAGGTACAGCCTGCTGCATGATCCTGCAGATAATGCATCCCAAAGAGCAGGCCATTCATCCTCCTTTGGTTTCCTCTTGGAGTGTACAGTACAGTGCCCCTTGGCTATTCCATGTTCTTCTGTCCGCTCCAGAACATTGGCATGTGACTGTCACATTTCAATGCTCAGGGAAGGCTCCTGCTGAGTAGTTTTCATTTTACAAGAAGTTCAAACTCTTCAGTTGTTTTGCGAGCCTCAGATGGTGAAATTTGAAGCCCTGGGACTGAGAAGTAGAAGAAAAGGGGGTCTTGAGCCATATGTGATCACATTTGATAGAGAGCAAGGGAACAGGTCTTGTTCAGCCCCTGAGACAGTTCAACAGGGGGTCTTCATATGGGTGATCCCATCAGACAGTCCCAGTTAACACTGGACATTCCACTACCTTCCACTGCAGCAGTTACTGATGCTCCGAAGCATGGCTGCCATTTTTGGATATATCTTTTTCAAACTATGGACAAACGTCATGCTTTTCATGGCGAAATTTTTCTCCCAGAGTCTACATATCCCTTGCATACACTGTGTAACCTTTGAGGGCTTTCTCTATGGTTATGATTAAACAGAAATGGTAGACAGTAGGAAACAAAGACTTGGAGTCCCATCTGAGCATATGTTCCGCCCAGTGGCCCTGGGCGGTCCTTCCCTGGGGCCTAATGCTTCTCCTCCTTTGAAGAGAGATAGCATCATTTTAGCCGACTCAAGTATCTGCGAGTTAAAAGCTGCCTCTTGAACCCGTGGTCCTTTAAAATTTACGGAGGAACATGCTACATCAGGCTCAACGAGCTCGGCCTCACATAAAGTCAATACTTGTCTCAAAGCAAACACAGTTCTCGAATACAAGGTCAGAGTGAAAGAATTCCAACCCCTGTCCTTCCCCCAACCTCTTGCCTCCCTTCAAAGACCTAAGCAGTGAGCTGGCTCCCTGTGCAGGTCAAATGCGTGTCATAGCAGACACTGGGGTTAATATTCAACTAAAAATTAGTAGATTAGATAACCGTTACATGCTTTTAGTGCCAATTAATTTAATAGCTGTTTTTTCTCTTTTTAATTCTGCCTTTTACAAGGCAAGGCGATGTGGCACATAGTTTCCTGTGGCGAGTTCTCAGGTGGGCCCACGGTGCTGACTGCCACCAGTTGAGCGGCTGACACATGTAATCCCCTCAGACTTGGCTCCAGTGATGTCAGGCTGGAGTCCTGGGAGTGGACTATTAAAGAACACATTAAACATGCCCCTTGTTGCAAGATTTATGCTGGCTTACTCTGGGATCACAGTGCAGCAGTGGCATTTGTTTGAAAACGAAAGGATTACATGGTCTTTGTAAAATGGGGAATTTAGTTCTGGGGAGGGGCAGTGTGAAGGTGATTTATGTCTGTTTATGTTTCCCCGAATCCTTTGATATGCCACCTTCTGTCACTAAGCGTCAGGATACTTGTAATTTCCTGAATCAACCAAGATAAAATACAGAAATAATTTATATTAAAAACTCCCCTGTAATTGTGTCATCTAAAGAGTGGGCTTCATCCCAAGACAGAGCAGGGACAGCTACTTGATTTTCAGAGTCCTCCCATCACCAATCTGTGCTTTAGGAGTCCAGCAGCTACCGTGGCAGCCATTGGTTGAGGGTGATTCTCTCACTCTGAGTTTTGGTTCAGGGAGAAGGATCTGCTCTGGGAGGAAACTGGTTGGCTGGCCTCTCCCTGTGATCCAGTGGAGAGCATACAGCCTGGGACTCTCTTCTCTCCTTTGTAATGCTGCCCTTTAGGCAACTGCTTCAAAGGAAGAGTTCTCTGGGAGATGAGAGGTGACACTCCTTGTCTTTAGCCTAAGAGAGGAACGTTTAGCATCCAGGAAAGGCCCTGGCCTTTCTTCATAAAAACCCTCATTCCCCTAGAGCGAGCAGAATCAGCATGGGGAGGCGAGGCTGCTGGGTGTCACTGTGGCTTCACATCCTCATGAGACACTTCAAGTGTCAGTGTGGGTCTGCAGGAGTGGTCCCAGGAGCCACCCGTAGCTGAAACGCGGCGGCTGGGGTAAGGGGTCCCTTGTCTAGAAAGCCCTTCTCTGCACCCCAGAGATATCCATCTCGCAGAGGAACACTTCCTTTGGAAATGAAGGTTCATTATTGTGCCACCTGGGAATCAGAAATCCTGGAAAATGGATTCTACGTTCTTATCCTACTATTAATTATGCATCAGGAACGGATGGCCTGGTGAAGCCAGCAGTGCAATGGGCATGAGAGCACAGATCCTGTTTCTCAGTTCTGGAAGGAGGCATGGGACACATGAATCCCACTTTAGCTTGCTCACCTCTGAGAGGGAGGATGCTGGGCAGGCAGGGAAAAAGCTGGGGCCATGCTGGACACCCCCTAACTCGTAGTCAGGTTTGACTTTCAGCTCTTTCTTTCCCAGGCCTTGCAGAACACTGTGCCTCCCAGCTGTTGAGAACCTCAGCCTCTCACTTGCCCCCTACCTTGCTCGTTTGTTGTTTGTTAAGTGTGTCCTGATTAAAAGGGTGGATGTGGTGAAGTGTGGTCAGGAAGACTACCTTCTAAAAGTATTTCCCTTCCTCTCTCCGTCATGCAAAAAGGACCTGCAGACACATACTCTCACACATGCACACAAGTGTCCAAGGATACAAAAATGCATACTAGACACACCTACACACACACACACAAAGACCCATCTCCATACACACATACCTCCATACACACACACACATACACACACACCTCCACACACACACACACACACAAAGACCCATCTCCACACACACCCATCTCCACACACACATACACCACACACACACCTACACACACACATGCACACACACAGACATACCTACACACATACACAGATATACATTCACACAGAAACACCTCGACACACACACACATGTGCACAGACACAGACCACAGAGGCAGTTATGCCTCCACACACACACATACACAGACCACACACGCACGCACACACACATACAAACACACACACACACATATTGGTGGTTGGGTGTGCTCCTTGGAATATTTTTATCTTTTCCTGAAACCAGTTAAACAGCAGAAAATCTGGTTTGTTTTCTTCTTCTTTTCCTTTCATGAGTGATAGAGAAACAGAGAGAGAGGGGGAGAGAGAGAGAGAGAGAGAGAGAGAGAGAGAGAGAGAGAGAGAGAAACTGCAATCTCTTTCTAGAAGGAATTTCATCACAAAGCAATAGAAATAAAGGCAAGGGGGAATTCCAAGGGCATGCCCCTGCTCTCACAGTGTCTACAGACCCTTGGGTTCTAGAGCTCAATTATCCGACACTGCCAGTTTGTTGCTAAGCTCACTTTGCCAGTGGGCCTCTTTCCCCGTGGGAATCTGCTTTCAGTGACTTTGGAGTAAGATCATCACAGCATGTTTTTAAACCCCTGGGCCGCTGCACTTGATCTCAACAAAACTGCTGGGGCTCCGGGCTGCTCCTGTACCATGAGTCCCAAGTAGAGGACAGTCCCCTGGTCTGTCACCCATGAGAGCACAGGTTCAACTCTGCCTGCTTGTCGCTCAGAAAAGTATTCACGAATTCGGGCCCCTTTCTACTACTCTGTGTCTGTCTGCATTTGAAAATGTGTTCGGTATTTACTGAGAGGTACCCTTTCAGGACGGCTGTGTGAAGATGGACGCTTCCTTCCCACCCTCTTGAAAAATCACTCAAAAGCAGCAAGAAGAATGAGAATAAAAATGCAAATGCTGTCTTTACAGCAAAACCGGAGACATCTGTAAGTCTGAAACACAATACAGGAGGGAAGGCTGCCAAGGAGAGAGAGGGCCCAGAAAGCCCAGGAGGGCTGGGAGGACACCCGCAGCTGCAGAGCTGAGACTCTGTGACCCAGCCCCAGGGGAAAGCAGCCACCGTGTATGTAAAGAGGAGAGAAGATGATTGGGCCAGGAGCAGGTGTCCTGAGGCAGCTTGCCACAGAGTCCCAGCAAGCAGAGGAGGCAGGAGAATTATATAGTAATTGATACTTCTAAATAAGAAAAGAAGTGGTGTGTTGCTAAGGCAGAGTACAGGAAAGCTCTGCGCAGATCAGTACCCCTGATTGGCTGAAGACAAGTTAACATAAATGAGCGTATTTACATGGGTAACCTGCAGGATCAGGACAGTTCCTCCCTGCTCACTGTGTGGCCTTGCATTTATGCGGCACGTGCTTCAGCAAATATTACATAGGGGGAATCTTCCTATTCAGTGATCAGTTGGGATTCAAGAGGTATACTTTAAGATGCCAGAAGGAAATTCACTGAATTCACAGTATGAATAGATTTGAAAACTATTGCCAAGAGGCAAACAACCACTGTGACCACTCATTTCACCATGAACGTTTAAGATTCTTGAAGCAGCTTACCTTCGTAAAACAAGAGTACAAAAGCAAGATAGAAGAGCTCGTGAACAATTTATAGTTAGATGAAATCAACTACAAGTTGTGGGGCTTTGGGAATTATCATGAGCAGAAGTTCCTGCTGGAAGACTCAGAAAGAAGAAAGACTCAGGGAAGCACTAAGAAACATGAATAATTTAAAAGTATAGCTCAGGAAAGAGTTCTACAATTAGAGGAGCTGAATCATTCGACAAGCACAAATTACAGTATTTTTTTTTTTAAAAAAGACTGATGTAGAACAGTAGGAAGGGGGACTCTTGAGTGTTACTGTACTTCAGTGCAGAGAAGAGATGCTTCAAGATCCACGGGTCAAGAGGACACCAACAAAGGCACCATACAGCTTGCCCAGTCGGTGCTCTCAGTAACATGATGTCTGTATGTTACTCAAAATATGAAAAGTGGTAACAGTCATTCCAAGGCCATGTCCATCAGAACATGAGTGACAGTTGTCAGCACCCTGCTCATTGAAGTCGGGAACTGTTTCTCTTCTCCTGTAATCTGAGTGGTACAGTTGTCCCTGCAGTGGAACCTGGCAGAGGTGTATAGCAAAGGATGACCCTGAACTTCTGATTCTCTTGTCCCTAAATTCATATTTGGAAGTCCTAAGCGCCAGTGACTGCCTGATCTGGTGGCAGGCTTTGCAGAGGACATTAGAGCTACAAGTTCAGAGGGTAGTGTTATACCCTGATAGTACTTCAAGTCCTCCCAGAGGAAGGAGAAACTTTCCAGTCCTGTATGCACAACAGATCGTGTGAGCACACAGAGGAAGGGGATGGACATGTACAAACTGAAAAGAGCCTCCAAGATGGGAGCTATTTGCTGGCATTGATCTCAGACTTCCTGATTTTTACACCATTTAGCCTGTAGGGTTTTATACAGCAACTTGAGTGAAGACCTCCTTCTGGGAAGTGACTTCCCTTGATTTTAAGTAGAAAAACAACATGCACAGTGGTGCGTGTAATTTGCCATGCATTGTGAAAAGGTGATGTTCACACATACGTGAGTGATCTCTTGAAGAATCAGTATTTACCTACCTATTACCTGTCGTTTGTCACCATCTCTCTACCTATCTTATCTATCTGTCACCTATCTCCCCATCCAGCCATGTATCATGTATCCACCACCCATTCATCTATGCATCCATCATCTACTATTGATCCATTACTTATCTATTTAGCATCAATCTATTACATATATCTGTTATTTGTCATCTATCTATAATTTATGTCTTGATTAATTTTCAATTTCCCTGAAAAAACTGTGACCAAGATAACTTAAAGAAAGTTTTTATTTGGGACTCATGGTTCCAGAGGGTTAGAGTCCATGGCCATCCTGGTTGGGATCACGGTAGTAGGTAGTCAGGCATGGTCCTGGAGCAGTAGGTAAGATCTCACATTTCAATCCACAATCGTGAGGCAGAGAGAGCTAGCTGAACCTGGTGTGGGCTTTTGAAATCTCAAAGCCAACCTCAGGCAACACACCTCCTCCAACAAGACCACACCTTCTAATCCTTCACAAACAGTTCCACCAACTAAAGATCAAATATTCAGGGCTGGAGAGATGGCTCAGAGATTAAGAGCATTGCCTGCTCTTCCAAAGGTCCTGAGTTCAATTCCCAGCAACCACATGGTGGCTCACAACCATCTGTAATGGGGTCTGGTGTCCTCTTCTGGCCTGCAGGCATACACAGACAGAATATTGTATGCATAATAAATAAATAAATTTTTAAAAATAAATAAAAAAGATCAAATATTCAAAAAATAAGCCCATGGGGGACATTCTCATTTAAACCCCTGTCTCTGTCTGTCTGTCATCAATATGTTACCTATCTACCCATTACCTGTCCATCTATCTGCCTATCTACTGTCACATCATGAGGTGATTCTAGGAAAGGAATTTTTCTCCCTTATATCTTTAGAACCTTTTGAGTTTGTGTATACAACCAAACATTATCTAAACAACTTGGGGAATGATAGTAAGAAATGACAAGTCAGACTGCGCCAAATGCAAAGAGCTGGAGACGCGAAGAGAAGCCTACAGAATGGAAGGGCCTCTTCCTGCTGTTCGTCAGCCAGGAATGGAGACCCAGTATGTGCAAAGAATTCAAGGAGGTGAAACTGCAAATGAACAAGCGATATGATTAGTACCAGCCAAGCCAAGACCAAACGAGCTAAACAGACAGTTCTCAGAAGTACAAATGGCCAGTGCATGTGTGAAGCAGTGTTAACATCTGGAGCTAGCAGGAAACCACAGCTCAAAGATGCCCTGAGATTCCATCTAACTGCAGGCAGAATGATTACCATAAAGAAAAAAACAAAACAAAATAAAACAAATCAGTAAATGCTGGGAACCCAGGGAAAAGGAGTCCAATACAGCAGTTTGGGGACTATAAATTAGTAAATCTCTATGGAAATCAGCATGTTCGTCCTTTAAGGAGTTAAAAAGAGACCCACTTTGACTTAGCTATGCTACTCCTGGGTCTATACCCAAAGGAATAAGTCAGCACCCACAGAGATAACCTGAAATCCATGTGTGTAGGACTTCTGTTTGCAACATCTAGCATCCTGGGTGACTATCGATGGATAAATAAATAAATGGGTTAAAAAAGTGTCACACAATGGCATTTCGTCTGTCCATAAAGAAGAATGAAATCCTGTCATTTGCAGGAAAATACCTGGAGCTGGAGGTCATTTCAGGGTGGTTGTGGCGAAAGCATGGGTACATGTATGGAAATGCCAAGGTGAAATCTGTTAGTCTGTATAATTCATGTACACTGAAGCAACGGTTGAAGGCATTTTATTTGTGTGTGTGTTGATTATATAGTAATCATATGTGGTGGTCAGAGGACAAGCTGTGGGGTCACCTCTCCTTCCGACATCTTTTTCCTCGAGTTTGAACTCAGCAACAGCGGTCTTTACATGCTAGTCCATCTCTACGGTGCTTCTGATGAGAATATTTTAAATGAGAGTGGTCAGCCTGGTGAGAGCTGTACTCGGGTGCAATGAGATTTGCTCGTGAAAACCAGACCCAGAGGCTTTGGATTGGCCCAACTCCGAGTCTCGCGTTCACCCGGAGCTGCCACCTAGGACCTTCAAGTGACCCAGCTCCAGAATTTAATCTACTCGCTTTTCATTCTTCCCTATCAAAGCACAAATGGAGCTCTGACAGTTTGGGCAGCACTGTTTCAGGTGGGGGATTGCTGGGCTGATGGCCCAGTGTCCTTACGGGGATGGTGGGCAATGGATGAAGCAGATGATGGAGATGTTCCTGGAGCCTTACCACCTCTCCAGCTGCCAGATGCTGGCATCTCTTCATGACCATGACTTATTTCATGTCCTCTCGCCATCCTCCTGCCTCCCATAAGTTATAAAAGCGCCATGTAGTTTGCCATAGGAAGTAAGGAAGCTTCTCTCATAGCTCCATGAATATATGCCATTTTTTCTGTTTATGTAAAAAACTCATTATCCTTCATGACTCGCTGAGTAGGTCATTTCATATCCTTCCTGTGACCCTGAACTCCCAATTACTTGCACTGACCCTGAGGTGAGCTTACCCTTGCTTCACACAGGAGAGCCCCAGAAGTCCAGCCCGGATGCCCCTTCTTCCCAGTGACCTCTATGCTAGCCCACCCTCTCAGTATGTCGCTGCCTCCTCTTAGGAGAGCCACATTTTATGCCTTCTTTCCAGATCACTTAAGCCTCATTTCCCTTTCTACATCTTTTCAACAATGTCAGCCAATTCTAATCTCTTCTTTTTCAGACTTCCTATTTATGACAATTGCCCCTCAAATTCTTCTGATTTGAAAGACTTGGTCCCCTGCTAAGTGATGAGCCCCTTAAGTCCCTCTTTCTAACGTATTCCACATGGCCTCTGTGATGAGGTTGGGTGCCGTGAAAGCACAGTAGCTGTCTTGTTAGCTGATTGCCACGCATCCTTGAAGGGCTCTGCACAGGGTTCACCACGTGTCAGGTGCCTTGCTTCTCGGAAGCTTTGCAGGAACACAATCTCTGCCTGATTGCGTTCAATTGTCTCACTTGTGTTTGATCATCGGTGTTGCGTGGTCTCCCGATTGCTGAGGTTTCACCATGATTGTTCTGGAGATTTTTAGGTTAAAGCATTTGTGCTGTCCTGAGGACCGGAGCAAGCAGGGTGAAGCCGTAGTTGCTCTGAAAGTGCAAGCACAGAAAACAGTTTTCAATCCTGGGCAAGGGGGATACAGTGCTTCTCTTCGAGGTGTAAGCCTGAACAAGGAGGGGCTACAGGCCTGAAAGATCCTGTGCCCTGAATCTGTGCATTGATGCGCCACGGCTCTTCTCTTTAAAAAACCTTCCTCTTGGCAGCGTCTCTACTCAAGATGGGGTCGCTCCAAGAGCGGGCCAATCTCTACCAGATGGATGACAGAGAGGAAAGAAATGAATCTGACCATGGAAAGAGTCACCTAGTACACATGAAGTCCTCCTGACATATACCCCCAGCCCCCGTACAGCTGCCCTGCCTGTCCATTGCAAGTCTTGCTCATGCTCAGGAGAGAGTGAGGACAAGAGGAGGCATTTGAAAAACTAAAAACACTTTTAGGAATATGTTACATTTGTCTGGTGTCAGAACAAGTGGACTCTTAAACCTATGTAGAGTCATGTCCCTGGACTTGGACAGAGTAATGACTCTGGGGTTCAAGAGTCCTGTCCTTACTCTGTCTCCTTTGGTTCTCACCAAGTCTCTCTTGAATTTACACAGAGTAGAGTCATGGAAGCAGTGTGATTCAGTTAATTCCCTAATGTTGGAGAAGAAGGATTGGAGGCCCTGTCATATGAAGTGATGAAGCTGCTCTCACAGTCCCACGGAAATGCTGTCTTCTATTTATGGGCATCTCTAACCATCCTGATTAGCCAAGCTGTCATTTCATGCTTTCTCTGTTACCATTACCCACAATATCCATCCCCTGACCCTGACCAGCCACCCGATGGGTTCTTGCTGAAGTTACCCAAGCATCTAAGTACCATGCCTCTCCTGTGCTTCCTGCCTCATGTTTCTGGAAGCATGGGCTGCCTGAGGCACTGAATCTGCGTTTTTATACCAACCTTCACTTTCCAGCTGTAAGATGCTCTGTGATAGCAAATGGCCCTTGATGTGGTTGAACTCCTATGGGTATACAAATCCCAATAAAACTGCCATAGGATGGTGAGCACTTTGATTGGCCCAGGTAAACTATGCCTTTGAGTTACTGCTTACAATGTGCATTGCATTCATCTTTTTAAAATTGCTTTACAATTAGTAGACCATTCTTTACTTTGAAGTTACCACTAACGTCCAACTTGGGAAGCACCAAACTCTGCCCTCCTCTTCTCTTCTCTTCTCTTCTCTTCTCTTCTCTTCTCTTCTCTTCTCTTCTCTTCTCTTCTCTCCTCTCCTCTCCTCTCCTCTCCTCTCCTCTCCTCTCCTCTCCTCCCCTCCCCTCCCCTCCCCTCCCCTCCCCTTCTCATGTCTTTCTCTCATTTACCATTCACTGCTCCATCTTCTCACATGGAAATGATGATTCTCTCCCTCCTAAGGGCACGTTAAATAATAACACCATATTGTGCAACTGGGAAATTAGAAGGCTTGGACTTTTGTTCAAACCTTTATTAACTGATTGATGACCTTGGATAAATCGTCTAAACTCTCTTGGTATTTTATTATTATTATTATTATTATTATTATTATTAAATGTAGAAGAAATGGAGGCATCTGCTCCATGATGGCCCTACAGGCTCTGGGCATCATGGAAGTACTCAATGCAGATGGAGGGTCTCCATAAAAACCTCTTTCCCGTCCTCCATTCCTCCTTCTATTCCCACCCTCTTGTTAGGCAAATACTCTGTTACCAAGTCACATACCTAGCCTGGCATGTATCTTAACTCCTTTAATTCCCACCAGAGAGGTTAATGGTAGGAATGAAACAGATGCCCGGATGACCAGACTGGAATTGTTGAGGAATTGGGGGGAAACATCCCCAAACCCACCATTGATAAGACGAAGAGTTCTGTTCCATGGAGCATTTGTCTAATGAGTATCCTCTGTGTGCTCCAGAACCCTGTAAAAGTCTGGGTAACGGTGGGAAGTCAGTGTGAGCTCAGAAGGGTCCTGATGCCTCAGAGATATATGTCTACTACACACAGAACCCGTCCCAAAGTTTGTACTGCAACCAGGGCCCAAGAGTGGCTCCCTGTTTTTGCTGAATACAGTTATTGGAGAGCAGTCAAGGAGCAGATCCTGCTTGGTTCTGACTACGTATGGAATCAGGGAGACCCATGCCCAGGGAAAGTTGGTTCTGCAGGCTGGAGGCTCTACTCATTCACAGTTTCACATATGATTCCTCAGAGCCATGGATCTGTGTATTAGACCATGTGCTGCTAATATGAGCATTGGGAGGCAGGGTAGCAAGTGCTGGGGTGTAGCAGGCCTGTCGAGGAGGCCCCTCTGCCTTCCTGGCCTCACTGGTGTATCAGAGATGAGGTACAGCCACAGTGGTGTGCATCCATGGCTTCTTCTAGATCATCTGTCTTGAGTTCTATGAGAGGGAAAGGAACAAGAGTCAGAGATAGCATGCCTTTACTTACAAGTACTCTTACTGTCTTGAAAGACTCTGAAGGGGCATTGAGAGAAGCAGGCCAGGGAGGTGAGTGGCGGGGGGAAGGGTGGAGAGAGGTGACTTATTTCACTGTCTGATGGCACAGTTGGATGCATCCATGGGGCTGTTCACACGTTAACCCCAGTCTGGGCAGTGCACCTTGTATATAGTTTGGAGGATTCTCTTCCTTGTAGGGACTCATAGAATCCCTACAATCCCAGGAGAAGGGGCACGTATTACTGGGCATCCAGTGGGTGCATGAAACACTCGGGGTGTTCATAATGCAACTCATCTTTACAGGCCAGCACTTGTGTGTCAGCTGCAGTTGAAGAGACTAACAGTCTTGGTCTGGCTGGCAATGGTTCCAACAGAACACTTCTCAACTCATGTCTATGTCCTGCCCCTGTGCCTAGCAGCAGAGTGACCCTCAGATCCCTGGACCATTCTCTGCCATTTCCACACTTGTGCAGCTTGACTGCCTCCACCCATTATGTGTTCCCGTCCCTCCTTTCCCGGGTTCATTCATGGGACCCGCCACTCTCCTTACTTTATGGAAAACGCATCATGTGGTTCCAGGTCGGGCCACTCCATGCACCCTGTGTCGCTCCACCAACAAGTCTGTATCCATAGTGACATGAATGTCTCATGTGGGAGAAGCTGCAATAGTACCATTATCTAACTCGACTCTAGGCAAAGGCAAGACATGTTTCTTTATTCTCATCTTAAATGAAGGTGGAGAAAGGGGCTGTGCCAAGGTGGTGAGTGGCAGGGTGCCAGGGCAGAATCTGCTTCTTGGAATCTCCTTGGAGTCCTTGCGTGGACCTTGGTATGGATTAGCCTCCCTAGAGATCCCCACTCCCAATATGACGAGCAGTGTTCATACCTCCAAGAACCCGGCATCTCCCTCACACAGCAATTGGTGGAGCTCCCCCTCAGCACAGGTACTCTTGGAGTCAGGATTTGGGATACGTTTTGATCCTTCAATATGACCAGGGCTAGACCGGAATGCAGCAGGCTTTGAAGGTTTCCCAGAGTTCAGGCCCTAAGGCCATCTTACCTTTATAATTTTCCTACTGGGAATTCCATGGCCTCTGGGATAAATGTCAGAGAATACGGCCTGGCAACAGAGCAGACGCTGAATTACAAGACTCTGTGTTTAATTAATTACTAATATAGTTATCCGATTTCAGACAAAAATCACGCTGCTGTTCAATGTCGGATGAAAAGGATCCAGGCTCCACTTTCCTGAGCTCTCATTTGGGGGACAAAGTGGAGCAGGAGAGGTAGGTCAGTGGGGCAATATTTTTGGGAGTGCCATTGGGAACATTTTTTTCCTTGTTGCTTTTTCTCACTTTAGTAGTGGAAGGCCATCAGCATGCTCTGAGATCGCTTAGTGGTGCCTGAGCCCATTCAAAAAATGGAGAAAAAGCACACATGCAAAAAGTGTCTGCAGAAAACCCCGAGAACAACTGGGGTCTCTTTAGTTCTTTAGCTCCCAGGACTTGGGTCAGTGGTTCTGGCCAAGGTGGCATCTCACTAAGGCAGGACTGCCGCATAAAGACTGGAGACAAGGTCTCTGCATACCCAACAGTCAGAGCATGTCTCGGTGAGAGAGTCAGAGCAGGGTCTGAACACCTCAGGAGGACAGTGGAGCCTGCGGGCAGAGTGTGCGCATAGGTGAGTGAGACCCCACAGCCAGGTTTCCTTGGGAGGAGAGCCTCTCTAGAGGGAAGGGGAAGGCTGGGAGATTCTGTGCTTTTGAAGAATGCCCTAGGCCCGGGCTTTCTTCTCTGTTTTCTGTGGCCTGTTTCCATAATAACTAATAGCTCTAGAGAGAATTTTATGAAAGAGTCTTCTTGCCCAAAGTGCTGCTCTTAGCATGAAGCTTGCCATTGTGACATTTAGAAGTATCCTTTTGAGCCGGGCAGTGGTGGCGCACGCCTTTAATCCCAGCACTCAGGAGGGAGAGGCTCTGTGAGTTCGAGGCCAGCCTGGTCCACAAGAGCTAGTTCCAGGATAGGCATCAAAGCTACAGAGAAACCTTGTTTCAGAAAACAAAACAAGCAAACAAACAAACAAAAATCTTTCTGTCCTTCTGTAATGTTTAATTAATAGAAGTGGAATTTCTTATTAAGTTACAGAATAAGAATAACCATACTTGTGTCCCACCGTGACCAACATTTTGCACCCAGACAAAAAGGCAAACACACCAGGAAAAGGAGCAGAACACTTCTCTGTGGCCTCGAGGTGGTGGCTTGGAGAAGCCTTTGCTGAGGTTAGGAGTAAGTCTGCAGGATGAAGCATGGACTCCCCAGCTGGAGCTGCAACCCTGAGTTCCTGCATTTTCTACCAGGAAATATGGATGGAGCCCCACACCAACCCCAGGATGGATCTTTTCCCTGATGTACCCTGACACCTTCAGAGCTGCTATGCCACTTCTCTGACCAAATCTCTCCAAGCAAGATGACAGCTCACCCAAGCATTGAGACAATGAGAGAAGACCTGACCCTCACTGGCTCTCATCCCCATGGGATCTGGGGCTGAAGATACATTAGGCTGGCCTGGCTCTAGACCTGGGTATACAAGACTGCAACACTTGTGGTACAGACTGTGTGACCACTTTATAGATGACAGAGATTATTCTAGGGCACTGTATGTGTGCACGGACATGTGTGTGTGTGTGTGTATGCATGCATGCATGTGTGGTATGTACATGCATGTGTGTGTATGTGCTTTCTATGAAATTATGTCCCTTTTGTAAACAATTATTCAAAGAGGAAAGACTTGACACAGGGCAGGAACCTGGTTCCCAGGTCTCCCACATAGGGATGGGACTGAAGAAGCAGATAGGGCTTCTGTCTGAGCTTGGGTGGTCCTCTGCCTCTGCCTCGCAGTGTGCTCTCCTTAGTGGAGGAGTGGTTCTTGCTGGCCTCTGGGACTGCATCTTGTCTTTAGTGACCCCAGCGTTCACTCTCCTTCTTGAATCTATCTGGACAGTTGCTGGGACAAAGTCCCCTATAATGTGATGTTTTCAGGTAGAGAATTGGATCTTATCACTGTGTCCAGCACGTGGCTATGTCTGTACCTGAGGCCATAAAGTCCAGACCACTGTATGTCTCAGCTAACCTGAGTTATATGGAGAATAACTCAGTATGGGAGTCAGGAAAAGACAGGTTACAGCAGATCAAGAGAGGGAATAGCAAACACACAGAGCTCAGGTCTGGCCAGCAGGGATGGCAGCAGAGAACCAGGGTAAACTGGGACAACAGTATAGCAAGTTGCTACCCCATGGGGAAGGCGGGACGTGTGCTGCGCCCAGTGTTGGCTGTTGACTTTGTGGGGGTGTGTGTGCTGACTCCCTGGAAACCCTACACTGGACTCATAGTGGGATGCTTTTGATGCCATAGTGGGGTGTTTGCTGACTTCATAGTGGAATGGCTACTGGCTCCATGGAGGGGTACATTCTGACATTATGGGTCCTGGCTCCAAAGTAGAATATGTCCTGGCTACACAGTAGGGTGAGTCCCTGCTCTGTGGTAGGGTATGCCATGCTCCACAGTGCGGTGTGTCCTGGCTCCAAATGGGCTATGTCATGGCTCCATGATGGGATATGTCTTAGCCTTACAGTGGAGTGTTCTAGGGTGAAGTATGTCCTGGCTCTACGGTAGGGTGTGTCTTATTATTCTGGCTTCACATTGATGTTTGTGCTGGCTTCATGGCCTTTATGCCTTCCCTTCTTCCCGCAGGATGAGGCCTAGATTCACAATGTGTCTCCTCAGTTGGTTAAGTCTGGAGGACCCTTGGCCTGGAAAGGAAGACTGAAGAGCTGGGAGGCCCAGGAAGGTTTTCTAGAGTGACAGAGGTGAACTTCTCACTCCACCTTCACAGGCTGACCGTTTGGTTCATATCGCATATCCTGTACTTTTTGTTCTATAGATACCCGTGGATTCCCCATAGCACCGCATAGCTTGGCTAGGAAGTTTTATCTTCAGTGTTTTTTTGTGGTTCAAGTGTTGACCCATCATCATGACGTCATCCTAAATGTTGACTGGAAATGGAATTTTCCAAAATCTCAACACATTTCCCTATTGCCTTAAATAATCATCTCAGAAAGGAAACTTAACCCTAATTTCAGATTGATTCTCGATCAGCATCAGCTGCTAGGGCATTAAAATCCCCATGTGATTCCTCAACGAGGAATTAACAAGCTCTTTGTGCTTGGAAAGTTAGGTACTTACTTTATATGGTGCCAAGGATCGAACACAGGGCTTATTGCCTGCTAGACAATCTTCTGCACATGAGCTGCGTCCCCAGGCCTGGAAAGTTACCTAGAGGAGACACTGAGAAGCGTTTCTGAGCGAGTCTTCACATGTTTACCAGGGTTGTTACAGAAAGGCTCGCATCGGTGTCTCCTTTCCAGTTAAACCCACCGGAATCTCCAGGTTCCTGCCGCAACCCTTGTGCTGAAACAGGGACTGAGAAGCCAATAGACCCCGGGGTATTTCCCAAGGTGTCCAGAGTTGACCATCTCTGCTGTCCTGTTAGGAGAGACGTGGCTTAGCAGGCAAAGGGCTCTGTCAGCAGTTTTGTCGCTGTCCCTCTCATGATGACTAATCTCTTTCGTGGCAGGCTCACACCTATTGGCCCCTTCCCCGATTTCTACCTAAGGCTGGAGGTAGAGGTGATTGTTTAACATTGCTCATGTGTTCTGCCTCGCACCTGGGCTCCCCTCCCACCACATTGCCCTGCCCCTTGGAGCTCAGCCCTGTTGAAAGGAGCCTCTAGTTCATCTTCAGCGGGGGGTCTGGATCTTTTCCTTTTTTCACTTTGTAGTGAAGCGGCAGCTCACTCGGTCTCATTGTTGCTAGCCTCAACTGTTTTGTGGTGTCCACTCCTTAACCAGGTTCCTAGTCCCTGCCTCAGACCCTTCCCAGGGCCAGTTTTTAAACTGGGTCCTTCTAAGCCAAGCTTCCCCTCCCCTGAGGTCCCCTGGGGTCTCTGAGTGTCAAATGTGGTCTGCCTGTCTGTACCTCCTTCAGTGAAGGTGGCATCGAATGTCACTGGCCTCCACTGGCACCCTTTCTGCTTCTCAGCCATCTCCTTTCTTTCTTTCCTGTCACGGAGGTAGAGGGGATACAGCCGTGGCTGGCCTTGTATACTTTGGTGAGGGGTTAATTGAGGGTGGGGATACAGATTCCTATGCCACACAATGAGAGGCTGTTGAGTTCCCAAGGCTGGTGTGTAGTATCACTGATGCTGGCTTGTATGTCTAGAGTGAGTGTGTGTGTATGTGTGTATATGTGTGTGTGTGTGTGTATCTATCTGTCTTCTGTAGGTATAGTCTGTCTGTCTTGCATGCCTTTCCTTTAGAAGCTGTTTTATTCCTTCCAAAACCTGACTTGAAAAGCAACTTACAATGATCTTAAGATAGAGGATTGTAAGATATAACAGTGTCTAATTCCAAGAAGGGGGATCTCCTGACGGAGGCTCAGGCTGAGAACATGGTGAGAACGAGGAACTGACTTGGAGAAATTGTGATTTGACTATAAAATGTTCCTCAGGCTCCATTGTTTGAACCTAGCTGGTGAGCTGCTTTAGAAGTTGTAGAACCTAGGTGGTGCTTCGCTAGAGGGAGTGCCTTGCTGGGCATAGGCCGCGAAGGTTTCTGGACTCATTTCTAGCCCATCTTTGCTCTTGAAGGGCGGATGCAGTGTGAGCAGCAGCCTCCCATTTCTGCTGCAGTGCCTCCCCCAACATCGTGAACTCTAACTCCGCTTAAACCATGAACCCAAACACTTGTAATTACTTTTCAGTTGTTGTCATAAGACACGATGACCAAGGCAACTTATGGAAGAGACAGTTGATTGGGGGTTTACAGTATCAAAGGAGTAACCCATGACCATTGTGACTAGAACATGGCAGCAGGAGGGCTGGCATGACACTGGGGTGGGGTAGCTGAGAGCTTACATCCTTATCCTTAAGTAGAAGGCGCACACACACACACACACACACACACACCTCCTCCTCCAACAAGGTCACACCTCTTTTTCCAATAGTTCTACCTGAGTGGGGACAAAGTATTTAAATATACGAGTCCAAAGAAGCCATTCTCATCCAAGACATCAGTGCACCCTTCCTCCCTACATGGCTTCTTGTCATCTTGTCACAACAATAAGAAGATGAAGAGATAATCACTGTGTTCATTTTAAAGCTTAGGGAAAACCCTCTAAGATTTGCCTAGTTGTATATGGCTGTTGCCAGGGCCAGCCATGTCTTGTTTCCTGTCACCTCATCAGTTTTCTAAGTGCACAGGACCACAGCTCAATAGCTTCCTTCGAGTCTGTGAAATTCGGGTGGAATCAGGAGACTTGTGAGGTTCTCTTTAGCCACGTGAACTGGTGCTCCCTCTGACGCAGGGTCTCTCCTCTGTGACAGTTGTTATGCGTGGCTAGTCCCAATTCCACCCTCCATACCGCCTAGGAATGTAGCCGCTGTGTTTGGAACAGCTTAGCTTGGATACACTGTATTTCCTTACGTTATTAAAAAAAAAAAACAAAAAAAAAAACAAAAAAAAACAACCGGCTTCACTTTCTTTTTTAATGTTTCTTCTAGCACTTTCTCCTGAAGCCACATAAAACGTACTTAGGAATTTGGAGACGGTCGGTGGGACTCCCTATGCCTTTTTCAGCCCTTCTTACTGATATACTATTTTACCCAGTGGAAGGAATTGGGATTTTTGGAGTCAGCCTGGAGCTGAGCTGCTGTCAAGCTGCCTGAGGTTAGGTAGGTTTGTTGAAGTTTCTGAGGTTACCAGCTGCTATTTTTAAACGTATACAATAGGAATGAGATACCCATCTCATAAGATTATTCTGAAAATGAATAAAGCAAACCCCTGTGATTATATCACTGAACATTCAACATGTTCCTGGGGCCCATGAAACCTTGTGATCTGCGAATGGGCCAGAAATGGCATCAGTACTCTCTTCTGTGTGTTCCTCTGTGGACCATCTAATTGCTCCTTTAAAACACCTCGTTCAAGCTTGAACATGATACGCTGAATTCCAGGTGTGATGGATCTGGAATCAGCCATGGGCAGCCACTGGGCATACGCTCCCATGAGGGAATTTCTTGCTTGGATTATTTGAAGCGGGAAGACCCACCCTAGATGTGGGTAGCAGTTGCTGGTCGGAGCCCAGATAACAGGACATAGGAGAAGGGCTTTGCTCTTCGCCTGCTTGCCTCCACGCTCACTGACCAGTTCCTCTCTCCTGACGCTGCCTCTGCTGTGTCCTTTTACTGACGAGACCCAGCTTCTCCAGGGCTCCACTGTAGGCTGAAGACCAGAAGCTCTTTCGGAATCTTCGAGCCCTTTGGTGCCAGAGTACGACTGCCAAGATGTCAGCCTCCTGCACCGCATGGGCCACTTGGATTACCACATTCTTGGCCTCTCCAGTGTGAGAAAGCCTTTGTTGGGGTACCCACACTGTATTGTGTAAGCCAGTCTAATAAATACCCATTTAATATATATTCATTTCATCAGTTCTGTTCCATAGAGAACCCGAGTAATCCACTGGGCTAGTATAAGCAGTGGTTTTATTTCATGATTTTCCTGAACATGCTAGGTGGGTAGTCACATGTGTCTGAAACATGCTTCTGCAACACTACATGTATTGTGGTGCTGGCCCTAGAGTTTTTCATTCAACTTAAAGCCTCGAGTTTTGTCGGAAGGACTGAGATAAACTAGACACAGTTGTGGCAAGTGGTCTGTCAAGGGCAAGGGTAAAGTTTGGCTTTCCTTCCAACTAAATTGCAGGCACGTCCTTAGGCAGGCATTCAGTCTGCGGACATCAGTGAGTCCTACCGCTACGTCTCCTAACTTTGTGTGTCATCTGCAGTTTTGTTGGATAGATTTTAAAAATTGATACTAGAACCAGGCATGGTGGTACTTGCCTTTAATTCCAGCACATGGGAGGAAGATCAGTGGATCTCTGAGTTCAAGGCCAGGCTGGTCTACAGAGTGAATTCCACAATAGCCAGGGCTACAACACAGAGAAACCCTGTCTGGAAAAAACAAAACCAAATAAATAAATACAATTATACTGGTCTGGCTTAATCTCTTCTCTATCAATTGCCCAGTTGGGTCAGCAGTTATGGACTCCAAAATGCTCACTCCCTGCCTCTAGCATGTCGTTAGTGGATATCGTGACCTCCATGCAAAGCAGCTTTCTTCAGTTAAAGACAGCACGGAATTTGAACCAATGAGAAATCTGTACTGTGCCGCCCTTCCCACAGTGATTCTCCCATGTGAACCCTTTACAGCTATTGCTCATCCATCGTGGGATGTACCAACAGCATATTAGCCACTGTGCCCCGTGTTACAGTCATGAAGAAGCCTCGGCACAGCACAGGCATGCAGATGCAAGATGCCAATAAGCCGACAGCAGGCACCTTCCAAAGAGCCCTGTGCCAACATGATCCCAGTTCTCAGTGATTCTTGAATCCTGCCCAGTGAACACCGCTATGTGCTACACAGATGGAGAAACTGAGCCTCAGAGAAGTCCAGAGACTCCCCAGATCACAGACTGCAAGTGGGGACAGCGAGACTTCAACCCAGGAAGCCTTGCTTGAGACCCTGGGTATCTACCACTGCTTACTCATGAGTTGATGTCAATTATCAGCAGGTTTACAGTGTGTTTTAAGTAATTACTGACTTTATGGTTGTTTTTTATTTTTATTTTTTTGAAAGTACAAGCTAAGAGGTAGGTGATAGCTTTGATTGATGGTTTGAGAATGTCCTTGCTAAGGAAATGACTAGAGACTAATATTATTTTATTCTTCTAAACTTCCCTTTGGGTTTTCTTTCATTAGTCATAGTGTACATATTCAACCTACAGTGTATATGTCACAACATATTCTAATTTCAAGTTCAAGAGCAAAAATTTCTTAAAAAGTGGGAAGATTATTTCGCACTTTCCTGGAGTCCTTGTAGGCTTAGCCCTGCCCCTGTATTTCGTAACAACCTACAGGGCAGAAAACACTGATTGAGTCATAGGTAGTATCCTCAATCGAGTTAAAGGTAGTGAGGATGGAGCCTGGGGACAGTGACCTTGAGTCACACTGTGTCATCTTCAGCATCAATTGTCATTTGAATATTCAGTGACTCTGGCTCACCAAAGAGTGACAGGCAGAAAAAGGGCTTTTCCTGGTCATCGCTGGGTCCATGTCATGCTTCACTGGTTGGACAAGTCTTTCCTCCAGGATTAGCCAAACAAAGCTTAACTCTCCCACTTCATAGTCCAGTTGTCACTTGATACTCTTCAGGGTGTGTGCTGTAAAAGCATGACGTCATCAGAAGATGCCACTGTCTGTGTCAGGGTGTGTGCTGTAAGAGCATGACGTCATCAGAAGATGCCACTGTCTATGGCCATGTCTCCTCTGCTCAGATCTTGATCACTCACATTTTGATTCTGCCGAACTGGATCCTGCTTTGTGCCAAGTGTTATATGAATTTTAAACCCTGATTTTTATCAGAGAGAGAGAGAATGTCAAGTACTTTCAGCCACTAATGAGCTGCCATTTTCTTGAAATTCCTCAAATAGTTATAATTACCCAAACATAGCGAGACATCTGGCACACGGGAAATGGTCCTCCAAATAGACCAGCGAGAGAGGCCAGCGAGTTGGGAAGCCATTAGGAGGAAGCAATGGACATTAACCCAACAGTGTGGCCCAAAGCATTCGGTGAGGTCCTGAGGACAGTTTGCTTCCTGCCTCCATCCCTGTTTTTATCACTGTCCTACATTCTCAGAGATGCTGCTGTCACTGCTGACATTGTCGTTTCCTGGGCCAAGATGTCCATTTGCGTGTGCTTAGAGTGCAACTCTGCTGTGCCTGCTGCATGGCGAGGCTGGCAGAGAGCTCAGATTGCAAGCCATGCCACCAGTCCTCAGATATTCTGGGAAGGCGTCCTGCAAAGAAAGCCACGTGAGTATTCACCCAATGTCACCCAGAGGCAGTGGGAATAAGAATATAGGAGCATTTATTTTTCTTTTAAGAGATCTCAAAATACTTGACCTTGTCCTTGAGTTGATCAAAGCAAGTACACGTTGTCTCCCAGATTTTAAAGTCAGCTGAAATATCTCCAGCCAGTTTAGAATGCAGACTTTAGAATATGGGTTCATGCATACATCCTAAGCCTGGCATCAGGAAGGGCACAGAACCTGCTAAAGATAGTTTGCATCTTTGAGTTCAGCCCCCAGATCCATGAAAATGAATGTTTCACAGATAAAGGCTAAAGGTGGCTTGCCCACCAGAGAAGAGGGTCTGTACTTACGCTGGCAGTGGGCAGGTAGTCACAGGAGTAGAATCCTTCAGGAAACTGGTGAAGTGGAAACAGACAGAGGAAAACGCACACAGATGCTTCATAGCCAGCTTGAGTTCCCCAATCCAAAACTGATTCATAGAATTGCAGGAGAAAGCACATGGCCTTGCCATAGGGTACCCAGGGCCATGCCACAGTTAGCGCACAACAACCCCCAGAGGTAAGTGATTGTTCAACAATAGGACTCCTGGGTATCAGAAGTGAAGCAAGGCAGAGTGTGAAGAGTAGGTCACCTCAGGTATACAAGGAGGGAAGGAGTCAGCCTGCGCAGAGGGAGGGGCTCTGGGCATCAGAGCAAGGAGATCAGGCCATCCTGGACATATGAGCAAGTGAAGAGCTGGCTTGGGCATGGAGAGGGGCCCTGAGCTCAGCCAGTGCTAGCAGGGGCCTTGGAAAAGAAGAATGTCAATCACATGTGGCCTAGAATGTTAGATGTCCACGCCTAGTTATCTTGAACCTACTCCCTAAAACATACATGCACTCATGCACATGTGCGCACACACACACACAACTTTGCACTGGGCTTCATCTCAGTGCGTGTGCGTGTTCTGTCAGTTCGTCCGAGTATATTGTCAACAAGATGGACTTGCAAGAGGAAAAGTAAAGTAGTGGCTGACCCTTCGACAGTAAACATGCATTCTCCAGCTCCAGTCTCTGGGTGCTGCCTGAAGCAAGCTCAGCCCCAGCCTCAACTCTGGGTTCAGTGGAACACACACGCACACGCACACACGCACACACACACACACACCTTCAAACAGTGAAGGAGGAAACCTAAACTGCCACGGGAGTAGTTTTCTGACAACCAGAGGCTAAGCACGTGCAAAATTCAAGTGGTTTCAAAGATCACCTCTTTGACACCTTTGACAAATATAGACAAAAAGTCACCACTTTCAGAATACATAGGAGTCATCGTGTAAAAAGGGACAGGTGAAAGCAGAAAACACAGATTCCAGAGTGATCAAAAGCAGCGTCATTGGGTGAGAAGGGAAGTGAGACTCACATCTGAAAGGTGTCAGAATTCTGGGCACATCCCCAGATGACATCTCACTGAGGCAAAGCAAAATGAAACCTGAGCACATCAAAGCAGGCTCTCCCAGCAGCCAGGCAGCAGAATGTGGGCTGGGGCCATGAGTGGCCCTGGGCAGCGATCCTCTCGGTGATGATACAGAAATTGGTTCTTTTGCACCTGTCACAATTGTCATCTCACCTTTTTATTTATCAAAGAGGAAAGAATCTATGCAGGTGGCTAAGCCAAACGGGATGGATAGGGTCCAGTCAGAGTGAGGCGGCTGCGCCTTTCTGTATGTAGCTATCTAGTGATGTCTTAAATCCTGCTGTGAAGAAACCAGTGGAAACAGGACCAGAAAGCTTCTGCCTTTAGATAAGCAAAGCAGTAGTGGGGCCAAGACCAGCGGAGGCCTTTCTCCATTCCGGGGCTGCAGCTCCTCTCTGCGGCAGATTAGCGTCCCAGTTTCCTTGTAGGGAAACACATGAAAGAAATAGTTTTATTCTATCCTATTCCCCCCTCCCTCCTCTCTCTTCCTCCCTCTCTTTCCCTCTCTCCCCCTCTCTTTGTATGTGTGTGCAGGTGTGGATATACACATAAGTCTCAGCACATACGTGGTAGTCAGATTACAGCTTCCATCTTGCCAGACCTTGTAAGGTTTTTATTCTCTTTAGTTCAGTTCGGGACTTGCACCAACACTGTGTATGTGGATAGTGCGGAAAGAGGAGTAAACACCATTTGTATATGAGGTTCAGAGGTATACATACAGCCTGTGGGGACACAGACTCGGGCCCAGGGAAGGGAACCAGGAAAGACTGTCAGTCTGTCTTAGAGGGTGAGTAGATGTTTGCTAAAAAAGTTAGCTGGACAAATATGTATGCATATGTATACACATGCTCGTGTGTGTGTGTACGCGCGTGCGTATGCACACATGTGCATTCATGCATGGATGAGACTCGAGATCCCAGTAAGCTTCAGACTCAGGGATAGTATACTATATATTTAAGAAGTTGTGACAGCTAGCATGAGGCAGTAGTTTGGGTCTAGCCTTGGAATGATGGAGATCTCTTGAAAGATGGTTTATGAGCTGGACCTGGTGGTGCAAACCTGTAACCCCTGCTACTTGGGAAGCCGTGGTGGTTTGAATAGCAATGCCCCCCCCCATAGACTCATATTTTGAATGCTTGGCATATAGAGGATGTCGCTATTAGAAGGTGTGGCCTTTTTGGAGTAGGTATGACCTTGTTGGAGGAAGTGTGTCACTGTGGGAGCGGTCTTTGAGGTCTCATATGCTCAAGTTATGCCCAGTGTGGCACACAGTCTCCTTTTGCTGTCTGTAGATCAAGATGTGGAACTCTCAGCTACCTCTCCAGCACCATGTCTTCCTGCATGCTGCTGTTCATCCTACCATGATGATAATGGACTCAACCTCTGAAACCATAAGCCAGAACCAATTAAATGTTTTCCTTTATAAGAGTTGCCATGGTCATGGTGTCACTACACAGTACTAGAAACCCTAACTAAGACAGAAGCTGAGGCTGGAGGATCACCAATTCAAGACTTTTCTGGGTTGTACAGGACAGAAGGGGCCCCATAATGAAACCTTGTCTCAAAAGGAAAGCAAGGGCTGAGCATGTGTCTTAGTGGTAGAGACCCCTCGCCAGCCCTGATTGACTAAGGTGGGCATTAAAGGGAGTCTAACTGAAGTAGGGGTTAGAGATGGGAAGAAAGAAAGCGAGTCATAGGTCAGGTGTCTATGCAGCCAAGGGAAAGAGCGGCTCCTCATCCAGGCAAGGTGATGACCAGTGGCAAGGATGAAGCTTAGAGTTGTACTAGAATATGGGGTGACCAGGACTTGGCACTCCGTGGCCTGGTCTGGGATTAAAACATAATGGAAAGTCAGAGCAGCTTGAATGCACTCGCTCTGCACAGTCCTCCTGATCCTCGGACAGCAAAGATATTTCCCCACCCTCTGAATACGAACCAGTGAATACTTACCTTCCTGCAAATTTAAAAACATCTTCCACTTTAAAGCACTTATGGGCTGGAGATTCCACAGAGGCCTTGAGAGTGGTGAGAGGGGAGCCATGCAGACCAGTGGTTCTCAATATACAAGTCATGACCCCCCTGGGGAGTCACATATCAGATATTTACATTTCAGTTCGTAATAGTGGAGCAAAATTACAGTTTTGAAGTAGCAATAAAATAATTTTATGGTTGAGGGTCACCACAACGTAAGGAACTGTATCAAAGGGTCACAGCATTAGGAAGGCCGAGAACCGCTGCTCTAGACCCTGCTTCTGGCTAGTCTAGAGCTTTGCCACCCACCCACACCCAAAGTCTTTGGAACCCACACGGTACCTTACCATTTAATAATGTGGCTATTGATATATTTAATCAAGGTAAAAAAATTAAGTGTAAAAGGAAAGAGGATATAAATGCTTAGGATATAAACCATTGACCTAAGAGGCTACCCTGTATGCTTCAGCTATCTTCTACAAAAGAATGTCAGAGCAAATGCAGACATAAAGACAAGGGTGTATCTTTGAAACACTTGAACCCGTGATGAAGATTATGTGACACACTTAACGATGACCCCTAACTTCACCACTATCAAATCTGTTTCCATGCTTCCCTAAGAACCCAGTAGGCACCTGGCAGCAGGCGCTGGTGTCAGGAAGTGGCTTGGGGTCAGTTATGCTTTGTGTACCCGAGTACTATTTGCTAAAGCTAGCCTCACATAGCTGAAGAAGGCTGTGGCAACTTTGGGTATGCCAACGAACTGGGAGGTTCAGTGATTGCAACCCACCAAGAAGTTAGACTTTAGCACTTAGACACTTTTTCATGGGTCACTTCCAAGAGTTGCTATCTATGCTGTCATCTTCCCCACTATCCTCACGATTGTCTTGAGGCACAACCATAATCATACCTCTGTAGTGAAGTCCCATTTAAGAAACGGGGCTTTTGATTCAAAGAAAAATCCAGCCCTTGAGCATCCAGGGGCAGCACAGGTACCGTGTGAGGGGAGGTGTCCCTTAGGATGCTTGCCTTGCTCCACTCAGCATGGCCTCAGTATGGAGATTCAGCCATTGGTTCTGGGTGTCTTACCTTCTGGAAATTGGGGAAGACTGATGGCAGAGCCCAGAGGGCACAGTCCATGCCTCAAGGAATTTTTTCCTCTATGTCCTTTGCCAGATTTTATTGAATGCTTTAATTCAAGAAAGCAGGCAACATTCACTTTGCAAGTAAAACAAAGACTTGCCAAAAGCTCTATTTCAACTGTCACTTTGTTTTGTTCTTGAGACAGGGTTTCTCTGTACAGCTTTGGAGTCTGTCCTGGAGCACACTTTGCAGATCAGGCTGAACTCTAACTCACAGAGATCTGCCTGCCTCTACCTCCCAAGTTCTGGGATTAAAGGTGTGCCATCAAATGCAGCTTCAGCAGTCACTTGTTAAAGCTGCTTCCGCTGGGGCGTGGCTTGGATCCTTGCTGCTGTCAAGGCACGATGGACTCTGTACTGGATTCTGGAGTCTTGGCTTGACCCTCAGTACTGATCAGGCAACCCATACCTGCTTCGGCCTTTGAGTCATGGCCCTCATTTCTAAAAGGGAGGTCCTGGCATCTGACTTCAAAATACCCTTGTGAATTCTTGTTCTAGCTGTGAATATTTATGGGTTGCTTAACTTCCCTTACATTCATAGTTTCCACTTGAAAGTAAACCTAAGTAGAAAACCCAACTCCACATTTACACAAACAACAGACTTAGAAAAAGAAGTATATGCAGGTTGGTTGTGCTGATCTCTAGAGGAAGAAACCCCTCTACCCATCACCAAACAATTAATGGCTGGTCAGGAATAATGGTGGTCTTGTTGGGTCAGCTGAATGAGCTCTGGTAGGATGGGAACAGCGGTGGTGGAAGGCTGGACCCGCGGTGATAACACGCCACTGAGGAGCACTGCCGGCTCATTCACAGTTCCATCCTGCAGTGGATCACGTGGGGTGTGGGAACCTGCAGTCCTTGGGGGCCAAGGTCAAGGCCACTCAAGCAGTTCACCCAGAAGCACTGTGCAGCCCTTGAGCCACACCCGTGTGCCTAGATGACTGCTGGCGACGCTGCAGAGTTAATTTCAGCCCTGTTCTCTTTATCTCTTTATCTTTACCTAACACAGCAGCGGGGGCAGCCATGGTCTGAGTGTCTCCCCTGGAGTCCGCATGCTAGAGACCTTATGCCCCACACAGCAATGTTGATAAATGGGACCTTTAGAAGGTAGCTAGGCTACGCTGACTCTGCCCTTGACAGTAGATGGATGTTGTCGTCACAAGCATGCATCGCTGATGAAAAGGTGGGCTCTGCCCTCGTTTCCCAACTCTGCCCTCGCTCTAAGCCCTTTGGACTCTCATCTCCCTTTATGAGTCGATGTAGCCAGAAGGCCCTGGACTGATGCTGCTTTTGGTGCAACTCGACTGCACAACCTCACTCTGTAGGAACCCCAGGCTGGGCATTCTGATTAATGACTCAAAGGCAGGCAAGGGGTCCCTTTAAACCCCAGTCCACTGGCCCCTGACCATATCTTAGTTCTGCTGTTGGTTAGCAGCAGCTACTGCTACCGAAAAGGCTCTTTCTCCCTAGCCCTTCCCTTAGTGAAGAAGTTGGCTGGATAATCTCCACGAGGTGTGGACACGTGGGGGTGAACATGTGGACCGAAGCGGCAGGCTGCCCTAGACGCTGCCTTCACCTCTTTACTACACACTAAGCAGAGACGAGTAGCAAGATGCTGTTTCCATGGATAACCATGTGCCGAGACTTTAAAAATTACTTTTTCGTCAGCTGTGGCACGTTTAAACACCCCACATATTTCAGGAGACAGTTAACTTCTGTGTTGTAAAGAAAGATTTAATAAAGACGTGCGTGTTGGGACTTGCTCGCCGGCACTTTTCTGTCTGTGGCTGGCAGCTTGAGGCGCAGGCCTTTGACTGCGCAGCCGGGGATTTTCTCTGCCGACTGTACACACGCTCTTAACTCTTCACTGCTCCTCACTCTCTAGAGTGGCTGCCAGACAGCACACAGCACGGGGGAGAGGCCCAAGTGCGAAGAGGTGGAACTGTCTCCAAATGCAAGTTCAGGGAAACCTGGTCTCTGTTGTTACCATTCAGACACAGCTTATTCTAGATCTGGTAGGTAGGGCCAGGCTAGAAATCTGTTGTGCGCCAGGCGCTGGGTCCTCGAAATGCACCATGGAAATACCCTTGGGTTCTGCAGCGGTTAAGATCCTATCTCTCTTCAAATCATCATTATGGGAGGGAGGGGTAATTTGGGAGAGCCTGTTAGCAGTGCTCTGAAACATCCTCACAAACCTTTCTTCTGTTGTGGCCGAGGCATATCTGTGCTTAGCATCTGGTCCGTCTGCCAGTACTAAATATCATTTTAATAGTAATGACACGTTGCACTCGGAGGGCTCCCTTTCATCCACGGAGCCCAGAGCATTTTAGGAGTGTTAATTAATGAAGCTCGCTAACACCGTTTGAGGTGGAGATGCCCAGTGCAGTGCGAGATGGTTCAAGTGGTTCCTTCTGAGGCTCGCCCACTCCCCGGCCTCAGCAGACGTTCTGACAAAGGCGCCCAGCTGCTGGGTTCAACCGAGTCTCAGATGAAAGGCAAACACTCCTGCTGAGAACCTTCTGGTGTGGCTGCTTGAGACTGGGAGCAGTCCTCCACCTTGCTTCCTGAAGAGCATCTAGTCACCCTGCCTGCACCTCTATGTTTCCAATCCCTGGTTCTCCTGATATGGAATTCATAAGTCCTGGTGGGGGAGGAGAGACTAGCACCCATTCTAGCCTCATCTTCTGAAGGGAACTAGGAACTATCCTGTCCCCAGTGCTGCTGTTCTGAGGTCAGCGTGGAGACAAAAGGCACATGTCCAGGTTTTCTCTCTCTCCCGCATCAGGAGCAATGAGCCGCACCACTCGGGCCAACAAGACAGACACGTGCACATCCTTGCAGTAATCTGTCCCATAAATGTTTACCTACTGTCTGCCCATACTAGCCACCTGGAAAGGCTGAGATTGGAAGGAATGAAGTTAATGAGCTCTCAGCTCAGCTTCCTTTGGTCTGACCATTTTGAAATGACATGCCAAGGCTGGTGAGAGATGCCCTGGGAAAAGTTAATGCAAGTAGGGTTCCCAGGGGGTTGCCACTGTGGCCCACACAGACCAGGCTGACCCGGCTCTACTCTGACCAGGGAGGGAATCTGGTCTCCTAGGAGCTGTCCTTGGGTCGGGCTCCTGAGAGGTCTTGACTTTGTTACTCATTTTGGTTCTAAAGACAGCTCCTTTATGAATCTACCTCTAATGCTCTGGTGTCGCAGTGTAGCTAGGCCTCCTGGAAGCTGTGGGCCTCAGTCTACCTAAGAGGAGGGTGAATAGGCGCTAGTGGGCTTCTGGGTCATGTGGTCTTTAGAAGCAAGAATGAGAGCGAAGCCGCTGCTCTTCACCTGCCCCTCAGCAGGGCAGGTGACGGTGACTGGAAGGGGGAACAGTTGCCATTCGGATAACTGTGTGTGCTCGGCGAAGGGGTGTTAAGAAGAGCGAGTGCAGTTGTGAGAGAGTGTGTCAGTCAGTGTGACTGTGGGAGTCTATTATGTAATCCCGTGTGAGCATGTGTGTGAGTGTGTTTGTATGAGTGTGTCAACATGACTATGACTATAGATGTGAAAGTGTGGCTGTGGGGGGTTGAGGATGCGAGTGTGTCAGGTGACTATATTCGTGTTGCTCTGTGAGCGTGTGTGAATCTGTGTGAGGATGAAACTGTAGCTCAGTGTGGCTGGCTGCAAATGTGTTTGTGGGAGCATGGAGTGTGTATGGGAGTGTGAGTGGGTGTGAGACTGTGTAACTGAATAAATTACTGTGTGTAAGGGCAAAAAGTTGTGTGAGTGTGTGTGTAAGAGTGTGTGACTGGGTTAATACAGAGATCTGTAAATGTGAAAAGAAAGTATTATAGCCATGTGTGAGAAGGTGAGTGTGTGTCACTGTGTGTAGGTGAATGTGTTAGTGGGGGGTATCTGAGTGTGTGAATTTGTGAGTGAGGGTATCTGAGTGTGTGAAGTGTGAGTGAGGGTATCTGAGTGTGTGAAGTGTGAGTGGGGGTGCCTGAGGGTGTGAATGTGAGTGGGGGTTTCTGAGTACATGAATGTGTAAATGGGGCGTCTGAGTGTGTGAACGTGTGAGTGGGGCTTTCAGAGTGTTTGAATGTGTGAGTGGCGGTTTCTGAGCGTGTGAATATGTGAGTGAGGGTATCTAAGTGTGTGAATGTGTGTGTGGGTATCTGAGTATATGAATGTGAGTGTGGGTATCTGAGTGTGTTAATGTGAGTGTGGGGGTATCTGAGTGTGTGAAGTGTGAATGGGGGTGTCTGAGTGTGTGAATGTGTGAGTGTGGGTTTCAGAGCTCACAGGGAAACTTCATATGGTCTCCTGAGCCCTCCTAAGCTCCCTCTGGGGTCTGTAAGTCCATTATTAGGAGTAGTCAGTGTCTCTCCTCTTAGGCATGTGACTATTTCCTCCAAGTTTATTTATTTGTCTATTTTTCCTTCTGTACTCTTATTTTCCTACATTTTCCAGAGTTGAAGGATACATGATGGAGGAATTGTTTTGTTTTTTAAGATTTTATCTTTATTCTTGTCATGGTAACACACACTTTTGATGCCAGCAGTCAGGAGGCCGTGAGCTTGAGGTCAGATTGATCTATGTAACAAGTTTCAGGACATTCAGGATCACAAAGAGAGACTTTGTCTCAAAAAAAATGAGATTTTATTATATGTGTATGCGTGTTTGCCTGCATGTTTTTATGTGCACCACATGTGTGTAGTGTCCACAGAGACCAGAAAAGGACAGATCCCTGGGACTGGAATTTCAAGTGGTTATGAGCTGCCATGTGGGTGCTGGAAATCAAACCTGGGTCCACTGGAAGAGCAGCCAGTGCTTTTAACAGCTGAGCTGTCTCTCCAGCCCCTGGTGGAGGAAGGTTTTATGTTTCCTACACTGTCAGGATATTTGTCTTTTAATATGGTTCAAATGAAAGAATATTAGGTACAATTCAAAAGCCCTCTGGGAAGAGATTACTATTTGATTATGTTTGGAGTTTGGCCTTCTGTTTCCTGGCCTGTGATTATTAAAGTCTGGTTAGTATGCAGTCCTTAAGGAGAATACCAACAGGAGCTTTGACAAGGGTCTCACGTAACCACAGTGACCATGGCAAATATGGAGCCCCCATCCAATTCCCCCTAAGTTACTCATACCTTTTGTAATAGATTTGCTCTTCTGGTCCCAGGTCTTGGAAACTGTGACTTTATACCTGTCTTGTTAGATCGTCGGTCTGAATTGTTCTGGCAACGAGTACACGTCACATAGGCTTGGTTCCCAGCTCTTGGCAACTACTAATCCATTCTGCAGTTGGCAAGCGTGTGGGCTGTTTTGAGTTTGGGACACTGTTGCAAGAGTTTCCTCTTTGGAGGTGACTAGGCAGTGTGTACTCTCCTCACTTCTAAGGTCCCAATGACCAAGGAAAATTTATTCCGCTAAAGTTCACCCTGGGGATCCAATGAGTTTATTAGGCTTTTACCCTCAGAGCATTTGTGAGAGGTCATGGGCATAGGTGCCTCAGAAGCAGCCACACTGGAAGGTCTGCATCCAGCATGGATGGTGAGTTCCCTAAGGCTGACAAGATGAAGCCCCGTTCCCCTATTCCTGTCCAGCCTGTATACTCTATCCCCTCCCGGAGACCCTTGCAATTAGGACAGAACTGATGGGAGGAGTGGGTGAATATCAGGGCGAGGGTCCCCACCCTCCCCACCCATCCCTTCAATGAGGGGCCGTCAGCAGTGAACAATGCCAACTGTGACAATCTTTTGCAAGCAGGCATAGTGAATCTTTGAAGACAACAGTTGTTTGGCTGGGACAACAGGCATTGATGAAGCGTGTTGATCTACATTTCCATGTGTGAGTCTCCATGGGGGTATTTGCATTTAGTTATCTCAGGTAAATGCCTGGAGTGAGATTCTGTGGTGTGTGTTTGACATGAGACGATGTCAGCTCATTGCTAAAGTAGAGGTACCATTTTCATTCTCATGTGAGCCGTGTGAGCACTCCACGTCAGCTGTTACACTCTCTAGTGGGTGAGCAGTGACACCTCAGATGGGCGAGCTGGAGTTTCTGAATGGGGATTGGTCGTGAGCGCTTCCTCATGGCATCTCTTTGGTAAAGTGTCTGTTCAAACCCTTTGCTATTCCTTCTCTTTAAAAAAAAATCAGTTTGTCTTTTATTATATTCTAAGAGGTCTTTATAGATTTTGGCCCAAGCTTCCATCAGATCTGTGTTGGCCAAGAATCTTTTCCCAGTTGGTAGCTGGTCTTTTTATTTTCCTTAATAGCAGTTTTTAGGAAGCAGCAGTTAATGTTGATGAAGTTCGGTGCCCATCTACCCATTGATTTAGCTTGTCTTACTCTCTTGGCACAGCTCCCTTTCCAAGAGCTGAGCACAGGAACAGTCCAGCTTGGTATTGTGGAATCTTATTATTGTTATTGACGTGAATATAATCTCATGCCTTTATTGTCTTTATAACAATACCAACTCAGAACTGTCACTCGGCCCTTTCTCCTCTCCTCTCTTCCCAGTTCACAATGCTTGTATCTCCTAAAAGCCGATCTTCTCTTCTGTCTACAGCTGGTCAACCCGCTGGAGCCTCAGCACCGTCTTCTCTCTAGTTTCAGGCTCAGTCCGTTCACTGTAGCCATTGCTTCCTGTCACAGTCCCGCTCTCTCAGGGCAGACGGGAATCCTTGCCTTTCCTGTGCTGTGTTACTTGGACGGTTTATTGCTTGCTCTAGATCTCTGGTGGGTTCTAGAATATTCCACATGTTTTCAGCAGCCCTACTGCACAGAAAAAAACTACATATCTCTTCTATCTAATAGACAGACATCGTCACATTATCTAACTGTGAGCTGATTCTGAGTCAGCAAAGTGGAGTGTGGCCCAGGCTCTTTGGCCACTTGTCTTTCTCCAGAAAGTTCATTGTTTCAGCCCTGATATGACAGAATTTTCTGTCAGGATTACCACTATTTTTTTTCTTTTTCTTCTTGTTGCTAGTTTTTTATTTTTTTTTTCTTATTGACTTGAATAGAACTGCCAATGAAGTTTGACTGATAATGATGATAACGGGCATGGATAGTAGATCTAAAATTAGACGAAAGCACCAGTGAGAGCCCCGAAGTCTAGAAAAGAGCCCCCGTGAGACAGCCAGAGCTGATGAGTGTGTGCTTTCTCCCCCAGAGCCAGACAGATGCAAGGGCATGCTTTCTGCTCGACATTGAACTTATTATTGCAAGTAAAGTATATATACAGAAAATTAGTGAGCTACACACATAGGGCATAAGGGGTAAGTCAGCTTTTCATATTGACATGATCACCAATGTAGAAAACCCAAAACAATGCCTTAAAATGAATGAGAATTTATAACATTTAGCAAGCGAGAGCCGGCTACAAGAGTATCCTGTCAGTGTGTGCTGGAAGAAGCACCTGCAAACGAAAGTTAGGATAATGCTATTGGACTGGGGGAGTGGTCCGGCTGTAAGGTACTTGCTGTGCAAGAATGAAGGCCCAAGTTTGATTCTAAGAACCCATATGGAAGAGTTTAGTGTGGTGGCACAGATTCCCAGGCCTGGAGTGTGAAGAAGGGTGGCTACCAAGGCCTTGCTGGGCAGTCTAGCCTGCTCTGTGAGCTACAGACCAGTAAGAGACCATCTCAGAAAAAAGGAAAAAGATGGGTGGTGCCTAAGTTGTCTTCTGACCTCCACATACACGAACAAAAATATACGTGTGCATACCCCCACACATGTGCACCCCGACACACATGGACATACACATGCACATACACACATATATAAATAATACTGCTTGCATCGGCCAGAATCAGGGTTACACCTTACAAAGTACATGCATGAGTTATATGTACAAACTACCAAATGTAAATGAGTTATAACTAGAATTCTACTGCAATAACGCTCTCTGTCTATTAAACTATTAAGACAACAACAAGCAAGATGTCAGACCAGAGAAAAATCAGTACTCTGATTGGTATGGCTTCTTTGAAAATTGATTTTGTAGGATGTATGAAGTGCCCTGAAATAATTTCCACCAAGGAGGCTAGAATCGTCCCTTACACTCATGAGTATCACTGGAGCTTCAGTTCTGCGATTGTGGAGACACACAGTGTGTGTTTTGACAGAGGCTGTTAGGCGTCATGAAAAAAAATCCATGCATGGACCTACCTACTCTGACCCACTTGGCTGCCATCAGACCCTGCCCCAGCCACCTGCCGTGTCCCCATAGTGGCTTCAGCTCTCACTTCCCCACCCCCTCATCCTGTGTGACTCAAAGATCTCTGCAGGCCTCAGCTCCCTGCTGACTAGGCGGCGGCCAGGAGTGGGGGTGGGGGCTCCCTGGTCTCTACCTCATACCTATGCCTGCCAATGTTCCCTCCCGCCCTAGTGCTCGGGAACCACCCTGGCCTTTCAGAGGGACACTGTCAACAGCGATGGCACTTGGGAGAGACCACTGTCCCCAGACCTGATGTCTTAGGCATCTTTCCCATGGGCTCTTCAGCCACTGCCTCGGTCAGTCCCCAGACCCCTGGCATTCTCGTTCTCACCCCAAAGGTGACACTTTGGATGGAAGGCTGGCGTGAGCCACTCCTGCGGCGTTAAATGCCACAGCAGGCACTGCAAACAGTTTCCTGTAGAAGTGAAAATTGCTTCGATAATGCGTTCCTCCTGACCCCGATTCCTTAGCCCTGATACTACCACCTTGGTGTGCACCACTACAGAAAGTAAGTACATTTTTCTATACCGCTTTCGCCCAGGCCTGTCCCTCTTCAGCCTGAACTCTCTCAGAAGATCCAAGCTCAGCACGCATCAGTTGCTCCACAAGCAGGTGTTCGAGACAGGCCATACTTCCCGACCATTACATCTCAAAGGATTGCAATTTAGTAAGAATGAAGGAAGAAAAGAAAGACTGGGGATCCTTGGGACCTAAGTCGGGGAGAAAGCAGGCAGATGCAGGTCTGATTTGTACTGTCTGTCCCCTCTTTGTCAGCAATGCTTGCCTGCCACTCTGATTCAGGAAACAAAAGGCACATAGTTTTTGCCTGCAATGGGAATATTTGTTTCTGTGGACATTCTGTACACCAGGTCGTGGTCGTGACCCCAGCAGAAAGGTAGACAGCATTGTGTTTGGTCCCGGTGGCTGCAATGGCAGCGTGTACAGTATGACACGGACCTCGGGCTACTTTGAGAATATCGTATTTATGTACGGGGTGTAGCCCTGTCACCCGGTAACTCTCATGAGGAAACTGTCAACATACAACTGTGCTCTGAATAAATGTGATTGTCGTCACCACGGGCACAGCTGTGGAGTGGAGTCACTGGAGCTTAGATCGATACTCTAAAGACCAGGTGATGTAGCCTAGAAGAGACCAGGTAAGCCGTGGATCTGTCCTCTCAGGGACCCCACCGCCTTGGGCAGACAGTGTTAGAGCACCATTGGTGTGACACACAGACACACGTAGAGACTCCAGAGTTACAGAGTTCCAGTACGGTAAGACTCCCTGCTCTGTGACTGTTTCGACTTGAGTCTTGGCCTCCAGACATGAGATGCTAGAGTCAAGTGCTAGGTCTGAATCCTCAGGCCACACCTCTGCATGCTTTACAGTCTGAGCAGTGAAACCATAGTGCCCTTTCAGGCCTTTCTGTCCCCAGCTGCTCTGTCCTTAGCTGGTGGGGACAACTCAGAATTTCCCGGACATCTCCCTGTGCTGTGACACTTCCTGGGGAGATGTAAACAAATGTCTACTCAATGCAGGTCGAAAACCGAGGACAGACAAAAGTAACAGTGCCTTCAACGTCCAATCCGATGAACTGAGCGAGACTTACTTAACAAATTTTCTTGAAAACTAAAGAACTCCGGGCCCCATGTGTTAGAAAAGCAAGCTGCGAGAGTTTGGAATCAATGGCTTTTCAAAAAAGAAGCTACTAACTTGAAGCTCTGCATGTCGGATTTCACTTCTGGGGCCTTTTGACCCAACCCAACGTGATTCAAGAAAGCTTAGGAGGTTTGTCTTCCCACCAAGGGAGGCCTCCATCAGCCAGTGACTTGGGAATCACAGCCATCAATAAGTCTGTCTCTCGGATGTGGAAAAGTCATATTTCAAAAGGATGATCTGATATGAACACCAAGTTCACATTTCTCCTTTGATTGATGAAAGGCCAACTGAGTACAGTCTCTCTAGTGTTGAAGATGAAGGCTGTGGGTTTTTTCTTTAAGTTGTGGGGGGCTCAGGCTGCAGTGTGACTGTGAAGGAAAAGGGCTCCTAGGAGGTCCCATCCTGGTTTAGGGGAGTGGGAAGCATCCCTTGGCTGGCTGGTACATGCCCTGGCTGCCTGTGGCCTTTGTCTCCTCACCTGTCTGGTGAGGAGGGGAGAGTCACAACCTTCCTCAGTGCTGGCTGGGACAGATGTCCATATTCAATGTTCTTACGGCTTTCCAAGCTCAAAGTTCTGTCTGGCAGAAATGTAGACCATTTGTGAATGTATCTGCATTGAGTCCCTGGGTGGGGCTCCTGCGACATTCCTGCAGACTCAAAATAGCCAAGGCATCCTCAGGGAAGAACACATTGAGCCTGCTCTACTTCAGGACAGATGCCAGTTTCCTGACGCTGAAAATCCCTGGACTTCCCAAGCAGCTCATTGGATGGCAGAGAAGTTCCCTGGAGGTGGAGAGAGCAAGGGAGTCTACAGAGCTCTGGCGACCAGTAGGATTCAGGGTTCTTTACCCGAAGATATCTGTACTAAGCTCAGGTCAGGATATTGCCGTCCAAATGAGCCCGTGTCAGAGGGGGTGCTGTGCAGGCTGGGTGGCTCGACCATAAGGCTTATGAATGACCTGTCCTGGCAAACGGTTGTACCCTGCCCCAGGCCTGTTCAGCTGCCCACCACAGACAGTATGGATGCCCGGGCCCTTGAGATGGGAGCACATGAGCAAAGTCTAAAGCTCAGAAGACAGAAGGTCATGGCTGATCAGAAATCCCATCCCATTCCATCCTTTGTGCTGGGAGTGGAAAGTGGTATTGAACAGTTCATAAAGGACCGGGGCATGGCTGTAGTTGCTCCTGATGCTGCTCTGCCTCAATGGTACCCTTCTGTGCGGCTCTTCAGAGGTGTGAGCCATGCCTTGTGTGATAAAGGACCTCGCACTGACCCTCCCTCCTGGAAATGTCTCGGTGTGGTGTAAAGTCTCAGAAACATGCTTCTCTCTTTACTTTAGTGATGGTGACAGTGGTCACTTTTCTATTCCTTCTCTTGGCCAGGCTACTTAGTTTCAGAAGCACACAGAAAGCATACTAGGCCAGTGATGGAGGAAGCCTTCCAAAGCACGGAGTTTGCGAATGATGGAATTATTTGTTATTTTGCTCTGTTTAGACAGAGGCAAGAAAGCCTTCCCCCATCTGGTTAATTGCTGTGGACAGTTAAAAACAAGCCAGCTCTGGAAGCCGACAAGTCTTCCATGGTTTCCACATTCCCTGTGATCTGACGGGTGGAAGGCAAGCATTGGTTTAGAGGAGCGGCCCACTCACAAAAGGCTTTTCTTCCCATGGCTGCACTGTGTCCTGAAAGGCCAGAAGAGCTCCCAGGCCCATCAAAGTGTCTGCAACTCTTTCTCCAATTTGCTTTCTGCTTTCAAGACATTAAAGAACACTTTCAAGTCAGGCCTCTCGCAGGACTGTGTGAAAGGAGTCGCCAAAGTGCCATCCTCACTAAGTTGACCGAAGGGATTGTGTGGAAAAGCCTCGTGTTTTCCTTTTCAGTCTGAAAGGGGTTGGAGGGATCTCAACTGAGGAGTGAGGGGTGGGACTCTCCCCAAACCAGCTTTCATCATGCGCCCCTTCCCCCACCTCCCCTGTTTGTGTTCCTCCCCAGTTCAGGGAGGCCCTGGAATTTTTCTTCAGCTTTTGTTTGCTAAAGGGAGATTCAGGGCTTATGTAAAAATCGGCACCTAAGTCTGACATAGTTTTCTTCAGCCTGAGCAAGAGCGCATGGCCTCTGAGGAGCGAGGTCAGCTTTCAGGCCCTGCCTTAATTGTTGCTCTTGTAATCCCAAGATGTTGAATGCTTTTTTTTTTATTGCAGACACAGGCTGCAGAGAGGAGCCTTTTTACAAACTAAGTGCCCTGCTAAGCCGCTGAGTGTTTTCATAAGACACCTCCGGGAAGGCTGAACAACCGTACCTAGAGCCCTTGGTGGCTTCTGGAAATTTGGCTTTGTAAAGACTTTTGCTCTGGCATGAGACTGTAGACTAGCTGCTGGGGATTAACTTTACAACAGAACACCTTCAATACAGGTGACCCCCTAGAGCATTCTGCTGGAACCTGATGTGGCAGTGTCCCCAGAGCGGCAGCAGGCTCCAGTGTGAGCCTTTTAGTGGACAGGAACATTATGTCCTGAATCTCATCCTCTGTGACCAGCAGACTGGCCAGCTCTGCAGTAAAGGGCAGTGCTGGGAACTATGGTATACATGGTGAATTATCTTGAAAAATTCTTGGCTGCTACATGTCCTGGAAGGGCAGCCAGGACAAACTTCCACAGAGAAGGAACTGAAGGGACAGCCTTGGGATGAACTCTTTGTTTAGACAACAGTGTGGCCTTGAGTGAAAACTTGGGTGTGTCTTGTCTGATGATATCTCATAGAGTTTTATGGTATGTTATGGTGTTTTCATGGTCTCTGTTGGTGACTTGTGGCATTCATTGGTATGTTGTGATATCTGGTGGTATCTCACAGTGACTCATGGTATCTGTTGGTGTCTATTGGTATCTGTTGGTATCTTATGGCGTTTCATAATATCTGTTGGTGTCTGGTGGTATCCCATGGTGTTTGTGTAGTATGTGACAGCATTGAAAGAATTCTATTCTCATGTTTGATATCTCATAAGTATTGGAATCTGATGCATATCATAGTATCTGCTAGTATTTGTTGGTACCTGATGGCATCTCTTGGTATTTCTTGCTGTCTATTAGTAAGAGGCCTGTCTTAGTTGCGTTTCTTGTTGCTCTGATAAAATACCTTGAAAAAGTCAACTTAAAGAAGGAAGGGCATTATGTTGGCTCACAGGTCAAGGCTCACAGTCCATAATGACAGGAAAATCATGGCAGTAGGAGCTTGAAGCAGCTGGTCACATTGTGTTCTCAGCCAGGAGGAAGAGAATGGAAGATGATCGTGTTCATTTAGCTTCAGTCTTTCATGTAGTCCAGTATACAAATTTAGGGAATGGTGCCACCCTGCTTTAGGTTGGGTCTTCCAATTGTAATTAACCTAATCAAAATAATTCCTGATAGGTGTTCCCAGAGGCCAACCTAGTCTATATAACCCTTCACAAGTGTGCCCAGAGGCCAGCGTAGTCTATATAACCCCTCACAAGTGTGCCCAGAGGTCAACCTAGTCTATATAACCCCTCACAAGTGTGCCCAGAGGCCAACCTAGTCTATATAACCACTCACAAGTGTGCCCAGAGACCAACCTAGTCTATATAATTCCTCACAAGTGTGCACAGAAGCCAACCTAGTCTATATAACCACTCACAAGTGTGCCCAGAGACCAACCTAGTCTATATAACCACTCACAAGTGTGCCCAGAGGCCAACCTAGTCTATATAATTCCTCACAAGTGTGCACAGAAGCCAACCTAGTCTATATAACCACTCACAAGTGTGCCCAGAGGCCAACCTAAGCTATATAATTCCTCACAAGTGTGCACAGAAGCCAACCTAGTCTATATAACCACTCACAAGTGTGCCCAGAGGCCAACCTAGGCTATATAATTCCTCACAAGTGTGCACAGAGGCCAACCTAGGCTATATAATTCCTCACAAGTGTGCACAGAGGCCAACCTAGGCTATATAACCACTCACAAGTGTGCCCAGAGGCCAACCTAGGCTATATAAGCCCTCGTAGATGTGTCAGGAAGCTGGTCTCTTAGGTGATTCCAGGTTTTTGTCAAGATGGCCATCAACTCTAATGGAGCTGACCAAGCTGTGCACATCTGTACAGAGGAGCGCTGTGTGTGTGAGGAGGAGCTGTCACTGTGCACATCTGTACAGAGGAGCGCTGTGTGTGTGAGGAGGAGCTGTCACTGTGCACATCTGTACAGAGGAGCGCTGTGTGTGTGAGGAGGAGCTGTCGCTGTGCACATCTGTACAGAGGAGCGCTGTGTGTGAGGAGGAGGAGGAGCTGTCGCTGTGCACATCTGTACAGAGGAACGCTGTGTGTGAGGAGGAGGAGGAGCTGTCACTGTGCACATCTCTACAGAGGCTCTGGTGTTGGCTGCTTTGGCCTCCACGTAGATGGTTAACTGACATATTGGCGACATTTCTGGCCACTGAAAATTTAACCAACTACGCAGATGGGGTCATTTTGTGACAGAAAGCATCACTGTGCTACCAAGCAGACCTGGGTTCTGATGTTGGCTTTGGCACATTTCTGGTTTCTTGGATGTGAAGAGACCATCTGTTGCAGTTTAGAAAATCTTTGTAGCACCTGTTTGGTAGGGTGCTTTCTTGTTTTCCGGGAGAAACAAAACGGTAAAAAAAATTGGTCTAGTTGGAGATAGAAACTGCTAATAAGCACAGACAATGAGCAGCTGAGTAGAAAACACAGTTACAAAGCCGCGGGGACCTTTACAGAGCAGAGCAAACGAGTACATGATCAAGGCCAGAGGTGTCTGGGGCCGAGCTGCGTGTGGTTAATTCTGACTAGAAGGTTTGTAGACAGCGTCACAGAGGGTAAATTGTTTGAACTGGGCCTTGGAGAGAGAACCAGACATGGCTCACGACAGCAGCATGACTGGGCTGCCCAGGCAGAGGAACGTGAGTTGTAAGCATCTCTTCTATGGCTCTGAGCTTCAGCCTTCTTTAGGCTAATGTTTCTATAATGGGAGGAACAGACAGACACGCTGTGATGTAAGGGGTAAGGGCAAACATGGAGGGAAACAGAGAGGCTAAATCAAATTCTGCTTTTTATTTGAAAATCAGAAACTGGCAAGACTGTTCATGAAGGTTCTGCACTGTTCTGATTTAGAAGTGGTCATGGGTTCATCTCACCAAAATGTTAAGGTCCCACCAGGCCTTTGGAGTATAGTACTCACTTCAATTTCTTGGTCCTTTCTTTGAACCACAGGTTACTATGCATAACCAATTTTAAAATTTAAAAGTGCATGCGTGCTAACTGGATATCAACATGTAGAAGAATGCAAATAGATCCATATCTACTGTCATGCACAAAACTCAAGTACAAATGGATCAAAGACCTCAATATAAAACCAACCACACTGAACCTCAAAGAAGAGAAAGTGGGAAGTACACATGAACACATTGGCACAGGAGACCACTTCCTAAATATAACCCCAGTAGCACAGATGCTGAAGAACACAATAAATGGAGCCTCCTGAAACTGAGGAGGTTCTGTAAGGCAAAAGACATGGTAAACAAGACAAAACGACAGCTACAGATTGGGAAAAGATCTTCATTAAACCCACATTGGACAGAGGACTGCTCTCCAAAATATACAAAGAACTCAAGAAACTTGACATCAAAAGAACAAATAATCTAATACAAAAAAAATGGAGTACAGACCTAAACAGAGAACTCTCGACAGACGAATCTCAAATGGCTGAAAAACACTTAAGGAAATTCTCAACATCCTTAACTTTGAGGGAAATGCAAATCAAAATAACTCTGTGATTCCATCTTACACCTGTAAGAATGGCTAAGATCAAATACACTGATGACAGCTTATGCTGGAGAGAATGTGGGGTAAAGGGAACACTCTTCTTCTATTGCTGGTGGAAGTGTAAACTGGTACAATCCCTTTGGATATTAGTATGGTGATTTCTCAGAAAATTAGGAAACAATCTACCTCAAGACCCAGTAATACTGCTTTTGGGCATATACCCTAAAGAGGCACAATCACACTACAGGAACATTTACTCAGCTATCTTCATAGCAGCATTATTTTTAATAACCAGAATCTAGAAACAACCTAGATGTTCCTCATCCGAAGAATGGATAAAGAAAATGTAGTACATTTACACAATGGAGTAGTACACAGTGGTAAAAAATAATGGCATCTTGAAATTTGCAGGTAAATGGATGGTGCTAGAAAAAAACATATTGGATGAGGTAGCCCAGACCAAGAAAGACAAGTATAATACTTGTAAGTGGTTTTTAGACATAAAGCAAAGAAAAATCAGCCTATACTCTACAACTCCAGAGAACCTAGACAACAACTAAGAGGATCCTAAGAGAGACATACATGGATCTACATAGGAAGGAGAAAAAGACAAGATCTCCTGAGTAAACTGGAAGCATGGGGTTTACGGGAGAGGGTCAAAGGAGAGAGAGGAGCAAGGGAGGGGAATGGAGAAAAATGTATAGTGTAATAAGGCAATAAAAAATAAAGAAAGAAAACCATGACAGGGAGGATGACCTGCCCTGGTGGTGCTAGACACAGATGCAGTTCCTGCTGCATCACTGCACCCGCTTGGGGAGAATCAGCACTTACTTTCCTTCAGCAAGACATGGATGAGGTTTGGGGGAGAATCAGCACTTACTTTCCTTCAGCAAGACATGGATGAGGTTTGTAAAGGTGCAAAACAATGCTGTTCTCCCCAGAAAATATATATATATATATATATATATATATATATATATATATATATATATATATATTTAGAAAACATACTATTTTCCAAAAGATATAGTATTTTAAAAATTCAGTGGATGTAGTGGTGGGTCTCATAAGGACAATCTCCTGAAGTGTCTCCTGTGTCTTGACTGTTTTCATCCCCTTCCCCTTCCTTTTGGCAATCCCTTCCAGTTCCCCATGTAGTCTCCATTCTAGTCTCTCTCTCTCTCTCTCTCTCTCTCTCTCTCTCTCTCTCTCTCACACACACACACACACATGCACACACACACACACACGCCACATGATCTTATGTAGATGCAAAATTTGTGATCTATGTCCGAGGGAATGCATATGACATTTGTCTAGCTTGTTTTGTTTAATATAGTGATAAAAACAACCCTCTGGACAGGTAGGCAAGTGAAGCAAAATCTCTCCAAAAAACACAGATGGCCAATGAACATATGAAAAATTCTCAACATCCTTAGCCACCAGGAAAACACAAAACACACTTACACTCCATCTCACTTCATGGGAATGACTATCTTAAAAAAAAAAGTGTGCTATTTTAAAATATGTATAAATAATATGTACAGACAACTGTTGGCTTCCAGGGAAGGGAGGGTGTCTTAGTTATTTTTCAATTGCTGTGGTAAGACATCATGACCAAGGCAACTTATACAAGAGATAATCTGTTGGAGACTTACATTTTCAGAGGATGAGTCCATGGCCATATTGATGGGGCATATGGCAGCAGGTAGACATTGTTCTAGAGTGGTAGCTATGAGCATAAGGCAGAGGCAGCTAACTGGGAATGACATGAAATTTTGAAACCTCAAAGCTAGCTCCCAGTGACACACCTCCTCCCATAAGGCCACACCTCCTAATCCTTCCCAAACAGTTCCACCAACTGTGGACCAAACATTCAAATACATGCGCCAATGCTCTCATTCAAACCACCACAGGGAGTCAGTTTTCTTTAAGGGAAGGGCTCCTGGTAGACCCACCATGCTCTAGTAGATAGACCCATACTCAGGAGTATGTGGACAGCACAAATTGAGACATGTCATTTAAAAAATGACACAAAGTTTAGGGTTAAGGGTGGTAGGGTAGATTTGGAAGGTGTTAAGGAGAGGAGTTGGGGTGAATATAATCAAAATTCATTGTGTGAAATTCACAAAGAAATAAGTTTAAAAATATTTTTAAAACTAAAATAAAATAAAAATGTCTCTTTTAGATGATAAGTTTTCATAGAGCAAATGTCAGTCTAGTAACCCCCATACACACAAACACTGGGGAGGTCCTTGTAGTCTTCTAGACCAGAAAGGAGCTGTAACCCATGTGCTGAAAGTACTGCTTAGAGGTACCTGTTTGGGACACTTGGATCCCATTCATGCTCACCTCTGCCCCCTGTGCCTCTGGGCACCTGACTCTCAAGTCTAGTACTTTCCACATAGCCTTCGGCCCTCCTTTGGCACCCAGGCTGCCTTGCAGGCCATCACAGAACAGGCTCTGGCTGTTGCAGGGGTATCCTGGCAGGCATGGTCCACTGTCTAGCTCCCTCCTAGAGAGGGCATGGGGGTCCCTCCAGCCCTTTGCCACCGCTCTCCTGGCACTTCAGTGGTGTAGGAAGTCGCAGTGCCCTGTGTGCCACATTCTTCGCTTGTTTGTCTTTCATCCTCTCTCAAGTGTGCCCCACAAAATGTCAGGGAGGGGGAGTAACTCCAAGTTTGCCTTAAACAAAGCCCTCCCTTCCTGTAGGAAGCAGCGCACTGCATGTGAGCTTTCTTTGACACAGACATGCACTTTGTCTCCGACACTTGAAAAAGGGCCCGTGAGATCAAAGATCTTCATGCAGCACCTGTTCTAACACTCTTCTCAATGGCTACTGACCCATTCTTTGAGATTTTTATTTTGTGCAGGTGTTTTTCCCCCAGTGAGATTATAGCATTAAAACCAAACAAAACTCTGAGTCTGTGTGTTCGTGTGGCTCTCCGTGTTCACGCACAGGTATGTAGTTTTTCCGCAGCACAGTTTCGGAGATAGTGGGGTTAAATCCCCAGCTGCCACTGTGCTGACTTACAAATGGTCTTTGATAGTCTTTTATTAACAGTGAACTGAATAACTCTGAGGGATTAATGCAGAAGAGGGAAGCAAGCATATTAGGGGGTGTTTGTGTCACAAGTGGAACACACCTGGCATCAGCCCCTGTGCTTGCCTGTGCCCTCACACGTGGCCAAAGGAAAAGTGCAACCTGAACGGACTTCCAAGGTTGAAGTGTATCTTAACTGCTACATAAAAGCATACATATTGTACATATGAATGAGTACCCATGGCGTTTCAATACACGTTTACGTTACATAATGCTCAAACCACATTAAACAGACCTCTTTCTATTGTTGTCTGTCATAGTGCCGCTGGGTAATAGCGTGCCAGGACTTCTTGCTGTCTCCTGGTTGTGACCCACTGTCACCTTTTCTCACACACCCCTTCCCCAACCTCTGGTAACCACCATTTCCCTCCCAACTTCTATGACTCTGAATTTTGTAGTCTCCACACAGATCCTGCTGTGCTCACAGTCTGCCCCTGGCTTGTCCGCTTAACTCAAAGGTCTCTATTTTGTGAACGAGAAGATTCTGTTTTCTTTTTTACGGCTGAATGGTGTTCCACGACACACATGTACAGTGCTGTCTGTGTCCATTTAGGAGTAGATAGACATGATTTCCATTTCTCTGTTGTTGTGCTGCAACATACACGTCTCCTTGCTATACTGTGTTCCTTTCCATATATACCTAGCATATATGTGTGTGCTAGATCATGTGATAGCTTTCCCCCTTTTTCATTCCTCAGTGTGTGAATCAGGAACACAGTGAGATACCATTTCACCCTCTTCAGAACGGCATTGTCAAAATGACACAAGCTATACCCTGGTGAGGCTGTGGATATTGGGAGCTCTGTGCATTGTGGGAGAGGATGTAAATAAGGACAGCCACTATGGAAACAATGTGGAGGCTCAGAGTGCTGGAGACCTCCAAAGATCTTTGACTTAAAGTGAAGTAGGCTAAGTACAAGGCAACACCAGCAAGAAGACACCGTATAAGTCTGCCAACACACAGTCTACAAACCAGTGCTCACAACAGTGTGAGGACAGAAATAAAGCTTGTGGATTTTCCAGGTCTGTCTCCATATTTGTCTCTGCCTGAGCCCAGGCCAATGGCATCTTTAATGGGTAGAAAATCAAATTCACAGGGGTACACCAAAGACCTGGAAAATCAAAATGATAATCAAATTGGACAAGAACAATTCTGGAGACACTGTATTGCCTGCCTTTAAGATATATTACAAAATGACAGTAATCAAAACAGCGTGTCACCAGCTTTGCAGCAGACACAGGACAAATGGGACGGAATAGAGAGCCCAGAAGTCAATCCACACACAAGTGCCTTTGGAAAACATGCTGAGCGTGTGCAGAGGAAGAGGATAGGCTTCCTAAAAAGCAGTATTTGCAAAACTGGATATGCACATGTTGAATGAAGATCGACCTCCACCTAACACAATACAAAAGTCATTTCAAATTGGAGGGAAGACTTAGCTTTAAGACCTGGATTGTAAAAGTACCGGAAGAAAACGTAAAGACAAAGCCCTTTTGGCATTAGCCTGAGAAGTGACTTTTTGGGTATGAGCACCAAAGCATTGAAAAAATGCAGTATAAGCATTATGTTATTGTGTCCATACTGCCAAAGAAGCCTAGAATAGAGTGAAGGTATGATCTGAGGAAATGGGAGATTTTTACAAGCCACACATCTGAGAAGTGCTAACATTCAATAAGGTGTAACAAATAAATAACAAAACACAAAGTCAAATAAACTAATAACCCAATTAAATAATGGGCAAAGGACTTAAATATATGTTGTTCCAAAGAAGACATGCAAGTAGGCAACAGGTCTAAGAAACAAGGCTCCACACCACTCATCTTCCTGGAAATGCTAGTCAGACCATAGTGGAGTTCATCTCACTGCTGCCAGACCGTTGTCACCAAGTGTTGACAGAGGTTTCTGTCCCACCCGGTCCCACAGTCATTCAGTCCCATAGAAACACACGGAGGCCTACATTAATTATAAATGGATTGGCCTATTAGCTCAGGCTTCTTATTAACTCTTATAACTTATATTAGCCCATAATTCTTGTCTGTGCTAGACACGTGGCTTGGTACCTTTTTTGGCCAGACATTCTCATCTTGTTTCCTCTGTGTCTAGGTGACTACTACAGACTGCACTTTCCTCTTCCCAGAATTCTCCTGTTCTGGTCACCCCACCTCTACTTCCTGCTTGTCTACTGACCAATCAGCATTTTATTAAAATACAATTGACAGAGTCCAGACCATTGTCCCACAGCAACCAAGAGGGTGGCTGTCACCAAGAGAGTGTGAGATGTAAGATAAGTTTTCTAGTGGAGAAAAAGGAAAGGCATGGGCACCATCCCAGCCACAACAGCAAGGGAACTGTAGAAATGACAAATGGAAGTATTGCATGACCCAAGAATCCCATGTCCAGTACACGCAGGAAGGAAATGAACCATGAACCATGTACTCCGTCTTTATTAAGGCACCAGTAACCACAGCTTAAGATATGGAAACAACTTAGTCTCTGACAGTGGATGGATGGGTAAAAAAATGAGACCTAAGTGCATAGCAGGACACTATTCAGCCTTTACAAAATATCTGGCTGCTGTGACCATAGGAATCAACTCAGAGGACATGCATGTGGAATCCAAGAAAGAATTCATGACAGCAGAGAGCAGAATGGTGGTTATAGAGGAGGTGTCTCCATCATGCAGGATGAACGGGAGCTGGGTGTCCAGTACACAGCATGGCAGGTGTCACTGCAGTGCACTGGGCACTGGGGCAGGATACAAGGATGCACACATCCCACAGTGCTCTTTGGGGTAACTGTGTGAGGTGAAGATCTGATCAGTGACACTATTTTACCCCACGTGTCGCATTGTTAAGTTTAAAGATGGCAACTTCTAGTTACCAGTGACTTTCAATAATGCAAGATGCTATGGCTTAGAATGGGGTGGTGGTGGAGAGAGATGCTGGCTTTCCCTAGAAGTGCTTGTGGAGGGCAAGTGTCCCCCGTGACCTCTCTATGTCCATGTCCGTAGGACAGAGTAGCAGCAGTGCCCAGGATGGAGTTTCTGTCCGGCCACTGCAGTGTCGTGTGCTGACCCTGCTCCTCCACCAAGCTGGAGGGGAACAGGACCATGATTAGAGACTTAGCAGTTTGCTCCTCTGGTTCAGCTAACTGTGAGCATGCTTCTGAAGACAGTGAGGATCCCACCCTGGTAATTTTGGGTGGGCCATAGGGTCCCTGTGGTCCCAGGCTGGAGACCCACCTCCCATTCAGTGTTTTACTATGTCTGGATGGAAAGTGGCCATGGACCCACTTAGTATTCCACACACCCAATTCTTTTTTTCTGAATGGGACTCACCAGCAGGGTTTCATTTGTCCTCAGGTGCCACTGTGTGTTTGGGATCAACAGAATTTTAAAGTCATGATCTGTATATTGATATATTTCCCCTTTTCTGCCTGGAAGCATTTTCAGCCTTTCTGTCAAAGTCGGTGCCTGTTAATCACTTAGCAAAGCAAAGACCACATGCAAACACGGTAGCTGCGATGTGTCTGCATAAAAAAGACACATAACAATGCCTCATAATGGCAGCTTGTGGCGCTCCATCTTTCATTCAATTGGATATTTCCCACTGAGTTGCATCCCCTAGCCCTCGGCCTTTGGAGACAGGGTCTTCCTGTAAAAGCAAGACTGGCCTGGAAAGCCCCTTTCTCCTGCCTCACCATCCCCAGTGGTGGGATTAGAGAGGTGTGCCACCCCGCTCAACTGCACTGAGGTTTCTCCATGGTAGAATCTGTTAGAGTCATCCTCTTATCTCTCCAAAGCCCCTGGGTAATGTAAGCACTAAGCACATAAAAAGAAATCAATGGATGGATTCTCCCTTTGAGGCAAAGGGGGCACCCTGAGGAGAGCCAGAGGAAATATCAGGGTGAGGGCAGGGAACAGGCATTCCTATCTGTGTGTGAGGGGGGTAGGTGTGAGTGTACGTCCGTGTGCATACCGTGTGCACACCCACACCATGTGCACAGGGAGAAGGCCAGACGAGAAGGTCGGTGTCTCTTACTCTTCTTACTCCCTTGAGACAGCATCTCTCGCTGAATCGCAGATTCTCTGTTGGGGTTAGGTTGACTGTCCAGCAAGCTCCAGCAGTCCTGGCTCCTCCCATGTGCTTCCCATGCCCCAGCACTGGGGCTGCAGGTGTCCATCTTTTTACAGAAGCCATGGGTGTCCAAACTCAGGCCCTCATGCTGAAGCAGTAAGAGCTGTTCCTTTACTGAGTTATTTCCCTAGCAACTAGGAGAGACATTTGAATGCCACCACAGGTCGGCCTCCAGGTACCTGCTGTGCAGATAGGACAGTATACAAGAGTTGGGGATAATGACACAGGTGCTGGACACCTAGGCATTCAAGGGACAGCTCAATCTCAAAAGACTGTGGGCCCCATGAGTGTGAGACCCCCTTATTCCAACCTCTGTTGGATGCAAGACAACATATGGTGTACCTCCCAAGAGGAAAGCCATTTCCACTCTTCTTATCATGAGTTCCCTCAGGTAACTGGAAGGAACAGAGGGAAAGGGACGGGGAACCAAGTCTATCAATGGATTCCTTCTGTCTCTGTCCCCTAGCACGGAAAGACCTAGGATGGCCGAGAAAGGCTGTTCCTCCTAGATTGACCCCCATCCTCTTTTGTCCCCTCTGCCTCCATGTGCTGAGTTCACCTGTTATCTGTGCATGACTTTTACCTGTCTGCTCGGGCCGTGGAAGGATGCTCCTTCCCAAGAGGCAGGCCTTGGGGGGCATCGAGAGAGAGCCCTGGAAAGGGCACGGAGAGTACGAACAAAGAGTAGCTGAGAACAAACACAACACTTTGGAAGGGGTGGATGCCGCTGCTCACGTGTCCCAGATAAGGACTTCTGATTTTACAGGCCTGACAGATAATCAAGGCCTTATTATACTGGGTGTCAGCCAGAGGGTAATATTTTCAGAGGGCAACTACTTAAAAAACAATTTCTGTCACACCGGCTGCCCATGCGTCAGGCGTGCCTGCCTCCGCGCCACTCTGCTGATTTGGAAATAAATTATGCTGATTGCTCCCGATATGAGGGGAATCCATCATCATTCCCCTTTGAATTCATCTGGCCACCCTGTAATCCACCCTCTTCCTCTGGGGTGTTAATGAGATCTCAAGGCCCTTCCCCCTGCAGGCCCCGTGCTGGGCTGCCATGGGGGGCTGGGACCCTGGACTCCCAGGGACCAACCCTCAGCTCCCACTGTGTCTTCCACTTTGCATGTGATTACTCTGAGCTTAGCCCCTTTTCTGAAGTTCTGGGAAAGCTGCCTGCTGGTTCCTGGATAGCCCTCTCCACCCTCAGGAAGGTGAAGGTGGTATTCACTTTCTTTCACCATGTTTATCTTTTCAATAACTTCTCTGCTGCGGATGGATGGTTTTGAGCTGGAGAATTAATCGAACGTGAGCTTCTCCTTATGGGTCCCTGACCTGTCTCTTCCTTTAAGACAAGTGTGTTCTCGGCGTTACTATAAGCGTTGTTTCCCTCTGTCCTATTTGGGGGTCTAGAATTCAGCTGGAATGTTAGATCTCAATGGCTGAATGCTTATTTCATTTGAAGACAAGGGCAAGATAAAGTATAGGAAAAAAATGTTGGAAGAAAGAAGTCCGAGTGAGAGTCCATTAGGGATTGTCACAGTGGCTCTGTGTGCATGGGTACTCTGCAGAGAGGGTTGATGGCCTCCATCACACTCTCAAGTGGTCTGTGACCACTGAATAACGAATGGGTGAACTAACTAAATGGGTAAATAAAAATAAATCACCAAGTACCTCGGGCACGCATGGCTGCTGCACTGTCGGTGGGCAGCACCGTCAAGGTTGTGTGAATTCAAATGTGAGCTGACGAATGTTCCAATTTTCCTGGTGATCAGAGGCAGGTAGAGGTCAGAACCTAGGTCCTTGCTATTACAGTGTGTTCTTCCCAGAAAGCTCCTCCAAAGCATCCTAGTGAAACCCCAGACTCCCCTCCTTCCCCTTGCTGGTGCCTCATGCTGGCTTATGTCAAGTGTCACCTCCACACTCCCTATGCTGGTCCCGACTCTGACCAGGGATAGTGTGATGACCTGGGGTCCCACTTTCCCTCCTTTTGTTCTCCCCACAGTGTCCACTCTGATGAGCCCCAGTCACTAGGTTGTATGCCTGGCCTGGCTCCAGTCCTCTGGTTCTGTTATGGCAAACTAGAGAAAAGGGGCATGGCTTGTGAGACACTGGGCGCTGAGCACAGTGGCTGAGAGTTAGGTATAGCCCTACTTTGGGGATCCCTAAGACCACTTCTCAGAGAGATGAATAGCAGCTCCCAGGGTGCAGGATCTGGAAGTCCTTGGATTCCAAGGCAGGGCATGGTGTGCCCGAAGAGTATCATCATGGTGTGGGTAAAGACTGCCGTGAAGGTGAGACGTTTGCAAAGAGATACACTCACTTGAGCCTAACTATATGGTTTCATTTTGCCATCCTCATCACAGACGTTCTCCCCATAGACCACTGGACTGGATTCCCCATTTCCACTGCAAGAGAATTGTTGCTTCCTAAGGGGCATACTATGTGTTAGGTGCTATGTGTTAAGTACTTTGTAGCACTCAGCTTGGCTCTGGCCACTCTTTCAGTCAGAAAGTCAGTGCTATGCCTATCCTCCTGTCTGGATTCTCTTTCTGTCTCTCCTCTTTTTGTCTGTCTCTGTGTCTTTCTCACTCCCTCCCTCTCCTTTTTTTCTATGTGTGTGTTGTAGGTGTACATGCATGCACATGTATGTGAGTGCATGTGCCCTTGTATGTGTTAATATGGAAGTTAGAGGTTAACATCAAGTGTTTTCCTCAATGTCTCTTCATCTTACCTTTTGAGAACTCGAAGTTGTCTGACTTAGATGGGCAGGCCCCTTGTCTTGTCTATGTCTCCCTAGCTCTGGGTTAACAGGTGCAGGCTAATTCACCCAGCTTCCACATGGGTTTGAACGGAGATCCTCATGCTTGTTCAGCAAGACTTTTACCAAGCCCATCATAGCTTCCAGCCCTGGCTCTTACCGCCTGTGCTGGGTGTTTCCAAAGGGTGGGGCTCTTCTCCTGAGGCGTTCTTTTTGAACTTGAGGAATAGCAGGTTCTTTTCCATGTGGTGGCCTTAGAACATTACATGACTGAAAAAGAGAAGCGTGTGCTCTGTGAACACAGGGAGAACAGCAGGAGCCCTTGGTCTTTCTCTTTTGATAATTTTGTGGGTACTAGAGGCTAGGCGCCCTTTTGACCATAGTTCTTTATTTAGGAGCGTGCCCCTCAAGATGAAATTCTTCCATTTAAAGACTGCAGTAGCTTCCTAATGGAACTGAAGGCATCAGTGTGCACCCGGGTATTAATGTGCATGGCTGGCTAGCTGGATAAGTGCTTCAGTGTTGTTGGACGTGTTCTCTGCCTTATTCTGCAAACATGCTGCTATCCCTAAGCAGTGAGCACGCAGGTCCAGTTCTTGGTCTCTAACGCCATTCTGTGATTAAAGGAAAGGGGGACCTTTAGAGAAATGGTTGATTCAAGAGGTGGCTCAGAGAGTAAAGGCTCTTGCTGCACAAGGGTGGTGACCTGGATTCTATCCCCTGAACCCACAGACATACATGCAAGTGAAATTTGACCTCTTGTACATTTTACACATGGAGAGATGCATATTGATTTTAGAACTCAACAATGCTATGGAGACTGTGAGCATACCTCCAGATTATCCCCATTTCAATGTCCAGAACATAGAGTATGTGTGGAGGTCAGAGAAATCAATCCCCTCCTTCCACTTGTGGGTTCAAGGAATAGAAGGCTTCCCGTGTAAGTATAAGTTTCTGTTGCTGATGTCTAGAGTAGAAAGAAACAAACGCCGTGCAGATCCTTCTGTTTGCTTGCTACAGCCCTCCTAACAGAAAGGCACAGGTGTCTTAGCCTGCAGAAACCTTCTTAGTTCCAGAGAAATCCAAGTTCAAGTTGTGACAGGGTTGCTTTATTTGGCACAGCTGGCAGTCCTGTCTTCATGGAACTCTTCTGTGCATGTCTGTGTTAAAATCCATCATGTTCAACTTAGATCCGGGCTCTCCATGAAGAACTCATTTTAAAGTCCTTATTATCAAACACAGATTCTGAAGCACTGGTGCTTGGGACTTCAGCCTTAAAGTATGGGGGACAGGGGTGACAGACTCCATCCCATGCAGCATACAGCTCACATCTGCAACCTCTCCGAACTTGCTCCTTGCACACTGTCTTTGTAGACTCCATGGAATATTTTAGAAGATGATCATGCTGTGTGGTGACAAATTCTGTTTAATCCCCAATTTTCCAATCCGATTTTTAAAATTTCCTTTTCTGGCTAATTTCACTGGCTAGACTCATAAGCACACGACTGAGCAGACCAGAGAGAGCAGACCTCAGCCATCAGTGCTCCTGAATTCAGAGGAAGCATTTAGCCTGTCACATTAAGTCTGATGTCAGCTCAAGGTTCTTCATAAATGCCTTTATCAGCTTGAAGAGGTTCGTCCCCCCCACACTTTGATGTGTTTGATTTTTAATCATGAATGATTGTTAAATTTTGTCAGATGCTTTTTCTGTGAGATAATCATATAGTTTGGCTTTTAGTCTGTTAATTAGATGAATTACACATGACTTTTTTTTTTTTTTTTTTGGTGGGGTGAGGTGGGAGGAGACGGGGTTTGCTATGTAGTCCAGGCTGGTCTTGAACTCAGGCCTCCCAAGTGGTAAATGCCGGGATGACAGCTGTGTAGCACCACACCCAGTCCGCATCAGGTTTTTAAATGCGAAAGCCGCATTGTACTCTTGGCACAGACTGTCATTTTGCATTAGCCTCTTTATGTTGTTGGGTTCAGGCAGTAATTTCTGTGCTCTGTGGTATTGGCTGTCGTGTCTGCTAGGCTTTTCCTGGCAAGGAGTAGTAATGTCTTTGCTCAGCAAGTGGAGGAGTGTCCTCTTCAGGCTCCTGGTTTTTTCCAGATACTTGAGGAATTTCGGGGAGAAGATTTTTGTGCATGCTCACTGAGGTAGGGTTTCCTTTGCAACTGTTTCCCTAGATTTCAAGTGATTCATATCACTATTCTTTAGTAAAATCAGATCATGGCTTTCAAAAGATTCATCTAGTTCTTGCCAAGTGCTAAATCATTGTTCCCTGTCCGGTTTCCAGAGGTTCTCAGCACTGCGGTGCCCCTCCTTCCCACCTTGATCTGTGTCAGCTCTTACTCCCCCTCTTTGACCCATTTTGTTTTTATCAAGGAACCAGTTTATTTTACTTATTATTTACTATACCCATCTCTATTGTCTTCTTATCTTCCATTCTGCATTTCATTATTAATATTTTATGTTTACATTTTGCTCTATTTTTTAGTTAAAGATCATTTGGGTGGTGATGGCTAGCTGGGCTGCGGTGGTGCACACACCTTTAATCCCAGCACTCAGGAGGCAGAGATAGGTGGATCTGTGAGTCTGAGGCCAGCCTGGTCTACAGAACTAGTTCCAGGACAGCTAGGGCTATCGACACCTCCCCACAGACACAATAAAAAAGATCATTAACTTGAGATCTATTCATTCTATTCATTTTTTATTTACTCTTTGAAAACTTCAGACATGTACATAATATCTCTTGACCACACCCACCTCTCGCTCCTGCTTCCATTCGCCTTGGGGCTTCCCTGCCACATCACCACGGCCTTCTTTATTTACTCGTTTACTTTAATCCACTGGATCCAGTTAGCGCTGTCCGGATGGACATGGACATGGGGTAATGCTCTGGGACATGGGAAGTTTATGACAAAAACCACTAAAGAAAAGTGACTCTTCTCTCCCCAGGTGCTAGCAACTCCTAATAGCTCCACAGCTAGAGGCGGAGCCTCGGGATTTGCCATACCCCCACCGTGTTTCCATGCTGGAATTTGTGAGTCTAATGTGGGTACCCACAGCTTCTGTGAGTTCATGGGTTGCCACAGCCATGTCATGTCCAGAGGACAGTATGTCACAGTTCTCCCCAGGAACAAATTTCAGGAATCTGTGTTCTTTCCACCACAGGTTTCTGGAATCAAGCTCAGATTATCAATCTCGTGAAGCAACTGCTTTTACCCGATGACCCATTTCACCTGCCCTTGCTTTGTGCGGCAGATCACAGACACTCGAGATGGCTTTGTGCTCTGGATGAGTTGCTCATGCATCATTAATGACCCCAGTACGACAGATATTCTTGTTAGGAACCCATGATTCCTGCCTTCTGGAGCTCAAGTCTTGATGGTAGACAGGGCCCATGGCTTTACTTCCGGCCACTGGAGTGCAAAGGTAACAAGAAGAACAGCAACATGGCACTCGGCACAGAAAGTTGCCCCTGAGATCACAGAAGCCCTCTAGCCTGCGTCCTGCATCTGTCTCATTTTCTGTTCGTAGAGTTTTGAGAGGTATGTGGGAAACACGTGCTCTGATGGCCCTTTGCGTAGCTGTGGGAACAATGCTCACAGTATTTTATAGACACACTCCACTCTGTGCTTCCCTTCGTCTGTAGACTTGGGTCCTTCGTTTGGCTGATATGAACATTGGTATGCAAATATCTCCTGAGTCCCTGCCTTCAGGCCTGTGAGTATACACAGATGTGGGATTGCAGACTCAAGTAGAAAGTCCATGCTTAGTTTCCGAGTGGGCAGATGAGCTGTTGCCCATAGAGGCTGCACCCGTTCACAGTCTCACTAACAACCTCAGAGTCTCCCCTTTTTTCCCATTGCAGGTTGTTCCGTTAACAGTGCCTGTGCTAGTATCCTAGCATCTGGAAAGTAGATCTCATTAAGGCTTTGCATTTGCATTTCTCTGATGATTAGCAATGTCTTTATAAGCTGTTTGTGTATTTTTAGAGAAATGTCTATTAATGTCCTTTGTCTATTTTTAAACCGAGGCTTATTTGTTATTATTATTACTATTATTATTATTATTATGCTGTAAGAGTCTTTACTTATTCTAGATATTAATATCTTGCCAAATGTATAATTTGTAAATATTTTCTCTGACTCTGTGAGCTGTCCTTTAATGCATGGAATATTTTACCTTTGATGGGTCCTAATTTATCTACATTTTCATTTATTTGGTGTTCCTGGTGTCATATCCAAGAAGTCATAACAAACTCAATGCTATGAAAATTTCTCCATGTTCCTCTCTTACATTGTTTTTGCTCTGATATTCAGACTTTGTTAAATTTTATGCGGTGCATGGGCCATAGATTGAGTTTAATCTTCACTGTGTGGATACCTAGTTTTCCCATCACCCTTTGTTAAAGACTGGCCTCTCCTCGTTGGATTGCTTCGTCCCTGTGTCAAAATTAGCCTCAGGGCCTCAGCATTCCAGACCATGGTGGACGTTTTATATTTTAAGTAGTTTCTGCTTCTGTAGGTTCTAGTCTTCTACCGTATTTTTTTTGTTTAACTCACCTTCACTTTGCAAAGTTTTTCTTCCTTTTTTTGTGGCTTCTTTGGATTAATTAGTATATTATCATCTTAAATCTCCCTTTCTGGCATTTTATCTCATTCTCAGTGTTGTTTCAGTGGTTGCTTTATGGCTCATCTGTATCATAATGTGTAGAACTGAATCCTCCCAGCAGTGGCCTTGTCTGTCCCTACTGGATGTCACACTCTTGCTGGCACCCACTTTTCTCCTGTGCATGTTTGACTTCCATAGCATCCTTCTCTCAATGGGATTCCTGATTAGGGGAAACATGTCCAATGGTTTAGCCATGTGTTTGTTACAGTGCTCTTTGCAATTTTGTTTAGAGATAAAGTCTTGCATTGCTTTCCACGGGCAAGAAGAGCTTCTGCTAATATTCTAGAAGGGTAAGATGAGTTCTTGGCTCCTGAGCAGATGAGGAAGCAGCCTGTATCCTAGACACCATCTCTACACTGTTCAAGCCACCATGTTCCTTGGTACTCTGTCCTTGTTGTTCCTCTCTTCTCTCTTTAAATGCCTTAGCCATGGGCCTACTTGGCATTCAGAACATCCTTTGATATGGCCTTTTGATGAGCAGCCATGACCCCCTTGCCATTTTGCCTTTGTTGTTGTTGTTGTTGTGTACCTCTTTTCCTGTGACCCAACAAAATAGATTCTTGGACATGCACATCTTAGGGGAGGGGAACTTGCTTCCTGCTTTTCAGTGGTGATATTCTGTCATGAGGTCAGGTGAGATAAATAACCAAATACAGAAGCCAGGGATTCCAATTTTAATACAGTTTTAATCAAGTGATGGACTGAAGGGAAATGAGAGGTGATAGAGTAAAGGTGACTTCTAGATGACTTTTAAAGGACTTGGTGATGAGAGAGACAAGAATTACCCCAAAATGCATTGTTAGTACAGAATCAGTATGGAGAGAAAAAAGGAGTTTGGCCTTCAGCGCTGAGACTGCTATCTGCCCTGATTAGACAGTTAAAGTGTTGTGGATCTCCAGATCTGTGCCTCAGGGGTCAGGATTCAGGGGCTGGAAAGCATTTTTTTTTTTTTTTGCAGGGTTAAGAGTGCCAGGTGAGTTCAAGGTGCTATTTCTGGCCTTGTGTCTACTTGCTATCACCATGCTAAGCCATGAGAATTATCAGTTCTCAGTCCATGACAAGCAGGAAGCTGACAGCCCATCTGCATGGAAGGACCACAAACAATGCCTTCTTAGGGAGGGTCCAGGGTCTAGGAAAGTGAGTGTCCTTGTTCTAACTACATTTAGGGAGAGCCATGCCTTGTATTTCTTAATTGTTCTTTGTCTCTTTCTTCTCTCTCCTTTCTCCAAGTGTTCTTCCTTTAATATCAGGTTATCTCAGGTTGTCACTATCCTGGAAAAGTCAATTGCTGTCATTTAGGACATTGGTTCTGGGATACTTATGCAAGTTCAGTGCCTTCTGTAGCCTAGGAAGAAGGAGGATATTGAATGTCCAGCTTCCCATGTCCTTAAAGATCCCTGATTGCTGAGATACCCTATTGCCATATTTTCAGACCATGGCTTGGAATTTATGATACTTAAGATGCTATCCAGTGTGTTGGTTCAGCATGCTAAGTCATCATACTTAGATGAGACAGTGAAGCCAAAACATTCACCAAAATTTCATGATTGTTTTTGGTCCGGAACCAAGGCTACCAGAATGAGGCCAGTGAGAATGGGCACACAGGAGAATTATTGCCATGAGCGGTGACCTCATACTCTGGAATACCCTGGAACACTTGCTACTTAGCAGTGACTGTGACTGGAGTTAGATGTCAGCTTTCTGCCCTCAGTGCTTTGCTCCCCTCTCTTGGTTCCTCTCCCTCTTTCTCAGAGTCTCATACTGTGCCCCAAGCTAACCTGGTGCTCGCTACCTTTTCTACATTGTAGTACATGTGGGACCCAGACTCTTAGTGATTCCTCTGCCTCCGCCTCCCATGTCCTGAGGTTACAGGTGTGTGCCACCATGCCTGGATTAGAGTG